>NC_090442.1:340928732-341275119 GCF_031143425.1 Pleurodeles waltl | reverse complement strand
CTGGGTGTCAATAGGAGTCTGGAGTCCTTGACTGAGTCCTCTGCTGCCAGAAGTTAGAAATCTTCTTTTAATAGTGCCTTCTTCAGTTGAAGGTTTCCCAGATCCAGGAATGTTTTGAGGATATGGTGGATGAGGTGCCTGATTTATCCTGTGCATTTCGCAAATAATGGGGAAATTGATACCCAATGCTATCTACTTTCTTGCAGCCCCTCAGCTCCTTTTGAAGCACAACCCATGAGATCTGTTTTAATATGTCAGGATGGACTTCAGTTTCTTTGACACGTGTAACTTCAGTGCATTTAAACTACATCCCAGCCAGAGCACAGTGGTGCTCCTGACAGCCAAAGATATGTTCAGATATCTGGATCGTGCAAATACAAACTGCAGCCTACATTTATGGTTGAAAACATTTTTAATTATACTATTTTAGGACCAGAGCGCACACACTCTGGTACTGAACTGCTGTGTCACAGTGCACATAGCTTTAACACAGCCAAAAATAAGATCCAGAAAAAGGCAAACAATTGTCATGACCATGCAGAAAAGGCTACTTTGCTATGTAGGCCATGACTAGACCCTACTGAAAAATTAAAGCATCCGCATCATTTTTCTTGAAAGCTCTTTCTAGGTAATGACCACCTTTTTCAATGTGTGGCCCTAGATTTTTTCCATATCTGTTTTTGCTGACTGTAGAATTGCTATCCGGTAGTAAAGTGCCCTTGTCACCCCCCTTTAAACATGGTTGAATTAGCATAACACTAATAGACATAATTAGCATGGTTGAATTAGCATGACACTAGTAGACATGATTAACTTACGTAGAAATCCCTACCCAGGGCCTGTAGGTTAAATGCCACAGGTGGATTTCAGCACCTATGGCTTCAGGCCCACCATTGTAGGATGACTAAACCTGTTTTTAAGCTGCAATTTGACATGTCAAAATAAACCCTTTTGACATGTCTGAACTTTATTTGTAAATAAATATAAATGAGTCAGCCCTAAGTATGCATTATATAATCCATAAGGCAGGGTGCATTTTATTTAAAAGTAGGACATGTAGAAATGTAATGTTAAATAAATCAAAAGAGTACACCGTTCCTAAAAGGAAGAAAAAAAGAAAGGCACAGGTTCTAAGGACACTTCTGAAGTTAGAAACAAGGGCCCTCACACATACAAAGGATGTCATGCTTCATCATAGGGCCAGCTCCTCGTCAGACTGGTGCTGCAATGTCTGACGGGCCCCACAAGGGGGCTCTTTGACGGAGATCTTGATAAGAAGTGTGTGCCGTAATGGAGGTAGGGATAAATTTAAACCTACTCTCAAAAAGGAGCAGGAGAAAAAAGAGGGTAAAAAATTGGCTCAAGGGCCTTGGAACAATACGTTTTAATTAGTGGTGAGGCTCTTGGTCAATATTAAAAACACAAGGGAGTGGAAGAGGAATAAAGTCCCACCACTCTTCATACACAAACATGCTAATAAGAACAATCTCCCTTTAGCTATTATATGTGGTCAACATGTTTCGCGTCCTCAGGGTCCGTATGGATCGTGCAACGCTTCATGAGGGCCCAAAAAAAAATCACCTAAGCTGCACTAAATACCCTAGTTAGGTCTAAAGAGAGATAAAAAAAATATATATGTAACTTTTACGAAACGCTACACTAGTCATGGCCTAAATAGGTAAGAACCTGTGCAGACAAAAATCAAAAGTATGTTTTTAATGCAGTATAATTCATAAAAATATATAACACACCAAATAGTGTACTGACACTCTGTGTTAACGTGCTACCATGCAGAATGTGACACAGTTAACAACCAAATACTCCTTACCTTCCCATATTAAAGATCGGGTTCCTTGGGAAAGTGCAGACCATTGGACTAGCGTCACTTTGTGTGAATCATAGAAACATCAATAGTTAACATACACAAAAAAGACATAGCAATTATCTACTACAAATTCTAAAGCACATCTTTGGAAAAAGATAAAGTATATGGAGACTGAAAAACACTCTTCAAAGCTCTAAGGTCTGGCACAGTGAGTTTAACAAGCTGTGTGGCTGGAAGGGGCTCAAAAGGTGGCCAATGAAATACTGCCCAAAACAATGTTAAACACTATTAGCACAAACTAGAAAATGGTTACAGCAGAAACGTGCTTGTGTGCCTGAAATCCAAAATAAGTACTCACTCGTGTGGAGCAATACATAAACAGAGTGAGAGCAGGGCTCAGTGCTATTGGAGCCAAATAACGCTAATTACATGAACCATTTGAATTGTAACAGAAACCATTATCACGGGAATTGTTTAAGAAAAAACATTGAGACACAGCAGGCAAGACGACGTTTCAGCCACATGGTAGTGTAGCGTAGGCTCTCATTAACCTAATGAGACTACTTGATTTTGAGCGGCAAGATCGTTCACAGGGTGGGGGACTAAGTCTGACCCACGGTGAAGGACCGTTGTCACTCTAAATCCGGGTTTTGCTCCGGCTAACTAGCAGTGCCTCATCTCTCCCGAAGGGAAAAGACAATTGGGCAGCCGAGCGCATGACATCTTAGCACTTCCCGGGGAAGTCGTGGTCACTCAGGTCACAACCGGTTCTCTCACACAGTGCAGTCTCACATAGAAATGACAAAGGCAGTTTAAGTTTTAAAGATTGGTTTAATAAAACGACTGCATTTTAGATAGCAAAGCGTGAGCTGCAATAATCAGAACTACACAACACAGTAGGATTAAAATAGTAACAATGAGAGTGAAGCACAAGAATAAGGCTATCATAGTGCCACTAGATTATGTTCTCTCTAAGTTATATTCTGAGCACAGCATGAGAAGCTCTAAGCCTGCCTTTCAGGTTCCCCCGGGAGGACATCAACCCTCATACCTGAGCAAAGGCCTGTAATCTGCATCAGCATCTGCAACGGGGCAGTCAGCATCTAGTTGTAGGTTCCTGCCCGGAATCTCCCTCTGACCTATACTAGGACTAAGAAGTGTTTTTATACCTAACACGCAGATGTTCTAAGAAAATGTCCCTACGTAGGGATGTGTATTTTCTACGAATACTGGAGACTAAACTTCTACCTCGTTTACCGGCAATGTACCAGACTGTAGCCTTGACTGAAGCACAGGGTGCTCAAGAATGCATTATTTGAGAACACAGTGCTCAACTAAGCTAAACAGTGTGATAGAAGGAAATAAAAACAAGACCGTAAAACTGGTTATTGTAAAATAACAGTGCGAAGCTGAATAAAATGTATCTAGGGCAAAGTGCACAGCGGCCTAGTATGTTAAAAGAACGTGCATGGAGTTATATTAAAAATGGCTACACTACACCCTCCCCTTGTCGGTTGAAAGTGGTTTAAGCCGAAGCTAAAATGCCCTAAGCTAAAATATATTTAAAACCCCATTCAATTTCAACAAGTTAAGAGGAGACACTAGCATACTAATTTACAATTTTTCAAATAAACATGCGGCCAAAGCCAAATTCAAAAGAAAATGTCAATTTAGGATAAGTCCAAATCAATCATCAGTCATAGAAAGCAGGAGATTTTCCACCTCGGAAGATGACAAAACCTGTAAGTCCATGCCAAAAACTATCAAGAAGCAGGTGTGTTCCAGAGCCCCAGTATCAACCAAGGGGTCATCCCGTGTAGTGCCTACGATCAAGTTAATATCAACTTCTTCCAGGAAGGGTAGCTCGTAATCAGCTTCTCTAAGCAAACGCAGCCGCAGCGCACATGTCTGATAATGGACCCTCATCTAGAACATCAACAGATCAGCATCAATCACTGAGGGGCGTTGCTGTGAGAGACAGACGTCCAGTGCATGTTCAAAAGAGCACCAACCGCACCGAAACATGGGCTGCACACAATCCGAAACCGGTCTGAATAAATTAGACCAGTCACACTCCAAATGTTCCAGGAGTGTTGCTCCAAAGAGCTGCATCATGCGATCACGACACAGCTGCGCTGATGGGAGTGCCCACATTCGTCCTTGTTGTGGCGGGACAGCCATTGCGGAAATACAACAGCAACAGCAAAAAGCCGGCTAATAAAGCCAAAGTTATCAGAAATCCCCCAAAAATGCTTCCGAAAATTGAATGAATAGCCAAAGGTATTAAACCGAATATGGAAGAAAAGGTGTGAACAAAACCAATACCAACAGCTTTGAAGAAATGAGCAAACCCAGCTGTGCTGGACGCATTAAATATACGTCCCACGAGTTTACCAAAGTGTCTCGGTAAATTTGTATTTAATAGGGACTGTATTTCCGCCGATGACCTCGCCACCTGAAGTGCGTAGGTCTTGCGTGCAGATGTAAGGGCCACATGCTTCTGAAACAATAAAGCCTTTAGTCTACTTAACTTGTCAAAATTCACCTTGGAAGTAGCAATGTGAGGCCAAATATCCGCTACCTCCCTAATTTTGGTGGGGGGAGACAACACGTTCCCGCAGCATGTAACGACCTTAGTGACCGAAACAACGTAAACTATTCCGGCCCGCATGCCACAACAGTCTTTACTATTGAGGAGGACGTAGCTGCTGTTTGAAAGCACCTGGAACGTGTGTTTAATCAAGGGAAATGGAACTCCCTTCATATAACAAGCCAAGTTCGCAACCGAGGCATTACATGCCCCATGCAAGGACAGCTGCTTACAAATCATCGAATGGCTGACTGAAGTCTCGCATTCACTGCCACTAAGAAAGACCTCTTTCATGCCATTGAGGCATTTGTACGAGAAGGGAAGCTCCCACACCTCATGAATGTAACTATCCCCCAACTTTTCGTATCTGCCTACCGGAACATGTTGCAAACAAGAAGTGAATTGTAATGTAGACAGATTAATAACCCCGTGTATTAACCACTCTGCTGAGGGAATCTCGGCCACAGTAAAAGGCAATCTTTCTAACTTTTCAGTGTTGAGCATGACGTAAGTCGCCTCCTTCTTAGCCATTAGTTGCTGTTGTTGCGTTAAATTAAAGGTAAAAAATATTTCACTGGCACTGATGTGCTGCCACGGAACGCGACCCACCTTCAATGTCTGAAGCGTCCAACCCAACTGCATAATGGACCTGGTCTGACTCTGTCCATGATATAAAGAAGACATGTCAGATCGTATAATGTCTATAGCAGAAGAAACAATGTTGTTAATTGTATATATCCGGTCGGACAAGGTGTGAATTCCATTATCCACAACAGCTAATGCCTTTTTCAGATTTTCCTGCTCTATCTGCCTTAACCGGGCTGCAGCCTCCTGTCAGGAAAGTTTCCATATTTCATTGTATACTTCATACAAGAAACGCTTCCTACGTGGTATCTTTGGGCCTGACAAAAAATCTTGTAAGTCAGTGTCATTAGACAGGAGAGTGAGATGTGTCTTAACTGCATCTAGTAAGGATTATTTTAGTCACTGTTGGCACAACTTTCCCACACTATATGTTGTAATTATTTCAGCATGTTCTGGTGATATACAGTAAAGCGAGGGTCTGACCTACTCGTTCGGAGCCCCCCGAAGAGGCGACAAAATGGTTATGACATCCATTGCTATCTATTGGCCACAATAACCACCCGCCTGGATGTGTCAGTGAAGTATTAAATGTACTGTTCTGGACCCATTCATTAAGCTCACTAAACGTTGCATTTGTGTACTTTTGCCAGTTATTATATTTTGCAGGGGCGGGTATACTGGGCATGTTTAATTCTCTGATTGTAGCTAAGCCTAAGCAACTGGTCTGTTGTACTGTTTCATTTGAAAAAAACATTTGAACGGGCATGAGACATGCTCTAAACAATGTTTCTCTACCCTTTGTTTGCCAATTTTTTGCTCCTCAAACACTTTTCAAATCAGCATTTTTAGACCAATATTCATAACCTTCAATTGACAACCGGGAAACAAAGGAGTCCGAATATATACATTTTGTGTTGGTCAACAACATTTGTTTATCCCTAGTCGGAGTCATCTTAAAATAATATGACTTAGCATTTTTTTGATGATGCCCAGAAAAATACGTACATTTTTCAAAATAAGTGTGTGAACTCCCTTGCGGGGGAGTTGGGCAATGTTCCCATTGCGTATACTCAAATATTGTTTTGGGACTGCTCGCTTTTTGTATGAAGTGGTGCCCATAATAATTATAGCAAAACATGTCACCATAATTGTCTTTAAACTGGTAAACATCCTCATTTTCATAGACAGTATAATATTGCAATTCTGTCATCATCGAGTCAACTGTTTTCACATCCCAATCATCAGATACAATGCCTGGTATAACTATGTCACTCATGGATAACTTTAGCACATATGGTATTTGAATTATTTCAGTGGGACCATATATATCAAATATTACTTTATCCCACACAATCCCATCTGGAATTGGTACTGCAGAAATGTTCACAAAGGACAAGTCTCTTCGAACTTTATGTGATAAAAAATGTGGTTTCAATACCTCGTCCACCTGTTCAACCGCTGATCTCTCGGGAAGAAAATGACCATGTATTAACAGAAAAAAGGTAATGACAAACCCAATCCAAAGAAAAAATGCTAGGACAGTCAATAAAAGTCACAGATAATTCCATGGAAAAATACAATATGTATCTTTAAGCCAATGTATCAGCTTACGTGGACCCGACAGGTCAGCAGTCGAAGAGGCAAACGAGTCCGATAGACCATCGTTGTTGTCGGCAAAGTAACCAGAGGCAGTTCGTGCAAAAGGTGTTGCCGTAGTCAATGGAGGAGTCGGTGTTTCCCGTGGTGGTACACTGTAGACAGCACCATCCGTCTCGTTTGTAGTCATGGTGACTTGATCAAATGTTTCTAAGTTGCTCATTGTTAGTGGAACTAATGCGAGATCATCATTCACCCTCCCCAAGCTCGGAGAGGCAACAGTGTTAGTATAGACAACTTGAAGTGGAACTTCTACTCCAGTAGTGAGAGGGATTCGGGAACTACTGGACGTTCCTCTTGGTCGGCTGTGTAGAATCGGCCACATGCTGTAACTTGACATTGTCAATAGAAACAAAACGATTTTCTTTGGCACCTGGCAACGGGGGTAGAATAACAGTTCTCGTTCCGTGTATCCCTAACACAGGGACTGGTGCACGATAAGAAGGGCCAAATTCTTTTTTTCACTGCGACTTTTTCACACACAAGATCCCCAACCCTTGGAATCCAGCCAGCAGGCGTTACTGGCACATCCTTAATTCCTGTGGAGGCAGCATTTTTAGAAGAGTTATCTTTACGGAACTGCTGTAATTCCTGTAAAACAGTGACACGATCATTTATGTCAAAAGGTGTCTCCGCCGCCTCCACACCAGGACCATCAAGATCCGGAACAAACAATTGTGTTCCGAACAGGCACTCAAATGAAGTACGACCCCCCAGGGACCTTCTAGGCAGGTTATTTAGTGCTCTCTGAACTCCATACAGGTGGGTTAACCAACTACGACCCGTACCTAAGATTCTGGATGTCAAGGATTGCTTTAAATCGCGGTTTAATCGCTCCATGACAGAATTTCCCTTGGGATGAAATGGAGACAAGTACTGGAGCTGGACCCCCAATGAAGCCATGGTGTCCCTGAATGCCCTTGAGGCAAAAGCAGGGCCCTGGTCCGAATGGAATGCCGCAACTGCATATGTACCGACAAAGACTAGCAAATCTTTAATAACAGTCCGAGCTTCAGCCGAGCGTTGTGGCCACACCCACACAAATTTGGAGCATGAATCAACAGCGACTAGTATATATTTGTATGCACTGTCCGGTGTTATTGGACCGCAATGATCCAGGTACACACATTGTAATGGTCTGTTTGATATTAAGAGGGGTGTCTGCAACGGGCGCTTAGCTGTGGAAACTTTAATTTGTTAACAGAGGTCGCAACAAAGGACATACTGCTTAGTCTCTTTATAGAGACCAGGCCACCAATAACGGGCCTGCAAGAGTGAAATTGTAGCTGCCACATCAGCACGTGCAGATGCCACTCCCTCATGCTGCTGCTTTAATCAATTGCGGTCTTACATCTTTATTGGGGATGTCGCGTACGCTTACGCCTGGAATTTTAACTTCAGCGTTCAGCATACTTTCCATCAAGTATTGATATTTATTAGGGAATCCTTTAGGATAAGGCATACCATCAACTGTAGCTTTTATGGCAGCCATAATGTCTGTGTCTGGTTTGGAACTCGAACAAGTCACTGCAGCTACAGTGGCAACTGCCACTGCTGACTTTGCGGCTTCATCAGCCAAAGTGTTTCCAGCAACGTGTATTCCAACGCGCTGGTGTCCAAGTGTATGCACAACATGGACTTTGGGTAGCGTCTCTTTTAGGTCTGCTACCTTCCCCCACAGTAGTCTGTGTTTTATGGTGTTGCCTTTTGAATCTCTGAACCCATTTAAGCGCCAGTAATGCAGGTATTCATTAAAGCACTGGACGCAATAATAAGAATCACAAACAATCAGTGTGAACTGTGTCGGATCTGTATGTTCCAGTGCCATTAGTAGAGCTTTTAGCTCAGCCAATTGTGCTGTACAATCCCCTAAGGTCTGTGTATAGGTATGTTGGGGACAGAATTTCTCCCCCTCCTTATAGCCGCTCACAACCGCACATGCAGCAGAATATTGATGTTTTGTTCCAATCGCTGGTTGCGCAGAGCCATCGGTGTACATGACTGCTTGATATTGATCAACAGGCAACGTGTCAGCGGGGACTGGATATTCAACTTCATATTGTAGAAATTCCTGAGTTTGTAACTTTGGGTCAAAAATGTAGTCCACATCGGTGGCTGTTAAAGACGTAGCCCATTGTATCCATCGTGGGTGAAGTGCTTTTGCGTTCGGGACGCTAGCTTTTGTAACAGCCTCCAGGGCCGGAATAGGAGAAACGACATTAATGTGTTTTCCTTGGGCAAGAGGTCTTTCTTTAATAACAGCCATCTGTACAGCAGTGAGAATTTTCTCTGTGGGTGCAAAACGTTGTTCAGCAGCGGAATACAAGTGTGACTTGTATGCAATCGGGACTGTCTCACCTTCATTAAATGTGACATAAGTAAACCCAGTGTCCCCAGCTATCACCCTGATGACCAAATGTGTAAATGTTTTGCTGCTAGCATATCTGCCTGTAACTCTCGAAGAGTATGTGTATGTTCAATTGTCCAGAATTTACTTGAAAATTCAGGACGTATTCATTCATATAAAGGTATGTATGTTCTGCCAAAATTTAGAAAGCCCAACAACGATTGTAGTTTTTTAATCGTATGTGGTGGTTGCAATTGTGCACATTTTTCTAAAAATGGTGGCACTAGGCTCTTCCCTTCACTCGACAGCTCATATCCCAGAAACAGGACGCTGAGGAAGGCAATTTTTGATTTTTTGAAGTTAAATTTGTAGCCGACTTCGGCAAACCCTACAACAATGCGCGCCACCCGTCTTAAATGTTGTAGTAACTCGTCATCCGTGAGATATATGTCATCCACTATGACAACGCTTCAGGGTCCAACTCGTGTAAAATAGCAGTTACACGAGCTGCAAACAGTCCTGGGCTGTTCTTATACCCCTGAGGCAAACAACAGAATTTTTTCTGTGAGCCTAGTGCGCTAAAGCTTGTTAAATCTCTGCTTTCAGGTGCTATATTCTGGCAGAAAAATCCATTCAAGATATCCAAAGTTGTTTTATTTTTTTCCGCACAATGTTGCTCATTAGTGCAGTGCTATGCAAATTTTGTATAGCATATGTACGTGTATGTCCATTTAAATGTCTGTAGTCTAAGACTATGCTATATGAATGGTCCGGTTTAGCTACAGGGAATAAGGGATTATTCATCAGCGAGACACAGGGTTCAATCACCCCCTGGTATTCTAACTGCATAGGTATTTCTCTCACTGGTGCCCTTGCTTTGTGTTTAATGGGATACTGCGGTTGCGGCTGAGGTTCACTTTTAATGGGAATAACATGGTATGGAGAATCCCTGTCCCACCCTACTTGATTTCTATATAACACGGGTGCTTGTGCGAGAGCCCATTCTATAGAATAGGACTCAGCGAGTTCCTCTGGAACAAGGGGCGAGAAGGAAGGTCTAATAACCTCCTCCCCAGCTGGGCAGGTGCGGACAAAATCAGGCGGCCAATCTTGTTCGGCCAACAAAATGTCATATATTTTAACTACATGATCCAAGAAGATTGCGTGTATGGTGCATTCAATGTCTCCTTCCAATTGTAGAGTTACTCTATACACCCTTTCGGGTTCGGAGACCCACATATCTCCTGTTTCTACTTGAATGAAGTCATCAGTTGCTTTCACCTCCAGATGCTCTAGAAGATTCCGGCGAACTATTGTGACCTCTGCTGCGCTGTCTAGCAGTGCTAGAGTCCAGTTCTTGTCCTTCAAGAGAACCCTCTTCCTAAGTGGCATGTCTAACCGAGACAGCCACCACTTTTTTCTTTTTAAATTGTTGTTTTTGTTGTACTGGTTTCTCTTCCTTCTTAAAAGAAACCTCTGAAGAGCGTTGTGATTCCTGTCTCGGTTTCACATACTCTGTTCTCCGCTCTGATCGCTCACCTCTCTCATTTCTCTTTTCCGATGAGTCCTGAAAGGAACGAGATTGGCGTGTATCAGTATATTGATATCTATCAGGCGTTTTTATATTCTCTCTATTTCTGAGATTATACCTATTCTGTGGGGTCTCCGTACGTGGAGATTCTCCCCTTTCTTTTTTAGGTGTTTGTTGTTTTTTCTCCCAGCGTTTCTTATTACCCTCAGGTTGTTGCTTAGTATTGTCCTTATTAATTTTGCCCTGAAATTGAGGTTTTTGTGGTCTAGCCCCAAGGCTATCTCGACCGATACTGGAATATGTTTCCGCTATTATTTTAGGCAGTTCCTGCTCCTGATCTTGTTGCGGCACTTCACGAAGACGCATGCGCACTGCAAGTGCAACTGCTTTCCCTTTAAGATTACTTAGGATAATTGAAGAAACCGTGGCAAAGTTGCCCATCAGTTGCATTCCTAAATCTAAGGCCGGGGCAGCCCCGTATTCATCTTGAATTTGTTTAAGCACTTCCGGTAGGTTGGCTAGTGTCAGTGTACCGTGTGCTGTTGTATAGAGCGCGACAAATACCGTGCCCCATGTATTACAGTGCTCAACTGTAGGAACCATCCCAAAGGGCAAGCACATAGTTAAGATTCTATGTTTATCCTGAGGTCCCATATGGGGAAATACTGCATCCAGCGTATTAATTTTGTGTGCCAGCCAAAATGGAGTCTCCTCTCGTTTTGCTGGGACTTTACCCATAATAGAGTGTACAGTCACCAGATTTATACCTGGTGTTACTGCATGTGGTTGTGCTGGAGCAGCATGCGCTGGGTTCGTATTTAGTGTCTGCATCACAAATTGTTTAAACGTCTATATATTTCTGTTAATTTAGTATATAAGCGCCGAACCTCGGCTACCGCCATATTCGCAACCGCTGAATGAGGTGTATATGTGGCCAATAAAGGCAAGGTTGGTCCATCATTACTTAGTGGACCTAACCTTACTGGTAATATTGTATGGGGTAGGGCGCCATCAAGCCAATTATTATGTTCTTGATAAGATAGAGGTATCTCTAAGTATGCTTACACCCTGTACTGCCCAGGCCATTTCGCAACTGTATATGTATGGAATGTATTTGTGTTCCCATTAACTGCTGGAAATGTGACCCAAGAGTAAAACAGCTCTGTTCTATAGGCTGCGTGAGCATCCACCACAAAGGTGACTGGACCTCCCTGTGCTGTAAGTCCATGTGCTAATAAATGTGTCGTAAGTGGTTGTCTCATATTAAGAGCTATTTGTACAGCCTGGGGATTTGCCATTATAAAGCACTAAAGGTTCAGAGAAGGCACACCAAGACAGGGTCTTTTTTCCTTTTAAGAATCAAGCTTGAACAACCACCCGCTGTAAAAGAGGGTTACCTATACGGCGGTGGTGGAAATCCTCAGTACCACGGACGTCTCTGTATACGGAACTGAGGGGTAATTATATTATATGAGACCGAGATATACCGGTGGACCTGATAATTAGAGCCTGACCAAACGTTGGCGGCGCCATGTCGAGTAGGCTCTCATTATCCTAATGAGACTACTGGATTTTGAGTGGCAAGATCGTTCACAGGGTGGGGGACTAAGTCTGACACACGGTGAAGGACCCTTGTCACTCTAAATCCGGGTTTTGCTCCGGCTAACTAGCAGTGCCTCATCTCTCCCGAAGGGAAGAGACAATTGGGCAGCCGAGCGTATGACATCTTAGCACTTCCCAGGGAAGTCGTGGTCACTCAGGTCACAACCAGGTTCTCTCATACACAGTGCGGTCTCACATAGAAATGACAAAGGCAGTTTAAGTTTTAAAGATTGGTTTAATAAAACGACTGCATTTTAGATAGCAAAGCGTGAGCTGCAATAACCAGAACTACACAACACAGTAGGATTAAAATAGTAACGATGAGAGTGAAGCACAAGAATAAGGCTATCATAGTGCCACTAGATTATGTTCTTTCTAAGTTATATTCTGAGCACAGCATGTGAAGCTCTAAGCCTGCCTTTCAGGTTCCCCTGGGAGGACATCAACCCTCATACCTGAGCAAAGGCCTGTAATCTGCATCAGCATCTGCAACGGGGCAGTCAGCATCTAGTTGTAGGTTCCTGGCCGGAATCTCCCTCTGACCTATACTAGGACTAAGAAGTGTTTTTTATAACTAACACGCAGATGTTCTAAGAAATTGTCCCTACGTAAGGATGTTTATTTTCTACGAATACTGGAGACTAAACTTCTACACATTTACTGGCAATGTACCAGACTGTAGCCTTGACTAAAGCACAGGGCGATCAAGAATGCATTATTTGAAAACACAGTGCTGAACTAAGCTAAACAGTGTGATAGAAGGAAATAAAAACAAGACCGTAAAACTGGTTATTGTAAAATAACAGTGCAAGGCTGAATAAAATGTATCTATGGCAAAGTGCACAGCGGCCTAGTATGTTAAAAGAACGTGCATGGAGTTATATTAAAAATGGCTACACTACAGTAGATACCAGTCCAATAATCTTACAGAGCTATATGTGTACTCACATATTCAGCGTAGTCCCTCACTGGAAACCTTCCCGACAGCCGCCATCCCGCAAGTTTGACTGGGTGTGCGGCGCCGTCAGGTAAAAGGTCTAAACGTGCGGCAGGGAGCAATCAAAATCATGGAGCAGGGGAAGAGAATCATTAACCCAATGGAAGCCCCGCCCATCTGCAAAAATAGACAGAGGACTCGTGTGGGCGTAGAATGGAGAGACTGGAGACCCTTTTGTAAAAAAACTAGAAACTGAAAGTTAACAAGGTTTAAAGCCGAGTCTTGGTGAGAAAAGTAAAGAAAGACATTCTTGAGCAAACATTACTCTGAGAATGTGTAAGAATACCTGTAATAAGGTTCATCCACAACAGAACTCTCACAGGAGCCCAAAGTGGAGAAATACATCAATAAATACCTCAAGTGCCCTTTGGGGTAAAAAATTGAATTAAAGGCCCAAGGGTGACATGAACCGATGTAAAGACAAGTCAAGAGGTTAGTGGTGCCTATTTATACAAAAGAGGTAAATAGATGTGTATAATGATCTATAAAGGGGGGTGGTCAAGAGCATGTGAAAAAGCTCATCCACTGAATGTCATCTTTTAACCCATTAGTATGGGTCCCCAGTTTAAAAACCCAACGTTGCTCTCTTTCAAAGAGACTCTGAGAGCCATTAGTTAGGCAAATGGTGGACTCAAGTACTACCCACCGTATATCAGTGAGGGTATGGTTGGTCTCAAGGAAGTTAACACTCAGTTTGGTAGTCATCCATCCACATCTTATGTTACTACAGTGTTCATTAATCCTCACCTTGACTGGTCTTTGTGTCATCCCTACATAACGTAACTGACAGGGGCAAGTGATCATATAAATGCAGTTAAGGATGTTGCAATTGGTATGTTTAAGAAGGCGCCATCTCCCAATGGGATATAAGTCCAGAAACTCAGTCCGTGATGTCAAAGAACATATGATACAGCTCCCACACGGGTGATGACCTTGTACTGTTGGGAGTTGCCACAGGGTAGTTTGTCTAATTTCTGAAGATGAAAACCTGGGGCGGGTATGAACTACTAGGTCTTTAATATTTCTAGTCCGTTTGGAAGCAAACAGAGGTTTTGGAATGACCTCACCACCACTGCAAAGGATGGACCATTGTTTATTGATCAGTTCAAATGGACTAGAAATATTTAGGGAGGACGTGCACTGGACCTTGTTGAATCTCCCTGACCCCCCTGTTTTTTGTTAGAAATGCAATGTTAGACATGTCCTTCTGTCCTTACAAAGACTAGCAACAAAAAGCTACTTTCACGGTAGCAAGGTTGGCTGTTCCATAGCGAAAGACTATGATACAATATTAAATTTAATAATGCTGTCTTCGGCTAGAAAAACGTATGCATATTTCTTTCTTGGACACTTTCTAATATCTAATAAAAGTCTAATTCACTGGTAAAGCCATATTGCCAATAAATATGAAGGAAACTGTAGTTTTAGCAAGTTATCTTTTCCCTCCCTAAAACATCTGCAGGCTAATTTGCATTAGCCTCATTAGCCTCCAGCTGTGGGCCCATAAATGCTTAAGCCTTGAATAAGGTGTGATAACTGCTTATAGAAAAAGGACACAGGTCTTGGTGTGAGGAAGTGTTTCTGCATCTTTTGCTTGATGATCACTTGAGAAGTCCCAGGAACTTAATTTACTTTCAAAAGGCATCCCTTGTCACAGGCATATGTCATACATCACCAGTAAAGGTCCCTTTCTTTTGTTCCCAAGTCATTCAGGCACCAATCATAGTGGGGAGGGAGCTGCCGTCAGAACTGTTGTGCAGTAACTACAGAGGAGGGCCTGCTCATTTACATAAGACTTACCTCCTGTTAAGGCTATAGGGACACAAAAACCTACAAGAGGCCTCTCCTGCAACTACCCAGCTGACCAGTTCCTAATTGACCTGCACTGGACCCTGCTGGTGGCTTCTGCTTGACCCCAAGTGCTGATGTTTAGGTCATATTTCCTGTGATTGTGTCACCGTATACTCCTAACATCCTGGGAAACCTGGGACTCAATCTTTTTTGCTCTAGACCTCTGGAGGATCGGAACAAAGCTGCCAAACTGATCTGACTAAGGTTTGTTTGCTGATGGGCTGGAGATTCATTTTCCCCTGCTCAGAGCTTGTCTACAGCAACAAATTTGAGTCAGA
Source organism: Pleurodeles waltl (assembly GCF_031143425.1). NCBI lineage: Eukaryota > Metazoa > Chordata > Amphibia > Caudata > Salamandridae > Pleurodeles > Pleurodeles waltl. The sequence continues at coordinate 341,259,857 of NC_090442.1, read as the reverse complement.
GGCACCATGGGGAGAAGGTAGTGAGCCTCATCCAGCTCTCTTCAGCTACAACCTGCAGCCTTGCTCCACTGGAAGACTCTGTGCTCCAAAATAGTAACTAAATGCAAACATGTGAGAAAACAGGGCTGGTTGCAGAGGGCCCCTAACTTTTTGCCCCCATTTTTCCACTTTTTGCTGGTGTTTTCCTGAATCTGATGGTATCCTGAGTACTGCTAACCAGTCCCAGGGCCTGTGCTCTGTATAAAATCAATATCCAAATTAGGCTAATTATAATTGGATAAGTCAACCTACCTATACGTCCCTAGTATATGATAGGGCATGTAGGTTTAGGGACCACAGCATAGGTAGTGCACCCATAGGTGTACTGCTGCGGTGCCCACAGTCATTTTAAAGGCAGGCCTGCCTTGCTGGCTGCTTTTAAATTAAAGTTATATGCAAATTGGACTTTGGAATTAAAAGTAGTTCCAAAGTCTTAAACTACCTTATTTTAACATATAAGTCACCCCTAATGTGTGCCCTATGTGCCCCTAGGGCTGGGTGCCATGTAACTAAAAACAGGGGCCTTATAAAAGTAGTTTTATAAGCCCTGGTGAGGTAAAAACAGCCAAATTAGTTTTTCCCTTGTTGTAGTGAATGGCCTTCATAGGCTAGAATGGGGTGACTTTATTTTAATTTTAAAAGTCCCCTTAAGTAATGGATGGCAAGAGTTTGGTATCAAATTCATTGTTATAATAAATCCCACAACTTCCAGTTGTTGGATTTAATATAACTTGTTCAGGTAAAGAGTTTTAAACTTTACCTGAAAAGTTGCCAATTTCAGCCCTGCATTGTTTTTGCTGCTGTGCTCTGATTGGCCAGCCTCTGGCAGCCTGGCCAGGCTGCCTTGACGAGGTGTGAAGTGGCCTGGCTTCACACAAAGAGATGTGCCTGTGAGAGGAAATTTCCCCTCAGCAGATGGTGAGGCAGGAAGGGGGAGGGCTGCCAAACTGGTCTTCAAGGGCAGAGAAGGATATTTGGAGCAACCCAGCAACACCCCCACATCCAGCAACCCCAGACAACTAGGTGTCCCCTTGTTTAGATTAGGAGAGGGCAGGAGACGGGTGTGTTTAGGACTTTTAGCCACACCAGTGGGTGGGCTCAGCCAGATGTAACCTCCAAAAATCAGATTCAGCCATGATGGAGTTTTGAAGAATGTTGCCTCCTGGGATTGATTTTTGCCACACTTTTTAGGAAGTGGTCATCACAGGGGGAAGGACCCTGCACCTGATTGGAGTATCAGGACCCCCCTGTTTTTCACCCAGGAGCAAGGATAAAACTGGCAGACCTGCACCCACACCTCAGTTCCCTACCACATCCCTACCAGGAAGAACTACAGAAGAAGAAGGACTGCCCTTCTGGACCCCTGACCTGCACCTGGAACCTGCACTCAGAAGGACTGCACCAGCCCTAGTATGAAGAGGTGCTTAACCAAGAAGTTTGGTCTAACCCCAAAGCAGTATAGGATGAAGTTCAGGGACTCCCAGAAGGTCAATACCCAGTCTTGGGTTGACTTTGTGGACACTTCACTTAAGGCACCAGAGGGCTGGATTCATGGTAACAAAGTAAATACTTATGAGGGGTTATACAATCTGATCATGAGAGAGCACATCTTGACCAATTGTATCCAAGAAAGGTTACGCCAGCATCTAGTGGACTCTAAGCTGGCCAACCCTAGAGAGCTAGGGGAGGCAGCTGATGAGTGGTTGAGAACCAGGGTGGTTGTCAAGTCCCGGGGGGAGACCCCAAGAAGGGGGGGGGTCAGATCCCCAAAAACCTAAGGAGGGAGGTGGTAAGCCCACCACAGAGACTCCCTCTGTACCCCAGAACCCTAAGAAGGAGGAGAGTAAATCCCACTCCCACTCCCACTCTGATAAGCAGAGACAGGGAGACCCAGGGTTAAAAAAGCTCTTGGACAGTAAGGCTTGCTATGACTGTCAGCAGACAGGTCACTTCAGAGGAGATGCAGCCTGTCCAAAGAAGGCGGTTAGCACTGGGTTGTCCAGTGTAGCCATGGAGGAGGACTCCGCAGATGATGAATTCCTCCTAGCATTGAGCTGGGAGACAGGACCAGATGGTAAGCTGGTGATCCCTGAGGGTGGGAGTAGGCATTTCCACCCCATTCAGGTGAATGGGATCCTTACCACTGGCCTGAGAGACACCTGTGCCAGTCACAGTATAGTGAGTGACCGGTTAGTGACCCCAGACATGTATGTCCCAGGAGAGACCAGGAAAGTCAGGATAGCCATAGGGGAGGTCCCCTTCAAACCTATAGCCATAGTGCCCCTAGAGAGGGAGGGTATCCTTAACTGGTTTAAGGTGGTAGTCAGTGCTGACCTCCCCCTAGATTGTATCCTGGGCAATGACCTCCCAGAGGTGAGTCTGGTCCCAGATGGGGCAGTCGCCCAGGGCACCACCCCAACCCAAAGTCCTGGGGAGTCAGCCCCTACAGTTAGGAGACAGGGGTCCCCAAGAAAAGAAAAGAAGAAAAGGAAGGGTGGGCCACTCTTAAAGAGAGTTCCAGGGAGCCAAATGCCTTCTGCCCCAGTAGGGGGGGAGCCCAGAGTTGGCACTGGTGAGGCCTCACCTGACCCCAAGGAAGTCCTGAGTAGTCAGGCAGCTGTCCAGATGCAGGGTGTGGGCCCTACACTGACAGAAGGGAGAGTGGAAGGAGGGTGTCTGCCACAGGAGGTGGTAGCCCCCCACTCTAGACAGCAAGAAGGGTGCCAGGACCCCACAGTTGCCCCTAAAGCAGCTCAGCCACCTGTCAGTGGAGAGCTTAGGGAGTGGTTCTGGGTACTGACAGCTGTCAGTAGCCTCTGCTGGGTGCTGGCCTTCCTGGCAGCACTGTACTTGGCCTGGTAGGCAGACCCCAGGGCCAAAAGCAATGTAGGCCCCCTCACCCTGTTGGTCATGGTGGGGTTGCTCAAGTGTTGGGTGACCTCTTTGGGTAAGCTAGGTGTTGCCTTAGCAAAGTTAGGAGTAGGGGAGGTGGGCACCTCATTACCCAAGTTGGCAGAGAGAGAGGAGGAAGACCCCCTAGAGGGAAGTTTCAGTTTGAGATGGGTCCTTTCACTGTTGGGGTGGGTTCACTACCCAGAGGGAGTGACCATAGCAGGAGGATGTAACGCAGAGTAGACCCAGCAAAGGGACAGCCTGTTCTCTTCACTGTCTTCCTCGCCTGACAAGCCAGGAAGACTCTCCCAGGGTTGGGCTGAGTCTCCTGGGTGTGTGGGCTGGAGGGGGCTTGTGTGAGAAAACAGGGCTGATTGCAGATGCCCCCTACCTTTTTGCCCCCATTTTTCCACTTTTTGCTGGTGTTTTCCTGAATCTGATGGTGCCCTGGGTACTGCTAACCAGTCCCATGGCCTGTGCTCTGTATAAAATCAATATGCAAATTAGGCTAATTATAATTGGCTAAGTCAACCTACCTATAAGTCCCTAGTATATGGTAGGGCATGTAGGTTTAGGGACCACAGCATAGTGGTGCACCCATAGGTGTACTGCTGAGGTGCCCAGTGTCATTTTAAAGGCGGGCCTGCCTTGCTGGCTGTGTTTAAATTAAAGTTATAACCAAATTGGACTTTGGAATTAAAAGTAGTTCGTTAGTCTTAAACTACCTTATTTTTACATATAAGTCACCCCTAAGGTGTGCCCTATGTGCCCCTAGGGCTGGGTGCCATGTAACTATAAGCAGGGGCCTTATAAAAGTAGTTTTATAAGCCCTGGTGAGGTAAAAACAGCCACATTTCTTTTTCCCTCATTGTAGTGAATGGCCTTCATGGGCTAGAATGGGGTGACTTAATTTTAATTTTAAAAGTCCCCTTAAGTAATGGATGCCAAGAGTTTGGTATCAAATTCATTGTTATAATAAATCCCACAACTTCCAGTTGTTGGATTTAATATAACTTGTTCAGGTAAAGAGTTTTAAACTTTACCTGAAAAGTTGCCAATTTCAGCCCTGCATTGTTTTGCTGCTGTGCTCTGATTGGCCAGCCTCTGGCAGCCTGGCCAGGCTGCCTTGATGAGGTGTGAAGTGGCCTGGCCTCACACAAAGAGATGTGCCTGTGGGAGGAAATTTCCCCTCAGTCGATGGGGAGGCAGGAAGGGGGAGGGCTGTCAAACTGGTCTTCAAAGGCAGAGAAGGACATTTGGAGCAACCCAGCAACACCCCCACATCCTGCAACCCCAGACAACTAGGTGTCCCCTTGTTTAGATTAGGAGAGGGCAGGAGAGGGGTGTGTTTAGGACTATTAGCCACACCAGTGGGTGGGCTCAGCCAGATGTAACCTCCAAAAATCAGATTCAGCCATGATGGATTTTTGAAGAATGTTGCCTCCTGGGATTGATTTTTGACACACTTCCCAGGAAGTGGTCCTCACATGGGGAAGGACCCTGCACCTGATTGGAGAATCAAGACCCCCCTGTTTTTTACCCAGGAGCAAGGATAAAACTGGCAGACCTGCACCCACACCTCAGTTCCCTACCACATCCCTACCAGGAAGAACTACAGAAGAAGAAGGACTGCCCTTCTGGACCCCTGGCCTGCACCTGGAACCTGCGCTCAGAAGGACTGCACCAGCTGCACACTTAGGCTTCACCACAAGAAGGACTTTGCTTGGCTTCAACTGGTTCAAGGAGGGACTCCCTGTTTGCTACAGTTGAAAAATTGCTAACCAGAGTCCCATGCACCAACTCCTGAAGAAATCAACCAGCTGACCACTGCCCAGTGGCCAAAAAGGCGTTTGCACCAGGTGCATTCTGGGAGTTGTAGTCCGCACCCCCAAGGATCATCTCAGAGCTTCTGGACCCTTGGGGTGAGCTGTGGACGCCAAAAGAACCTTAAAAGAACATCACGGAGAAGCCCCAGAGGTTGGAGAAATTTGAGTACTTTTGAAAAAAAGCTCCATAGAGGGACCGACCCGCCGTGGCAACTCTAGCCGGCTTGCCTCAACCACGACCTGTCCTGATTTGCTGGTTTGTCCCGCTGAAGAACATCTTCAGAAAAGAGAAACTTTTGACCGAGGCTTCCCGTGAGCTGTAGCCGAGTAGGGCTCCATCGCAGTCGGTCTTAAACTTTGACTTTGCCCCGGTCGAGGTGCAACCAGATGACCCGATTGGCGCTTTTTGTTTCTAGGCGCTAAAAAAACAATCATTCTTTAAAAATTCTTATCTCCGGTTCCCCTTATCCGATTTTATTCGTTTTTGTGTCATTCTAAAGATAAAAGTATAATCTATTTTTATAAATTGGTTTTGGATTTTTACACTGTTTCCTGTGTTTTATTTAATTACTGTTTTGTGATATTTGAATGCTTTACACTCTGTCTGCTAAGTTAAGTCTTGTCGCTCGTTGCCAAGCTACCAAGGGTTGAGCTGGGTTTAATTTACTGAGACCTAACTGGACCTAAGTGGAGGTTAGTGGCCTATTGCTTACGACATGCCCGACTGAAGATTTTGGACTTCTACTTTTGAAACTAGGCACCAAGGTAAAACTTCTGACTAGGTCCATTCTGGCTTATGTATCTGACCGACTCAAAATATTATTTTGTATTTTGACTTCATTACTGATTTGATACTACAAAGATACTTTACACGTTGCTTCTTTTTCAAGCCTGTTTGATCTGTGCCATAGCTACTAGGAAATTAAGCTCAGGTAAATGTAGTTACTCTATTGGTTCCCCTGATTTGTTGCTTAAGGTGGGAACTCAGTGTCTTTTACTAAAAACCCAATTATTTACAATCTTGAAATAAGAAAATGATTGATATGGCTGCACTTTTAAAACACAGATTAAGACAAGAAACCCCATTGTTTGCTTGGTGTTTGCATGCCAAATATACAGCCATATTACAACAATGGGCATTATTCCGTATATGTCAAAATGTGAGTGGCCCCTAGTTTAATTTCAATCAATTGATGTAAAGGGACCATTAACATTGCTCTTTTTTTAACAGAACTGAGAAATCAACTATGGTCAGACACATACAATCTGTTGCATTTATGTCATCCTGAACCAGGATATAAAAGGTTTCTAATTGAAATGAGAACTAACTATTGCAAAGCTCTAAGACAGTGTTTCTTAACCTGTGACCCTGGGACTCCTGGAGGTCTGCGAAGCCCACTCAGGGAGTCTGAGATTGCTTAGAAAATCAAATACTATTAACGGATCTAAAAAGTGTATATAAATATAGAAGTAAAATGTACTATTGAAAATTTTCAGACATTCTGTAAATGTGAAGTAATTTGAAATCGGAGGCTTAATATTAAGTTAGTATCCTCAGATTGAATCCTGGGAGCAGTGTAAGTGCATTTAACAGAGCAGAGCATGGAGTATAAGTGGGTTCAATTGAAATTAGAAACTCTTCAATATTTCTGTTAAAATTAAAATGTTAATTATTTTATTTGTTTCTTAATTTAAAAAAAATTAATAACTTGGGTATTTGTTTATGAATGGTTAGTTCTGTATTTTTTGTGTGTTGCTTTGCTGTTCAAATCATCAAAAATGCTTACGTCCCTGGCTTCCAGGAAAGACTCAGTGGGGGTCTGGGATTCTGATGAATTAGTGGGGTCTCTAGGTTCCAGTAAAGATAAAGTGGGGATTCTTAGATGTCAAAAAGATTAAGAACCATTGCTCTAAGACATTCCAATGATTCACTTTGCTACCAGTCATCCAGTTGATTCCAAACCTTCTCCTTGATAATTATAGTCATCCATCAATGTGCAGTGGTCACCAATGAATGATGAATCTACTGAAGCCAACTCTAATATGAGGATGGGAATTAATTATATTTTCATCTAGTTAACTTCCTGTATAAATTTACTGAAATTATTTTCATTTTTTCCCTCTCTACTATTTCAGAATTCAACAAAGCTGCCCTTGTAGACCAATGACCACAGCACTTATGATTTCTAATAAACCACTTTTTGCTTGCATTATTTGTTTGTTCAACATACTCTCCTACCTTCTGTCCTTACTGTGTCCCTCTAATCCATCAACCATGCTGCCCTGTACTTACAAAAATAGGAGAAAGTGTTGGTCTGAGCCAATATCTCTACCTGTCCATCCTTTGTTGCTCAGATCCCTGAATATCACAAAAGACGATCACTAGGAAAATCTGACTGTTGAGCCATCTCTTTAACTCATTAACCAATCCTCTTCCTCCATCATCCCACTCTGCCAATGCACAAGGGTAGACACAAATACAAACAAAATCTCCAGAAGATACTGAGAGCCACCACCCAGTCACTGCCAAAGCTCTCTAAGTCTAAATTTAAAAAATCACATGCTGTCAAAAAACACACTATCCCAGTAGTTATTTACTAGAAACAGACTACTTTCTATTTTTCCAAGAATAGTCATGCTTCCTCCATCTTGGTGAAACACTGAAAGATTATTTCCAGTGAATCTTTGTACCTCATTGCTGTCATGAAAGCCAGTACCCTATCATGACCCTCTCATACATTCCTCCTCATCCCATTCATAACATATATAGGGCGGCCCTGCCCTCGACAGGTCCCTACCACGTTCAGTCCTTTTTCTATATCCATGAAATGGACAAAAGCTCCTCTCTCTCCTCCCTCCTCCTGTTTTCATTCCTGTTGCTTCGACAGGTAAGGCCACGTCTTTCCATTTTGCTGTTACTATTTGTATGTTCCTGTTATTTTCATTCCTATCAAGTTGTGCTTCAGTCCTCTGGATTGCGGGTGCATTTGTACCTTATGGAGATGTGCTGAATGTTTTTCCGGCAATGCCATCTCCTTGCACATTTGGGCACTATTCAGGACTGGTTCCCACATTAATGCTTCAATCGTGGTGTGCTTCATGTCCATGTGCAGGACTGGGGCAGGGAGCTTTTCTTCTACACCATGAGTGGGCCAACTGGCTCCCAAGGTTTGTGGCGGGACCTGGGGCATCCACTGCGCAATCTTGCATAGGTCTGTGGGAGTTTGCCTGCACAGCTAGTGTTAATGCAGCCAAGTCTCGTCCTAGGTGAGACTTGGTTGCTAGGCAACTAATATTTATAGGATGTTGTGCTGTTAGCACAGTCACTTCAAGTGTTGGTGGGTTTTGTGCAGTGATGGAGCCTGCTGGTGGTGTTGGCAGGAAATGTACTCAGAAAGTCCATAATGTTGAGGTGATAGAAGAGGATGAAATCCTCCGGATTTCAAAAGTCAAGCCCAATTACAGCAGATGATTGACCAAGCTGTGGAGAGAGACAAAATGTGCTTGGATTGAGGTGGATGGGGAGGTGGATACCTCCCCAAAGGGCAAATATGTTCAAGGGAAGACTTTTCAGGACATGCCAATTCATATAAAGGAGGTCCTGGGGCTCGTCAAATGTTTTCCCTTGATGAAGGTTTTTATGAACATTATATTGGTTCCTCTCCTGATGATTTGCCACTCCACAAGGTCATAAAGGACATTATCCTGAAGGAATGGAAGGATAAGCAGACTGTTCATGGTTTTTGAATAAATGCTTACTCCTGGAGGGTTTTGAGGAGGTCCCTAAAGTAAATGTAATTCTTTCCTCCATAGTGTCTGGTTCATCCTTGTCTTCAGAAGAGGCTATTCTAGCTGACCCGGTGGAGCGGAAGGTGAAAAGTGCCTTGAAGTATTCCTATGCAGCAGCAAACCTTGGACTCTGAGAAAGTACTTATGCTGCTTTTGCTGTGCAGGTTCTGCTGAACAATTTCAAGAAACTGTATAATGTCATTGAGGCTAATGAGGATCCCACTTCCTTTTGTGGCTCATAATTTTTGTCTGATGCCACCTCTGATAATTTATGGGATTTAGCTTCCTCTGCTGAGGCTGCAGTGGCAGGCCACTGGGCTATGTGGCTCAAGCCTTGGAAGCTGGAGGCTAATCAGAAAGGTGTGGTTCAGAAGTTGCCTTTCCTGGCTCCTAAGCTCTTTGGTGAGGAACTGAAGGATATGGTGCAGCATTCTGCTGATGAGAAAAAACATTTCCTGCCTTTCAGATTGAATCCTGACAAGAGGTTATTCTTTCATAAGCAGTCTTTTTTCAGGGGATTGCAAATGTTCCTTTCGAGGCTGGGCTGGAGGTTGGGAGCCGCGTTTGGTAGTTCAATATCCTGACCATCCAACCAGTCAGGTCAGCCCACTGTCCAGTCTTCTTCCCAGTGGAAATATAGTTTGGAAATGACTATAGGGTGGTGGAGGCTTGTTTGACTCTGTTTCCCAAGCAATGGAGGTGTTTTGTGATGTTCATTGTTTTGGAGGTATATAGGATTCCTTTTTAAATTCATCCTCCTCCTCCAAGGTTCTGTACTACCCCATTATCAGGGAATCCGGTAAAAAGGACTGCACTTCTGGATGGTGTGATAAAACTGATCCTGAAAAAGGCTGTGGTCAAAGTTCCTCCAGCCAGGAGGGTCTCGGCCTCTATTCCATTTTCTTGGTAGTCCATAAGGAGACGGATCATGCAGGCCTGTTCTAGACCTCAAATTCTTGAACAAGTTTATTCAATTGGACTGTTTCCGGAGGATATTTCTACATGAGATCATTCCTCTGATTCTTCAAGGGCATTACCTGTTGACGCTTGACTTGAATAATATCTATTTGCACGTTCCTATCCATCCTCCTCAGTCAACAGTTTCTCTGGTTCTCGGTGCAGGGGAGGCACTTCCAATTTCAGGTGCTGCCATTTGGCCTTTTAACAGCACTTCAGACCTTCACTAAGGTATTGGCCCCGGTTGTGGCTGTTCTGCAGCTTAGGGGATTTTCTGTAATCCCTTATATCTATGATTGGCTCATATATGGCTCTTTTTGCCTGAAGGCTCAAGAGGCAGTGTCAGCCACAATGTCATTTCTCCAGGCTCTGGGTTTCAAGATCAATTTCTCCAAATCCCATCTGATGCCTTCTCAACAGAGACTGTTAGTTGGCACCCTGCCCAACACGCAGAAAGACAGGGTGTTTCTTCCTGCTGACAGGACCTGAGACCTTTTATATGTGAAGAGAGGTTGTGAAAAAAATCAAATATTATTTACATCTTGCAATAAGTGTGTATGAAAACTAAGGGTGATACAGAGATGTGTATATAATGCAACAATCTCTTTTGTGTGAATTTATTCGGAAAGTATTGGTAATAACCACACTGTTTTGAAAAGAGGAGATGATTGAAGGACTAAGGGCCAGATGTAGGTAGGAAAAAAATAGCGACTCGCAAATTGCGAGCAAGTGCGACTCGCAATTTGCGAGTCGCTAACTGCAATTCAGGTAGGAAGTGCGCGGACAATTTGCGACTCGCACCCGGAGTCGCACCGCAGATAGCGAGTCCGCTGTTTGCGAGGTTGCTTTTTGCGACCGCGCAAAAAACAGACTCGCAATTTGCGAGTGGGTGTCGCAAATTGCGACTGTGCTGAAAATTGAAAGCAGGTGCTGCAGAACACTCTAGAAATCACTTCAGAACACTCAGGAAAACGCTCCCTGGCACATGATGATGACATCACAGCCAGGAAGTTTACAAATACACCTGGGAGGAGGGAGGACCACACCCTTTTTAACTGCAGCACAGCTAACAGAGCACCAGCAACCATGGCTGACACTCCCAGGAAAAGGAAGCTCAAGTTTGCTGAGAAGGAGTTGGAGGTGCTAACAGATGAGTGCTGTCAGCACCATGATGAGCTGTTTGGCAAGGCAGCCCTCACTGTGCCAGACACAGAAAAAAAACGAATTTGGCAGGATATGCAGGACAAGGTAAACTCCCTGGGGGTCAGCCACCAGAGTGTGGAAGAACTAAAGAAGAGGTGGTACGACCTCCGCTCCCGGACCAAGGAGAGGGTGGCAGAACGGCTCCGGGAGATGAGAGGCACAGTAGGGGGACCATCTACCATACCACCACCCACACCCCTGGAGGAAAGGGTTGAGGAGACCCTTGAGCCGGAGGCTGTCACTGGATTTGGTGAACTGGACACCTCTGAGCCCGGACCATCAACCGGTGAGTACCATGTGATATGCTTGTACCCCCATCAATGCCATACCCCCACGCACCATGTACACAGGGGCATGCACAACCAAGATAGCTCCAGTTCAGAGTAGCAAACACCAGAATGATGCATTATGGGCAATGTAGTCAACTAGGCATTTCATAAGCAATCGTTTATTAGGAAGTTTTTAACTGATAGAAGACGCTGACAGTGTGTTCCCCATGTCCCACAGGTCTCCCACAAGACACCCCCACCAGCCCAAGTTGCCAGGTGCCAATGGTCAGCCAGCACAGAGAGGAGACAACAGGACCAGCCACCACTCCCACCTGCACCACCAACACCATCCCCTCTCTGGAAACACCTGTTGCAACACTGGTGTTGGAGCCTGCACCAGGTACAAGCCAGAGTGCCACATCAGACATTACAGGGCCTCCACCGCTGCGCAGGCGACGCAGGATGACAACAGCAGAGCAGCAGGCAGAGTCAGGGCTTCCCTCCACAACACCAACGGAGGCCCAACTGCTACGGGGTCAGCGCCTGCAAAACCAACAGTTAAGGAGGATTAGTGGGGTTTTGCAGCGCTTTGAGAGGAACCATGCCAACAGCATGCAGCAGGTGCATTCAGAACTGCAGGTCATTGGGAACAACACAGGTGACCTTGCACTGTCTATGCGCGAACTGGTGGCTGGACTGCTAACGCAGAGTGACAGTGCACGGCGCAGGGACCGCCAGCTGCTGCAACGCCTGGACAGGATGGCCTCCTCTATCGTTAGGCTGGCAGTTAACACAACTGGGCTGTCTAGGAGAACAGTCAGCCTCCAGGTTGACATGGGCCACTTTGCGGGTGATGTGGCACGGGGACTGGGCAGGATCACTCATGCAATAGACCTAATGGAGGCACGGCAGGTGTCCAGGGGCACAGGTGACACCCCACAAGACAGTGAGGAGGGCTCCACTTTCAGCAGTGTCTCTGCCGGTGACACCAGGGTGCTACGTAGTGGGAGCACAAGGCAGAGCACTGCTGACCCACCTAGTACCAGCCAGGCTGGCCGAGCCCACCGTAGGGTGTGAGCTAAACACTGTCCCTGGGGTTGGGGCACATGATGGCAATGTGTCCCATGCCAGGTGGACTATTGAAGGCTCTGAACTGTTTATTCTTGTATATATCTTGGTTATTTGCACTTATTAAATCATTTGTTCTTTCCACTTAACACATGGACTATTTGTTCTATTGGTGAGTATGGTAGAAGTTGGCATGTACCTTCCAAAGTATTGGTTTGCAATGTGTTCCCGTCTCAGTCTGCCTTGATTGGCGATGCTCCTATCCCCATGATGGCGATGTGGTTGCTCTTGCTCTTTATCCTCCGAATCTGGGTCTTCAGGGGTGAGAGGTAGCCCACGTCGGGTGGCAATGTTGTGCAGGATAGCGCATGCGACAACTATTTTGAATGCCGTTATTGGGGTATACTAGAGGGCACCTCCACTTCGGTGGAGGCATCTGAACCTTGCTTTCAGCAGTCCGAAGGTTCTTTCGATGATGTTCCTGGTCCTCTTATGTGCACTGTTGTATCGCCTCTCGTATTCATTGCTGGGTGTTAAGTACGGAGTCAGTATCCATGGACGTAGTGCATATGCACTGTCACCTGTTGGGCACAAAACGTACACTGTTAGCAAGGCATGGGTGGTTTGCACATTGATCTGTGTGCATGTCTTCAAGGTGTATTCAGCTCTACCTAGGAGGTATCTGTCTCCAAACTCTCCACGTTCCAGGCGTTGGTGTATCCCACTGTGCCTAAAAATGTAGGAGTCATGAGTACTGCCTGGAAACTTAGCAACCATGTCAGTGATGACATAATGGGCATCACATACCACCTGAATATTGAGTGAGTGGGTACACTTCCTATTGCGGAACAGATATTCCAGGTTAGCAGGAGGGCATATTTGAATATGTGTCCCGTCTACACACCCTATGACATGGGGGAAGTCGGCAATCCGGTAAAAGTCCAACTTGGTGCTGTTAATTTCTGCCTCATTCCTGGGTAGGTATATGTATCGGGACATGTGTGTGAGTATGGCATCTAGGAATGCCCTGAAGAACCTTGATAGTGCACTTTGGGATACCCCACCTGCCACAGCAATGACCCCCTGATAGCTACCCGTGGCCAAGAGGTGCAGTGAGCATAGCACTTGCACATGCGTAGGGATGGCGCAACGGCGCACAGTCTGGCGTTCTAGCTGTGGTTTGAGTAATTCTATTAAATCTAGTATAGCTGCGCTGCTAAGTCTATATTTGTCATATATTTCCTCCTCAGTTTGCTGGAAGAGTGTCTGCCTTGTTCTGTAAATCTTCTCCTGTCTCTGGCTCCTCCTCCTCCTCTGCTGGGCTGCGTGGGCTCTCCTCCTCACTGCTATCAGGTATATTTCCGCCATCTTGAGTAACCCAGATGCCTTCTGGGTCTCCTTTTATGCTTTTGTAATGGTTACCACCTGCTCTGAGTTAGTGGTAAATTGGAAGTGCAAAATGGGCTTTTTGCGACTAGTCGCAATTTGCTATTGCAAATGGTTTGTGACTCGCAAATTGCGACTTCCTATTTGCGGGTCGCAAAATGGGGTCGCAAATTTTGCGAGTCGGTACCGGCTCGCATCGCATTTCGCGAGTCGGAAATGGGATTTTTGCATCCCATTTCCGATTTTGCGGGGACGCAAATAGCGAATCGGGCCATTTGCGACTCGCAAAATTTTGCTACATCTGGCCCTAAATGTTTTTTGTTTGTTTCTATTTGTTTGTTTATTTGTATTTTGACTTATGTGTATAATATTATTAGAATGTGCACAAGCTATTCTTATGTCTGAAGAAAATGAATGAATTAATATGTAATTAAATTGCAGTCTCAATGATTGATTGACAGTTTCATTTGTTTGAAAGTAACAATTGTATTTTGCCCTACTTACCATTTGTTAACTTTCTGATTGACTTTACCCAGGTAGAGTGGGGTCAATAGGGTAGACTTCTTTTTTCTTTATGACAGGATCTTTGTTCTGCAGTCCACTGTTCGAACAATGATGGCCATGCCATCTCCTCCAGCCTGTTTCTGGCTTTGGGTACAGAGGTTGATGGCGGTGACCACAGATGTGGTTCCTTGGGTTTGTTTTCACTTAAAACTCACTGTGATTCATTTTTTGACCCATTGGAGCTCAGAATTAAGGCAGTATGACGTTTTGGTACCTTCCTCTCCAGCGATGGAGAAAGGCTATGGAATGGTGGCTGAATTCTGTGAACATGACTTGACGGGTTCCTTTTCAGCTTATTCCTTCTCTCTACTTCATGACAGACGCCAGTCAGTGAGGTTGAGGTGAGACGCTTGTGGAAAGGGGGCTCAGGGTCCTTGGTCCAGGGCAGACAGATGTCAATCTTCAAACTGGAGGGAACTGGCTACAGTGTGGCAAGCAGTCCAGTTCTTTCAGCCCCTCCTTCAGAATCATTGTTTGGTGGTGTGCATGGACAATCAGGTGGCACATTGTTTCCTTAATCACCAGAGGGGACTGTAGGAAAGTACCATCTTGTCTGGCATGTTACCCCAATATTTCACTGTATATATGTTGTTTTAGTTGTATGTTTCACTGGGACCCTGCCAGCCAGGACCCCAGTGCTCATAAGTGTGCCCTGTATGTGTTACCTGTGTTATGACTAACTGTCTCACTGAGGCTCTACTAATCAGAACCTCAGTGGTTATGCTCTCTCATTTCTTTCCAAATTGTCACTAACAGGCTAGTGACCAATTTAACCAATTTACATTGGCATACTGGAACACCCTTATAATTCCCTAGTATATGGTACTGAGGTACCCAGGGTATTGGGGTTCCAGGAGATCCCTATGGGCTGCAGCATTTCTTTTGCCACCCATAGGGAGCTCTGACAATTCTTACACAGGCCTGCCACTGAAGCCTGAGTGAAATAACGTCCATGTTATTTCACAGCCATTTTACACTGCACTTAAGTAACTTATAAGTCACCTATATGTCTAACCTTTACCTGGTAAAGGTTGGGTGCTAAGTTACTTAGTGTGTGGGCACCCTGGCACTAGCCAAGGTGCCCCCACATTGTTCAGGGCCCATTCCCCGGACTTTGTGAGTATGGGGACACCATTACACGCGTGCACTATACATAGGTCACTCCCTATGTATAGCTTCACAATGGTAACTCCGAATATGGCCATGTAACATGTCTAAGATCATGGAATTGCCCCACCAATGCCATCCTGGTATTGGGGAGACAATCCCATGATTCCCCGGGTCTCTAGCACAGACCTGGGTACTGCCAAACTGCCTTTCCCGGGGTTTCACTGCAGCTGCTGCTGCTGCCAACCCCTCAGACAGGTTTCTGCCCTCCTGGGGTCCAGCCAGGCTTGGCCCAGGAAGGCAGAACAAAGGACTTCCTCAGAGAGAGGGTGTTACACCCTCTCCCTTTGGAATAAGGTGTCAGGGCTGGGGAGGAGTAGCCTCCCAGCCTCTGGAAATGCTTTGATGGGCACAGATGGTGCCCATCTCTGCATAAGCCAGTCTACACCGGTTCAGGGATCCCTCAGCCCTGCTCTGGCGCGAAACTGGACAAAGGAAAGGGGAGTGACCACTCCCCTGACCTGCACCTCCCCTGGGAAGTGCCCAGAGCTCCTCCAGTGTGCTCCAGACCTCTGCCATCTTGGAAACAGGGGTGCTGCTGGCACACTGGACTGCTCTGAGTGGCCAGGGCCAGCAGGTGATGTCAGAGACTCCTTCTGATAGGCTCCTTCAGGTGTTGCTAGCCTATCCTCTCTCCTAGGTAGCCAAACATCCTTTTCTGGCTATTTAGGGTGTCTGCTTTGGGGAATTCCTTAGATAACGAATGCAAGAGCTCATCAGAGTTCCTCTGCATCTCTCTCTTCACCTTCTACCAAGGAATCGACTGCTGACCGCACTGGAAGCCTGCAAAACTGCAACAAAGTAGCAAAGACGACTACTGCGACCTTGTAACGCTGATCCTGCCACCTTCTCGACTGTTTTCCTGGTGGTGCATGCTGTGGGGGTAGTCTGCCTCCTCTCTGCACTAGAAGCTCCGAAGAAATCTCCCGTGGGTTGACGGAATCTTCCCCCTGCAACCGCAGGCACCAAAGAACTGCATCACCGGTCCTCTGGGTCTCCTCTCAGCACGATGAGCGAGGTCCCTTGAACTCAGCAACTCTGTCCAAGTGACTCCCACAGTCCAGTGACTCTTCAGTCCAAGTTTGGTGGAGGTAAGTCCTTGCCTCCCCACGCTAGACTGCATTGCTGGGAACTGCGTGTTTTGCAGCTACTCCGGCTCCTGTGCACTCTTCGAGGATTTCCTTTGTGCACAGCCAAGCCTCAGTCCCCGGCACTCTAACCTGCATTGCACGACCTCCTGAGTTGTCCTCCGGCTTCGTGGGACCCTCTTGTGCAACTTCGGGTGAGCTCCGGTTCACTCCACTTTGTAGTGCCTGTTCCGGCACTTCTGTGGGTGTTGCTTGCTTCTGAGTGGGCTCCTTCTCTTGCTGGGTGCCCCCTCTGTCCCCTCACGCAATTGGTGACATCCTGGTCCCTCCAGGGCCACAGCAGCATCCAAAAACCCTAACCGTGACCCTTGCAGCTAGCAAGGCTTGTTTGCAGTCTTTCTGCACGAAAACACTTCTGCACAACTCTTCACGACGTGGGACATCCATCCTCCAAAGGGGACATTTCTAGCCCTTGTCGTTCCTGCAGAATCCTCAGCTTCTACCATCCAGTGGCAGCTTCTTTGCACCCACAGCTGGCATTTCCTGGGCATCTGCCCACTCCCGACTTGATCGTGACTCTTGGACTTGGTCCCCTTGTTCCACAGGAACTCTCGTCAGGAAATCCATCGTTGTTGCATTGCTGGTGTTGTTGTTTCTGGCAGAATTCCCCTATCACGACTTCTGTGTTCTTTGGGGAACTTAGGTGCACTTTGCACCCACTTTTCAGGGTCTTGGGGTGGGCTATTTTTCTAACCCTCACTGTTTTCTTACAGTCCCAGCGACCCTCTACAAAGTTACATAGGTTTGGGGTCCATTCGTGGTTCGCATTCCACTTCTAGAGTATATGGTTTGTGTTGCCCCTATCCCTATGTGCCCCCATTGCATTCTATTGTGACTATACATTGTTTGCACTGTTTTCTATTGCTAATACTGCATATTTTGGTATTGTGTACATATATCTTGTGTATATTTGCTATCCTCATACTGAGGGTACTCACTGAGATACTTTGGCATATTGTCATAAAAATAAAGTACCTTTATTTTTAATATATCTGTGTATTGTGTTTTCTTATGATATTGTGCATATGACAGTAGTGGTACTGTAAGAGCTTCACTCGTCTCCTAGTTCAGCCTAAGCTGCTCTGCTAAGCTACCTTTTCTATCAGCCTAAGCCTCTAGACCCCCCTCTACACTAATAAGGGATACCTGGGCCTGGTGCAAGGTGTAAGTACCCCTTGGTACTCACTACAAGCCAGTCCAGCCTCCTACAGGGACCAGGTCGGTTCAGTTGAATTCCCTTGCATCTCAAATTTTTGCATGGGTGGAGACCCATCTTTTGTATTTTACTGCATTGTATATCCAGGGGGAGCTCAACTTCCATGCAGATAGTTTGAGTCGCAATATGCTTTTGGCAGTCTACTTCCATCTGTCAATGGATCTCTTTCATCAGCTACGTCTGCTCTGGGGTTCCCCATGATTGGATCTGTTTGCCAACTGCTCCATTGTGTACTTCATTGGCTCTGCTCAACTCAGATCAACCAGGGGAGCTTGGGTGGTGGATGTCCTGTTGTTTCCTTGGCTGATGGGTCTGCTTTACACTCTCCCTAAAATTGTCCTCCTCCTGAGGGTGCTGCAGAAGATTCGGGAGGAGAAGTTATCAGTAATTCTAATTGCCCCAGTTTGGCCATATCGCCCCTGGTTTTCATTGATAAGGGAGTTGTCCGGGTCAGTTTTCAAGCTTTCTTTGATCCCATCACCCCTGCAGTCTCCCCAACTCTTGCTCAGCCAGCTTCACAGTCTGCAGTTGGCAGCTTGGTTATTGAACAGCAGTCCTTGATGAAGTTGGGTTGTTCTAATGGGGTGGAAGAGGACATTCAGGCCTTCATTACAACCCTGGTGGTAAATCCCGCTTTCCGCCGTGCAGAAGACCGCCAACATACCATTGTGGCAGCGGAATTCCGCTACAGGTATTACGACTCACAGCTCGGAATCTGCCACAATACAGACACCCACACAAGTCCGCCACACCAAAGGTCAATGATAAACTGGCGATCCCAAAACCTACACCGTCACGCCAACAGGAATACTGCCACAGTATCACGACCCACAAATCAATTTCTACCGGGGTAATCCATTGGCGGTACACACCGCCGCGCTCAAAATACACACACATTTACAAAACACCCCCACATTGGACAATTCAAAATATACACACCTGACACACATACACACGCCACACTCACACACCCAATCCAATATAAAGCACACACCCACATCACCCACAAACCCTTACAACCAAAATTCTGAAAGAAGGCCAGAGAGACAGACTACCTAACACAACACCAGAATCCACAGACACACAACACCATCACTTATACAACATCCATGCACCTCAAACAACACACACCAACACATCCCCTCACACATCACAACAGACAGCACCTCACACGTCACCCACACCACATCATGGCACCTCAAAGACACCCCAGGTTCTCTGAGGAGGAACTCAGGGTCATGGTGGAGGAAATTGTCCGGGTAGAGCCACAGCTATTCGGATCACAGGTGCAGCAGACGTCCATTGCAAGGAAGATGGAGCTATGGCGGAGAATTGCCGACAGGGTCAACGCAGTGGGACAGCATCCAAGAACACGGGATGACATCAGGAAGAGGTGGAACGACCTATGGGGGAAGGTACGTTCCGTGGTATCTAGACACCAGATTGCTGTACAGAGGACTGGCGGTGGACCCCCCACTCCTCGCCCACAACTAACAACATGGGAGAAGCAAGTCTTGGCAATAATGCATCCTGAGGGCCTCGCAGGAGTAGCAGGAGGACTGGACTCTGGTAGGGAAAATCTTTACTACTTTATCCCCCCCACCCCACCTGCCTGCCATCACATACTCCCACCCTCACCCTCACACCCATCACCCCAACAACCCCCAGATACCCCACTAACACAACACACACATCCCAAAATCAAGCCCTGCATGTAACACCAATGCATGGACACCCATCACCAAAGCATGTCCAGTAGAGAGACTCACTCATGCCCCAAAATCACCAATCACACAAGGGCCACGGCAATAATGCAAGCAAAGGAGTAGATGGTAACTCACCCATTGCACAAGATGGCACACACAGATACTAACATTATACATTCACACCCCAACAGGACCCATACCCAACGTCACCGGACAGGAGGTGCCAGACATATCCAGTTCCCCCACAGAAGAGGCCCACAGTGATGACAGCAGCTCTGCACGCCTGGATCAAGAAGACCAGCCCGGCCCATCGGGACAGTCGGTTCCCCTGACACAGTCGCAAACCACCACTGAACCTCCCCCCTCAGGAAACACCACAACAGCACCCACCCAGCGGGGCCATCCCTCTGTCCCCAGGACACGTCAATCAGCAGTGTGTCCACCACTACAGGGAACCCAGGCAACCCCACTAACACAGGACGATCAGGGACCTGGGGGCAGTGGCGGTGGGCACACGGTTCAGGGGACAGAGGCACAGGATAACAGGGAAGCTGGGAGGACTGCTGTGCGACAGGGGGAGTACATGCCCAGGGAACCCACTCTCCACGAGGCACTCTCCAACATCATGGGAGCTTACCACCATTCCCAGGAGACCATGGGCACAGTACTTGGCCAAGTTTCAGGAGACCCAGCGGCTGCAGGAGGAACACTACCTGGGGATCAGGGAGGACTTGAAGTCCATCAACACCACCCTGGTCACCATTGCAGGGGTGCTGGCAGACCTTCTCAACACCAGGAGGGACTCAGTGGCACACCAACGGGCCCCTGACACTAGCCTGTACGATGAACAGCCCTCCACCTCCGCCGGCGCTAGTGGACAGGAGGCACCGCCACAGGAACAACAGGCCACCAGCACCCTACCCCCTGCAGAAGGAGAACCACCCTGCAAACGGTCCCTGAGATCCAGGAACAAGACAGAGAACATTGCCAAGACCCCTGCCAGGAAATAAGACCCCCCTGAATGTCACCCTTCTGTCCCACTTTGTCACCCTGTCCACCTTAAACTGCCATTGCTCCACTTCCTATGCCCCTTTGGACAATGCACCTGTGAAACAAATAGACTGGACTCTGCCATGGACATTCCTCCACCATCACCCCAGCCCATTTCACACTCCCCTACACTTATTTGCACAGAAATAAACACACTTGGATCACAAAACAATCTGGAGTCTGTCTGTGCTTTCACTAATGTGCAATTGCAAAACCTATAGCAATGTCAATGTACTTGTTCACATACCAATGTAACACAGCTGTAGACCAGCAATCAACATAGCAGAGGGCACAAAGTGGGACCAGGATCTGTGAAATGGAAAGGCAAAGTAACAAGTCAGGGTCCATACACTGAGTGAAAATGACAGACTTATGCTAGCTCCAACACTAGTATGAGATGTGGGAAGCAGTTACATCTTCTTACCTGTGTCTCACTGGAAGTATTGCATGATGATGTTGTTTCGGTTGTCGACATCTTCTTCTGCCTCCTCTTCTTCACTGTCCACAGGCTCCACAGCTGCCACAAGACAACCATCTGGCCCATCCTCCTGCAGAAAAGGCAACTGCGTCGCGAAGCCAGGTTGTGCAGCATACAGCAGGCCACGATTATCTGGCACACCTTCTTCGGTGAGTAGTATAGTGAGCCACCTGTAAGATGGAGGCACCGGAATTGGCCTTCAGGAGGCCAAAGGTGCGTTCTATAATCCTCCTAGTTCGCTCATGTGCCTCATTGTAGCGTTCCTCTGCTCTTGTCCTGGGATTCCTCACTGGGGTCAGTAGCCATGACAGGTTGGAGAAACCAGAGTCACCTGCAAATGTCGAGGGACAACTGTTAGACAGACACTAACCCTTGGGGACAACCCCATACCCAGACACCTATGTCAACTGTGTTGGGACCTTGGGCTCACCTATTAGCCACACACTGTGCCTCAGGAGTTGCCCCATCACATAAGGGATGCTGCTATTCCTCAAAATGTAAGCATCATGCCCAGAGCCAGGATACTTGGCATTCACATGGGAGATGTACTGGTCTGCCAAACACACCATCTGCACATTCACGGAATGGTAGCTTTTCAAGTTTCTGTACACCTGTTCATTCCTGCGGGGGGGACAAATGCCACATGTGTACCATCAATGGCGCCAATGATGTTGGGGATATGTCCCAGGGCATAGAAGTCACATTTCACTGTGGGCAAATCCTCTACCTCAGGGAAAACAATGTAGCTGCGCATGTGTTTCAGCCGGGCAGATAACACTCTGGACAACACGTTAGAGAACATTGGCTGGGACATCCCTGATGCCATCGCCACTGTTGTTTGAAAAGACCCACTGGCCAGGAAATGGAGTACAGACAGAACCTGCACTAGAGGGGGAATTCCTGTGGGATGGCGGATAGCTGAAATCAGGTCTGGCTTCAACTGGGCACACAGTTCCAGGATTGTTGCACGATCAAGTCTGTATGTGATAATGATGTGTCTCTTTTCCATTGTCGACAGGTCCACCAGGGGTCTGTACACCGGAGGATGCCACCATCTCTTCACCTGCCCCAGCAGACGTGCCCTATGGAGGAGAACAGCGAGCAGAGGGTCATCCAACACTTAGGTATCACAATGTGTTATTTGCTAAAACTTTGGAAAATCGAAATCTGCCGGTATCTGTCAGTATTCCAGGCCTAGATAGGTGTGACGCAGTTTTTTCCATCCCATGTGGCCCCCTGAAATGGCGGCTGCCTGACCTGTGAGGAGGGACAAGGTGAAATGAGGTAACTGCGCTGGCGTTGTACACTGTCGCGGTGGGCGGTCGAAGACCGTGGCGCAATTCAGCATTGGTTAACATTGGGCCCTATGGGTCCCAGGAGCCAATGACGATGTGCATCGGCGGTGACGGTACGCACCGCCGCGGACGTGGCCGCCATTTTCTTACTGTTCACTCACTTGATACCTGACCTTCAACAAGAGAAGACCTACACTGCAAGTGCTGCTGTGACCTGTGTCTGGAAGCAACAATGGCTACATTGTCTGGGGAAAAGGCCCCTGCCTTCACTTCAGAGGAGTTGGAGAAACTGGTGGATGGGGTCCTCCCCCAGTACACACAACTGTACGGTCCTCTAGACAAACAGGTGAGTACACTGTGAGCATGGTGGATGGCACCTGGGTGTATGGAGTGTCGTGGATGGATGAGGGTGGGGAGGGGGACAGGCCAGCATGTCAGGATTGTGTGTGTATGTATGGCTGGGCCAGGGTGGGAGGTGTTTGGCAATGCGTGAGATGAAATGTACGGGCTAGAAACATCCATTTTTACTTCACTTTTCCTCTAGGTCAGCGCCCACCAGAAGAAGGTTATTTGGCGTGCGATCGCCAAGGACGTCCGGACCCCGGGGGTCTACCATAGACGGAGCACCCACTGCCATAAAAGATGGGAGGACCTGCGCCGCTGGAGCAAGAAGACGGTGGAGGCCCAGCTCGGGATGGCCTCCCAACGTGGAAGGGGTGCCCATCGTACCATGACCCCCCTTATGTACCGGATCCTGGCCGTGGCCTATCCGGAGTTGGATGGGAGCTTGAGGGCATCACAGCAGCCACAAAGGGGTGAGTACACTCTAATTCAGCTGACTCTGCGTGCTTTACGAGGTGTCTGGGTGGTTGAAGTGGGCTGTGGGTTCCCCTAGGCCAGGGCGAACTTGGTAGGCTAGTTCCCTTGTTAGGCAGGCTCTGTGGCACCCCAACCCCACTACTGGTAATAGCCATTTACACCTAGTCAGGCTCCTGTGACTTCCAGGGGTGCAGCAATTGGGCTTAGGCCTCGTCCCCCATGGGCATGTGAATTTGCTAGGAACTGTTAGTGCATGGCTTGGTTCAGAGGGCTGCTCCCTGTGTGTTGTGTCCGCCAACGGTATTGGTGTTGCATGTACTGAACATGTGTTTCTTCTGTCTCCCCCCCCCCTTTTTGTTTTGTCTCCCTGTTCTTGCGTGCAATCGCATCATCTGGCGGAGGAGCAGTGGCACCAGAGCAGGAGGGAGCTGCAACCCACTTGGCCCTGGAGGATGAAGCAACGGAGTCTGAAGCCATCAGTGGGGCAGAGGGCGAGGGGAGCTCCACGACGGGGACAGGAGCATACACCAGCGACAGCGACTCCTCCTCTGATGGGAGCTCCCTTGCAGTCGCAGGCACCTCTGTGCCCACTGCATCAACAGGTACAGGCGCCACCCCCCTACCAGCACCGCCCTCCCAGCAGCCCCGCAGCGTGTCTCCCGTGCCCGCTCACCAAGGAGGGTGGACATCTCCTTCGCCCCAGGCACCTCAGGCCCTGCCCCGGTCAGCCCTGCTGCCCTCAGTGAAGAGGCTATTGACCTCCTGAGATCCCTCACTGTTGGGCAATCTACCATTTTGAATGCCATCCAGGGTGTTGAGAGGCATTTGCAACAAACAAATGCATACCTGGAGGGCATTCATTCTGGGCAGGCGGCCCAACAGAGAGCATTTCAGGCTCTGGCCTCAGCACTGATGGCAGCCATTGTCCCTGTGTCCAGCCTCCCCACTCCAACTTCCTCCACCCCGACCCAATCCCCTGTATCTCAGCCTATCCCAAGCACACCATCAGACCAGCATGCACACTAATCAACACACAAAAGTGGGCATGGCAAACATGAGCACCACACATCCCACAAGCACTCACACAAGCACCATCCCCATGCAGACACAGCAACATCCACTGCCTCCACTGTGTCTCCCTCCTCCACATTCTCCTCCTCCCTCCCTTTCTCGTCTTCACTCACACCTGCATGCACTACATCCTCAGCCACTACATCCATCACCAGCACGCCCATCACCACATACCGCTCACGTGCAATCACCACCCCCACTACCATGCACACATCCCCAGTGTCCTCTTCCAGTGTTTCTGTGAGCCCTCCTCCCAAAGTACAGAAACACAGGCACACACCCATCCAACAGTCATCCACCTCAAAACAGCCTCCGGCCCATGCACCTTCACCCAAATTAAGCAAGCGTACACCTCCTACAACCACTACCTCTTCCTTCACTTCCAAACCCCCTCCATCTTTCCGTCCCACTGTGTCTAAGAAGCTTTTCCTGGCTAACATTGACATCTTCCCTACACCTCCCCCCATCCTTCCCCTAGGGCCAGACTTTCCAGGTCCCAGCCCAGCACCTCAGCCACCAAATCCCCAGGCACAGTGGTGCCAGCAATTGCGGGGTCATCGAGTGCGCCACCCATCAGGGCTGCCAGTGTGCCACCTTGCGAGGCCAAGGACATTCCGCCACCTGGCAAGGTGAAGAAGGTGCCTACATCCCGGAGGGAGAAGCCGCACCTACCAGCCACCAAGGGCTCCTCCAAAACAAATGGGGACACTGGCAAGACACCTGCGGCACCATCAAAGGTGGGGAAGGGACAAAAGCAGAAGAGCAGGTCAAGGCACGGTGGCACCGACTGATTGACTAGTGTCACCTCTTCTGTCAACAACTACACCAACCTGTACGGTGATGAACAACGCAAACTGCACCGCCACCAGCACCGCCACTGCCACCAGCACTGCCACCTGCACCGCCACCAGCACCGCCACCTGCCCAGCCACCTGCACCGCCACTTGCACGTCTGCAGCCTCAGCAACAGTCCCCAGCATCTTCTCCATTGGGCAGCCGTCCAAGGCTGCAGGAGACGTCCTGCTGTGTCCCTCAACAGGTGCTGACACATGCACCACCGCCAGCACTGCCGCCACAGACACTGCCACAAGCACCACCACCATCCCCGCGACGTGCTCGGACAGTGGCACCACAGCTGACATGGCTACCATCCCCATCGGGCAGCCGTATGAGGCTGGAGGAGACTTCCTGGACCCTGCCCAGCTTCCATGAGGCATGACTCTCATCACTGTTTGCACCTGCAGGTGGAAGGCGAAGCCGCAGCAGGGTGGGGTATGGTTCTGCCTCCATGGCATATCATGCTACCTGTTCCTAGGCAATCTTGTGGCACACACACCCAGGTGAGGAAATGGGACCTGCCACACTGCATGTGGAGCTCTCTGGGCACAAGGCCCCCTCCAGAACCAGTGGAGAATGACATCCACTACCTCAGTCCTTGGCAGGATGAAGCACTCTGGGCACAAGACCCTCTCCAGAACCAGTGGAGAATCACATCCACTACCTCAGTCCTTGGCAGGATGAAGCACTCTGGCCACAAAGCCCCCTCCAGAACCAGTGGAGACTGTTATCCACTTGAGAGACTGTGGCTTTGCACTCCCCAGGATAAAGCAGTGGGCAAACCACACACTGGAAAGACTTGAGAGATTGTGGCTTTGCACTCCCCAGGATACAGCAATGGGCATGGAGCAGTGGCGTTGTGCGTTCATCCGGCTGAGGTGCCCCACTCCCCTTCCCCCTGAGGTGCCTGTTTATTTTCGATCTGATGCCCCTTCAGTGTTCTCTCCGTTTCGAGTCAGGTATCTTGTGTGGGCTTCGCCCATGCATTTTGGGACCACTGGTCCATGGACAATGATTGGTACACTATCCGGAGTTGTGTAATTGGTGTACATATTTGTATATACTGATTTTTGAACTTTCACTATCTGATTTTTCATGATTACAATCGTTACAATCATTTAATTTTGTCCTTGCGTTCTTCCAGGGGGTGGAGGGGGTGTATATGTAATGTTGCTGCATGTATTTGTGTGTATGGTGCTGTGAGTGAGGGTGGGGGTGAGGGTATTGCGTATTGCGTGTGTGTGTCACTCTCTTTTCCCTCCCCCTCCCCTGTGTTGTAGGTGCAGTACTCACCGTGGTCGCCGATGGCGTCTGTCCTGCTCCTGATACAGCAGGAGGAATACCAAACATGGGCAGTACGTGTAAATCGGGCTCCATGGCGTCCTGGTTCCTCGTTGGGTGTCGAGAGGTGAGTGGTTTCCCTTCTGTGTACTGTTTCCGCCGTGCTTTTGATAGCGTTGGTTCCGCCCCGGAAAAGGTGGTGGATAGGCCTCTTGTAATACAGTGGGCGGTACTTTGTCCTCTGCCTGTCTGTTGGCGGTTACTGCCGCGGTGTTTTTTCTACCGCCGTGGCGGTCAGAGTGTTGAAGTGGCTGTCTATGTTGGCTGTTTCTGCCATGGTCGTGATTCCATTTTTTTCTGCCGGCTTGTTGGCGGTATTACCGCTGCTTTACCACCGTCTGCCAGGGTTGTAATAAAAGCCTCAGTCAGCTAGGAAGCCTTCTACTATTTCTTCTTATTGTAAGAATTGGGGATTCCATCCAGAAATGGACTTCCATTCATGATAATGACCCAGTGTCTGGTGACCCTTTCTGTATTTTTGATTTTCTCTGGGATAGCTTCCTTAAGAATTTGGATCCTTTTATATTGGCTGGTCAGTGGTTGCTATAAAAGCTTTCAGGGGTATGTATGGTGCTTTGGATGAATTGTTACCTTTGGTCATCCAGTTTTTTCAGAGTATTAGGTTGATATGGCCCAGCATACATTCCATCTCTCGAGTATGGGATTTTCGCATGGTTCTTTGTGGGTTACGGCTGTCCCATTTTGAACCTTTGGATAGTTGTGCTTTGCTTTGGTTGTCTGCAAATTTTTTTTTTTTTTTTATGGCTGTTACCTCCGTTCAGTGGCTAGGGGAGTTTGGAGCTCTGGTCATCTGTTTTCCTTACCTCAAGATATTTCCTGATTGAGTGGTCCTTCCCCCTGACCTGGGGTTTCTTCCAAAGGTCAGTTTCAAGTTTCATTTGCAGATTTTTCATTGCTGATTTTATCTGTTTTGATGGAAGGGGGATTCTGGTGGAGTCCCTTCTTCCCTCGATGTTTGGCACTGTTTGTGATGTTACTTACGGCGGACGGAGGATTCTCACCAATCCCAGTCTTTGTCTTTCTTCTTTGGGGGGACTCGTAAAGGCAATAAAGTTGCCCCATTAACCTTGAGCTGCTGGTTGCAGCAGGCTATCTCTCAGACATACTCTTTCCTGGATTTTATTCCCCCTTCTTCTGTGTAGGGCAGGTCAACTAGGTCTGTCTCAACTTCCTGGGTGGAAGCGTGTGGTGTTTCCATTGATGAAATTTGTAGGGCGGCTACCTGGTCCTCTTTGATACTTTTGTGAAGCATTATCGGTTACATTTTGATGATTCTATGCTTTGTAATTTTGGTCTTCGGGTTTTGACCACTGTTCTGCTATAGGGTGTTTTCTATGATAAATACAATTTGTCTGGGCAAACCTGATTTTTTCTGGCTTGTGATTTCCTCAATACATTATGACTGGGAGGAGGAGGACCATATGAGGGGGGTAATTACTTCTTTTACCTACCTGTAATCTTCATTAACCCGATGATGTCCTCCTCATCCCAGTGAATGATCCTCCCTTTCCTCCCTTGAGGTTTGCATTTTCTCTTTTGTGAAATTACAGGAGGAGGGAGGGGAGGGCGGAGCAGTTATCTATTTCATGGACATAAAGAAAAGACTAAGCATGGTAGGGACCTGCTGAGAGTGGGACCACCCTCATTATGTTATGACTTGGACGAGGAGAACTAATCAGGGTAACAAAGTTTACCGGCCCATAAAATAAGTCTTTATTTGATGCGTATCAACATCAAGTATGATTCAGAAACACTGAAAAAAATAAAGCCAGTTGCCATTGAAGCACATTTCTTCTCCAGGCCTATTTAGTATTCTTTCTTTAATGAAAAAGTCTGAGAAGTAACTCTGACCAGTCTGAAGGCAGTCCAAAAGACGAAATACTCCAAAAATGTGCACTCTTCAGTTCTAACTTGTTAACTCAGAATGTATGATGCTGTAGTGGTAGTGCTCCACTCCAGGCACTTAAAAACATCAACTGAACGGCTGCACCTTGAGAAGAGGGTAGCCCCGCTACGCACTCCTGATAGGCTACTCCACGCCTTTTTGAATCTTGTAGAATAAGGTATCAAAAATGTAATTTCAAAGTGTGTTTCCTTTCGTATTTATTGTTATTTTTTACAACGTTTCTTCAACTAATCTGTGCACTTATACGAAGTCATATCCAAAACCACTATTGAGTTGCTTTGATCCTTTGAAACAAGTAATCCTTCTTTTCACATTATCCACAAATGCCACTCTCATCTAACGCCAATGCACTTCCGGCCTTTGAGCCCTTCCTCGGGGGGAATTCCTGTATTACCAAAAACGAGATGATCAAAATAAGCATGTATGTGCATTGGAATACTAGTTAGATCTGCAAGGCCACCTGTTTCGTGGTCAGGAATCACAAGGCTTCTTATGTGTGTCCCAATGCACAAAACCAACACCAATGTTTCCAAAAATATCCCTACACCACAACCTCCCAGAAGTGACACCTTTTACAACCAAACTGCAGTAAAAACATATGTGAAGCCAAAACTCAACAAAGAGAGCAAACTCCACGTGTGATCAGTGTCTTCTCCTGAACAATAAGCTGGTGTGTCTCATTTGTAGTGGATCAGCGGACTGAAAACGCCTCAGTGAATCCGTGTGCTAAAATTGTAAGCGATACACGCTATAAACACTCCAGGACAACACTGTAGGATCGATTGTCATCATAGCTGCCAAGTTTTGAGAATGCTTATGTGTGACATTTCCATGGTTTTAGTGTACTTATGAGTGACATTAAGCAAACAAATGTGTGACACTTAGAGTGACACTTTCCCATGAGTGAAACCAAGCAACAAAGTGCCGAAAAGCGACAGCTAACAAAAATTGCACCCTTTTGGGCAAAGGGAAACTCTACGAATATTCTGAAACTGCTGCAAAAGACCTGAAATTAAAAGTTACTAACCTACTACCCCTTAGTGTGCTGGCTGGAACAAAATCGCCATAGACCGATATTCCGGACGAAGGTTGGCAGATATTCCATTAAATTAAGATTCAACATTTAAATATTTTGTACACTTGCATAGGTGTTTTTTATACAACACCTATAAAATGCTGAAATTGTCAAAATTGAAGTCATACTTAAGTATTCTCTTCCAAAAATACAGCTGTGTAAAATCTGTAAACCATTGTGTAATAATTTCCAGAAGGGAATCCGAAAATTCTATTGGGTGGAACACTGCATAATTTAGAGAGATACATTGTGGCACTAGACGTGCAAGTGCTACAGTCAAAATTACCAAGTGGTGTTTGTACATCTATGCAAGGTCTTTAAAATAACATTTATGGTTTATTTGGAACAAGACAGTGAGTATCAACATGACTGTCCATATATTCTCTCATTCAGGGCTGGTATACACAATTATCCAAGAGTGTCGACTCTAGACTGTGCCCTCAATGCTGCTGCTGCATGACTTTCTGGAGCATTTTGCCGCAGTTCGAAAATAATGTGACCCCCGCCACCCACACGTAGAGGGCAGGTGAAAATTTCCAATCTGGCCATGGAGGCCAGGTGATGGCAATCTACCTGGAGGGAGAGGGGCTGCTAGGGGGGCGGCCCAGGGCATGGCAGGGCAGGGCTTTCCAAAACATCCTGCCAGCCTCAGTCAGTGCTGATGAGTGAGGGCGAACTCCTTCACTGGTCGCTCGTAGACAAGGGCTCACTCTGGCAGCAGTGGACACAGTAAAACACCTGTAGCTGCTGCCTTTCTGGTGTGCCGGACATTGCGTGGACACAGTGGGACCGGCGCTGTGCAGGCTCATGGAAAACAACATGCAATTCCCCACCCCTGATCCACGTGAGGGTTCAGTCGCTGCCAAAAGGTCCTGATTGTTTCTTTTTAGAACTTTTGGAGAATACATGGTAACCTCACTCTGCTGGGCGAGACAGCTCAACTTCAACTGTCTTGTAATTGGGAGATAATTCGTTTCCCGTGCCCGCGGCGCTGAGTGATGCATAAATAATACAATCTAGTGAAAATTAGTAAATTAAGACTACTGTTATGAGAAAAGAGCTCGGAATTGGACATCACAGCGTGCTTGCTCCTTTAAAAGGATTTTGGCCTTCCTTCATAAAGCGTGCCTTAGGATAGTCCCTGTGGCGCTATAATTGCGTGACTAATGCATTTTAGTGCATTGATGCAATATAATGAAACACCATTCTCTGTGCCCCAGTAATTCTACCAAACAACTCTATACAACAGACACATGGTGTAGTCCGAGTCAACAAATACAAACTTTCAAGGTCATTAAAAATTTTCATACAAATGTTATTAGTGCAAAAGAATCATAAGACCCATGCCAATTCAAGCCTGTCATTCATACCAAGAGGGTACAGTGTCTGTAAAAATTTGATTCAGTATATTTCTCTTTGCAACAGTTGTGTCTTCCTGGCTTCACTGTAACCACTTCCAGAGCTTGAAATCTTAGTAGAGAAATGTTGTGATGTGCTTCAGACCAATAGTTCACCAAACTAGTAGTTTACGATATATATTGCGTATCTTGGTTTTCTGTTCTGTAATTGTCAATTTAACTTTTTATTCAATTTTTCCAAGATATATTAACCCACAAAGGCATTTAATGGCGTAAACACAGTTATTTTGTTTTGCATGTTGGCAAATGTTTCAAGAGGATTTTTTAATCATTAAGTGGATATCACAGTGTTGCTGGCAATGATATTGCTATAGTGTACACAATTTTCACATCTCATCGGTCCTTTATAATTCATGTTTTTTGTAAGATTTCGGTTAAGGTACAACAACATTCATATGCAAATATTGGGTGCTCTTTGACAAATCCCTGAAGTCTTTTTCAAATTGCAAAATGTCCCAGTGTTTGTTAATGACTTGCTTGATCTTGGTACTCTTAATAGAGAATTTTGATACAAATGCAAAGACACTTGGCTTTTTTAGTTTTAAACTCTCAGTTTCCTGTCAAAACATATAGATAAAGTTTATAATATGTATGTTAACATTCTTTTAAGATCCAGCCACACCCCTGGCAGTGAAAGTAGCTTTTTAGGAGGGCTAGTCACTGGAGGAACATGCCAAGTTCAACTTTGCACATGTTCCACTTTTCACAGTGTTGGTGAAAGGGTGTACATAGGGGTAACTCATTAATATTTAATACTTTAAAGCATGATTTGTTGCATCTCAAAAAGTGTTATTTTTACAGGTTACACAGCAGGTTTTAGGCTGCTGAAGTCATACTACACATCGTTAGCCTGAAGACACATTTTACGGGCCCACTCTGTGGACAGCACAATAAGTGCTGCAGTCCACAGATGGAATTGATCTTCCAGGCCCTGGGTGTATTTCATACACCACATACTAGGAACTTAGAAGCAAGTTAAACTTGTCAGAGGTAAGCCAATGTAAAAATGTTTAAAGGGGGAGCACAGGCACATTACTTTTGTTTAGAAAAGAGTTAAAAAAAACATAGCCAAAATAAGGTCCAGAAATGCATAAAATCAGGACTGAATGTGCAGAAGATGCAGACTTATTACCCTCATGTTAAGAAACCCCGGGAAATACACTGAAAAGAACAAAGGTTAAACTAATCTTATCCTTAAGTATTGGAATGAGACATGACTTTTACCCCTATTGACACAGTAGAGCGAAGAAGGCATAGAGCATTTGGGGTTTTGGATTGTTATAACTCTCTACTGCTTGAATGTACTTTCTGCTTCTAATATTTCCCCTTCAACTTTCACTGCAGGTATAGCCATTGTGGCTGCATTTGCTTTTTCTCTTCCTCTACCCTCCCTTACTCACAGGTGGCCAATAAAACACTGTACTCAGGTAGGCATTGAGTTACCACCTCCTTAGACTTATATTTAAATACTTTTACGATGGTCGACCCTGCTGGTTGTAGCATCCTTCCCAGCCTAGGTACCCGCCAATAAATACACCACACACCGAGCTATGTATTACACGTCTTCATTCTTCAATGTGTAACCGCAAACTCAACATGCTAAACCTGCATTCACTTCACCACATTCTAACACTTACGTCATCATCGTACGGAGTTGTCAAGATTCAAAACGGTTCCATCATACAAACTCACAAGACATGACATCTCCTCCTCCTTTACAGAGATACAAATTAAAACTCTTCAATGAGCCTTCTTGGTGCTTTGATGACTCATCTGGATAGTGTCTTTGGAAACTGGGAATCAGTAATTGGAGTATCGATAATCTGTTTCGGTGATGCATGAGCAATGGCAGTCTGGGATTCTCCAATTGTTTTTCTCTGAGACAGTCTCTACTTGGACATTAGTGTCTGACAAGCGTTGAGCTATGTTTGAAGTCCCAGGAATCTCTTGTGACAGACTTTCCTGTTTGTTGGGCAGTCACCACGTACCCTTTGCTGGTAACAACATGAAATGGCTCGGCATCAAAAGGAGCATCAAATTTACATCTTTGTGTTGGACGAGTGAGCACTTGATCTCCTAGTGTGAAGATACTGTCCTTTGCATGTTGCCTTTTGTTGACATAGGCTTTCATTTTCCGTTTATGACTGTAGTGTGTTGTGTGTATCTCTGCATCAGTTCTGGATTTGGTGTTGGTCCACTGAGGTAACTTGGTCGTCATGGCTCTCAAACACATCAACGTTGCAGGGCTTTTGCCTGTAGTCAAGTGTAGAGTTGACTAGTAAGCTTGTCACGTAGAATTCAAGACAGTCTTGAGCTTATCTAATGCAGCATGCTGAACAGCTTTCTTTAACATACTCATGAAAAGTTCAATGAGGCAGTTAGCCTGTGGCCAAAAAGATGTCCTATTCTGATGCTTCACATTAAGATCTTGATTTAATTGGAAGTGAGAGTATTCATCCACAAACACCATCAAGTGATCTCCATTGTCAAGTGGACCAAAGAAATCAACCGCGGCCATTTCCCAGGCATACTTTGGCACCTCTGACATATTCAAGGGGAGGTGAGTAGTTTCGATGACAGGCAGTCACCAGGTGGTGCCTATTCCAGTCTCTAGGCCCTTGAGAGTGAAAGCTGGTTGAAAACCAAGAAAAAACAAGTGCCCTGATGCTGGATGATGCCGGACTGATGCCGCTGTCTGACCCCATGTCACCACCTGCACCTGAAGCCGTGGTCCCTGTTGGAGTGCAACGACCCCGACTGACATCGCAGGTCTGACGCCACCACAGCCGCTGATGCCGCCACAGCCGGTGACATCCCGTGACTTTGTGGGTCCCGAGTGCTCTGTCACCGACATGCATGACACCCAACTTTGCCGCAGCACCTGCAGCCCTGTGGTGTGACAACGACACTGTGAGGTTGCCCCACCGTGTCTTGACCTGCCGGACATTGACTCCGCCAGAGCACAAGGAACCAACGCTTCACACCGCCGCCACCTCATCTCCACTGCTCTGCAGCAAGGACCCAGCGCTTCACACCGACGTATCCGCTCCACTGCTCCGAGGCACCGGGCCCAACGCTATTGAATCCAGCACCTCCACACCTCCTGCACTCTGTGCACCGGCTTGTTTCCTCACTTTCAAAAGGTACTGTACCTGGGGGCCTATGCGTCTCCATAACTAGCCCCATTGGCGTCAGATTGTTGGGAACGACTTTGTCAAGGTAGCGTGATAACACCAAATTAAAGCATTTGTGTTTCTAAGCACTACATGGAAGTTTAATCTTTGAACATTCATAACTATGCTTGTGTATGTTGTATTTTTGGTGTTTTAGTCTTGTTTTACCTGCTATTGGCTATTTTCCTAAACTGGTGTTGAGTCCTTTTGTGGTGTTTTCACTGAGTTACCGTGTGCGATTGCGCAAATACTTTACACATTGCCTCCGAGATAAGCCTGACTGCTTGAGCCAAGCTACCAAGGGGGTGAGCAGGGGTTATCTGCGCTGTGTATCTCCCTTACCGTGACTTGAGTGAGGGTCCCTGCTTTTTCTAACAATGTTCACAAACCCACACCACTGCTAAACTTTCTTTTTCAATCAGTCTGGGAAAACTTTCACTTGCGTAGGCCACAGTATGTCTTCGAGCATTTGGCTGTCCACTGTGTTGTACAAGGATAGCACCTAAACCGACTGGGCTAGCATCAACAACGTCAGTATGTAGCTTTGGATCAAAGTATGCCTTTTCATTAGCATTTTCAATAGCCCGTTAATTATGTTATAAATTTGCTCACATTCATGTGACCAGTGGAATGAAACATTCTTTTTGTTAACTATCTCAATGGAGCAGTCAGAGTGGCAAAGTCTCATATATATCTAGAACAGTAACTGGCCATTCCAAGGAATGAAAATAACATGTAAACATCTTGTGGGGGACTGGCGGTTTACAATTCTTGTACCTTAGCTGGATCGGGTGTCATGCCCCCACTAGAAAAGATATGGCCAAAATGTTTAGGTTTGCCCTATTGAATATACATTTCTCAGCATTTAGGGGGTCATTCTGACCCCGGCGGGCGGCGGGCGCTGCCCGCCGGGCTGAGACCGCCAAAAGACCGCACTGGGCCGGCGGGTGATCTCCAAATGATCGCCCACCGGCCCAGCGGGAAAGCCCCTGCAAAGAGGAAGCCGGCTCCGAATGGAGCCGGCGGATTTGCAGGGGTGCAACGGGTGCAGTGGCACCCGTCGCGATTTTCAGTGTCTGCAAAGCTGTTAGGGGGCCCCTGCACTGCCCATGCCAGTGGCATGGGCAGCGCAGGGGCCCCCAGGGGCCCCACAACACCCGTTCCCGCCATCCTGTTCCTGGCGGTAAAAACCACCAGGAACAGGATGGCGGGAAGGGGGTCGGAATCCCCATGGCGGCGCTGCAAGCAGCGCCGCCATGGAGGATTCCCTGGGCCAGGGGTAAACCGGCGGGAAACCGCCAGTTCCCCTTTTCTGACCGCGGCTTTACCGCCGCGGTCAGAATGGCCCAGGAAGCACCGCCAGCCTGTTGGCGGTGCTTCCGCGGTCGTTGGCCCTGGCGGTCGGTGACCGCCAGGGTCAGAATGACCCCCTTAGTGTTAAACTTGCATCAACAAGTAAACGGCACATTTACCTTATAGCTTTGTCGTGTTCCTTGTGTGTAGCCCCGAAAAACCAATATGTCAATGATGTGATTGAAAGCATTTACAACAGGTTGTACGATAGGTCTAATGGCATCTTGAAAATTCTCTACAGCTGATGACACTCTGAAACATGGGGGCATATTTACAAGAAGGTGGTGCATCAATTCTCCTTGAGTTCCAACTGATGATATCCTTCATTTAAATAAGGCGAGAGAAGACTTTTGCACCATTCAATTGTGTTATCAAATGATGTGCGGACCTGGATGTCATTCTCTTTCAGTAGGCTTTGTTGTGCAGTTATTTTAGCTCTTTGCCTGAGTACATTAATTTTTGCTCTCTGTCTGTGCCCTTTTACTTAGTTCATTTCATTTACTCCTTTTTATTATTTTAGCAAAAGCTTCATTTTAGCAGTGATGTTTAATTGTTTGTATCAGCTACCCTTCCACACAGAATTTGTGTTTTAGCTTCTTTGCACAACATTTCAGCTCAAGACTGTGCAAGGCTGGACATGATAATTTACTGAGTATTGCCTGTCCCAAAGTACAATGTCTACCCTACACAGAAAAGACGCATTAACACATCAGGATAGTTCTCAGAACAACAACATGTTTTGGGGATAAAACAACAAGCTGCCACAAACCAGGTTAGGGGAGAACATTCCAGCCAACCATCATATGCTGTACCATGGTGTCAAAGCTGTCCTAGACTTTCCCTCATCACTTCAAACACCTGGGAGGACTGCAAGCAGACCAACATGAAACCCACCTGCTTATTTTCTAGGTATGGGGATGGATCTTCCTTGCAGAGACTAGTACAGGCAGACTTGGTCCTACACTGCTATTGCTCTCATGTATTTTGTTTTAGTAGTGCAGGTAGCGATTTTAGATTCTCTAGTGTGACAGGATGTTGGCATCTGTTCCACCATGACTTACCTGGGAAGTCATAGAGTGTAGTGTGTCAAGCTGCCACAAATCACCTTTACTTCTAGGATTTGGTAAGGTGTTGCTAGCTAGCCAAAAGGGCTATGCAGACAGTTACCATATGGTGTGGGATAAGAATCAACCTCCCACACATGGTGGTGCTGCCTTCCACAACCAGCAGTCTCCTCCCCATGGTGAAAGTCCTAAGACACCTTGTTTGCTTGACACATATCAACACAGATGCGTACAGTGCCTTCAATGTCCTTTTTGAGTACTACCACTATGAGAAAAACGCATGGCATTGGACCAGTAGAACGATCAATGATTTCATGCTTAAGTTATGATTCGAATTTATTTTCAACAGCTTCTCGTGATTGAAATGCAATCCTTCTGTGTCTTTCAGCAACAAGACACACATCTTCTTTGATATGCAATTGTACTTTCATAGTCTTAACTTTTCCTAACCCATGAAATAATGAAGAGAACTGACTTACTATTTCATGATGAGCATTTATATTGTAGGTCAGTGATATCAGTCCATTTATCAGCAGCCTTGAAGTACATGAATGGGCACTTGTACTTTTGTTTTCATGTGTTTCATAGTCTCTACGAATTAACCTTTACTTTTCAAATGTGTCGATGTAACACATGTGTTCACTTTTCTTTTTGATGGCATCAGTCAAGGTAATGGAGATAGTTCATTATATTTCTCCTCAGGCATAATATTTATTGAAGCACCACTGTCAATGATAAAATAGGTATTGTACAAACACGTATTTTCAGTGTAATCTTCGGAAAATGTTTGAATGATTTGGGTGTTTTCTCATGTCAAACTACTTTAGCTGGTATTTCTCTTCACATCCAGTCAGTCGGAAGCGTGCATATTTGTCTGAGGTAAACATTGACACTGCACAATTCTCTTCTTAACTATCACTTGATACTGACAAACTTTTCTAAGATAATTTAGATAATGATCAACTTTGTTTGGTGTCAAATCATCTCAACTGGTGTCGATTGGCCTTTTGGGTGCACGTCGAGCGTCGCTTCTGGAACGCTCAGTCAGCCATTTTGTCTTCTCACCATGATGCACATACTTTTTCCTTAGCCTTGCAAACTGTTACAAAACGGTTCTCATTACCACAGTCTTTGCATATCTGTCCAATGGCGGGACATCTACCTTTGTGTGGAAGCGACAATCCACATCTAAAACACAACTTCTTTTTCCGTGGAGACATCACTTTGTTTCCTTCAGATTTGTGTTTCTGCTAACTTTTTATGTTCATGACTGACTTATTTTGAGCACCTCCCGCCTTCATGTCAGCAGCTCTCGATCAGTCCGCTTTTCAGCTCTGACAGTCATGAGAACTCGCTTCAGACTAAAGGCCTCATTTAGATGCCCACAGCGCAGGGCGAGGCAGCAAGTGTCTTACTGCACCACACTATATCACCAGTAAAGGGCAGAAATTTGCTATATCTACAAGATACAGTGCATTTCTGTCCTCTTCCCCTACACTGGCGCATAAATTGCTGGCATGTGCCAAATGAGGCACCCTTGCACCATGGTGCAAGGGTGCCTGTATTGTGGGGATGATTGTTTTTGTGCAGAAAGGGACACCTTCCTGCACAAAAGCAATCAGAAGAGGTGTTTTCCTCTTTCTATGTGTGCTGCAGAAAGGAACTATGCTATGCATGAAAGGGGTCCATAGTTACAAGGGGTCCATATTTACAAGGCCAGGAAAAGCCATGCAAGGTGGCTTTGCGTGGCCTTGTAAATGTGGGCTGGCACATTGCACCACCGACGCATCAAAAAAAAATTATACTGATGGTGCAGTGTGCTGCCAGGGCCTCGTAAATGAGGCCCTAAGTGTTTTTCTCAGTATTCCTCATCTGAATGAATCCGACAGGCATCCGTCAATGACTCTGAGGTGACAGTGGCGGTTCAGGAGAACATGGTTGGTGGTGTTACAGCGGCTCACTAGAGGGCTTACCCGGACACTCTGGTCACCGTTCCTGGAGGAACAGTCCTAAGGTGTGTGTGGCTTTTTCTGACACCATTCGTCACTGCTGATGTGCCGGATGTGCGGACAGCTTGCGGCGAGGTTGGAGAGCCTCAGGAGTGGTGTCTGGAGTCCCAGCGGGACCGTGGGCTGGTGTCGTGCTGCACTGGAGCTCCTGAAGAGTCAGAGCACGGCAGCATGCTTTTCCCTCTGGGGGAGAGCGGGCAAAGTCAGCACAGGTGCCGGGAAAGCTGCTGCGGAGAGTGGAAGGCCGGTGAAGGGAGTGAAAACTGGAAAACAATGAAAGTGCAGTAAGGTGGCAAATGGTGGGGAGGCAGCCTCCACCTCAAGAATGGTGCCAAGAGGTCATCAGAAGAAGGTAGGAGGCCTCCCTGGTCTGTACTTGGAGGTAAATACAGTTCTAAGTGGGGGAAGAGGCCAAGCACTACACAAAATGCTGTCTGGGGGCAAAGGCAGACAAAAACTCACTATCTCTAGAATCATAGTTACCCCGTCCTTGAGGGTGTATTTTAAGGCCTTGTTTAATTAATTGTAGTGCTGCTACTTTAATGGAACAAAACCTGGAGGACAGGTCTTCTGTGGCTCAAAGCCTGGAAAGTGATGTAGGGGCAAAAGGGGTGTAATTAGAGGGCAGTTTACCTCTGCGTCTGGTCAGACCAAATCTGCATGAAAGCTCTTCTATAAGATTTGACTATGGGTTATCAGACCTGCCGCCTCTGTCAGCCACAGAGTGTATAGAGAATATAGGCCAAGTGCCCCCTACTGTAAGCACCTCACTGGAGACTATGTTTGTAACACTTTCAGACAATATTAAAAAAGGGTTTGCGGTCTCCGAAGTGAACCAAGGAGAGATAAGGAAAGCTTGTATGGCCATGGAAAAGAAATTTGATCTCTTGGCAATCAGAATTCAGGCTCTTGATGAGTCAGTCAGTGCTATGAAAGAGGAACTCAGAAGGAATAAAGAGGAAATTTAACAGTTAAAAGGGAGGGAGTGAGATTTACATCAGAAGTAGAGCAGCTGTAAAATAATTACAGAAGGAACCATCTGATAATTTTGAATGTCCCAGAGAGAATGGAGGGAGGGGATATTAAAATGTATATAGCCTCTTTTATTAAGAACGTAGTATCAATGGAGGAGAGTAAGGAATAAATCGCAGGTAACATCCAGAGGATCCACAGAGACCAGTTCAGGAGGAATCCTGATAGTAAAAAACCATGCAAGATTCGGATGCAAGAAGACATACCTTCTAAAGGAAAAAATACTGACAAAGGCACTAAAATTTAAATCTCTGAGAGGAGAGGAATTCTCCTTCGAGATCAGGTCATATCTGTCTAGGGAAACATTGACTAGGCAGTGGGAACTGGGGAAACGACTGGAGGAATTCAGAAAACTAGGAGCAGTGGCGCAACTTGAATTCCCAGCTCATCTTCGAGTTATGTACAAGAAGATGTATAATATAAGAGACCAGGCTGCAGCAGATGACTTATTGGAGGCCATGAAAAATGGAAGCATTGATAAGTAAAGGGCTACGATTTACATAGATATATATATAGGCTGGGGTTCCTATGAGTACTCAAAAAATTGGGCCTACATCTGCCTACAAGTAATGGGGAGGGTTCTCCAGGGGTGGGGGAAGGTGGAGGTCCGGTGGAGGTGATTAGGCAGGCACAGAGTGGGGAGCATACAGGAGACAAAAAAAACTCATACACCTCAGCGAGCAAGTATCTCACTGGATAAAGCTAATGGAAGCCGGGGGACAGTGATAGGACAATCCAAATAATGTCTTGGAATGTTAATGGCCTACGGTCTAAGGGGAGAAGCAATAGTGTTCTGCGGTTCCTAAAGGACTCTCTGGCACACATACTAATTTTGCAAGAAACCCATTTAACTAAGGAAGAAAGTGTAAAGTTATTCAAAACTCAGAAATGGTTACAATGTTTTGCCTCCACAGGGCATGACTTCAATACTAAAGGGATTGTGATATTGGTCAAACAGCAGGTTAGTGCAGGATTGCTGGAGACGGTATCTGATAAGATGGGGAGATGGATCATAGTTAAACTCCAGATATGTGGCACGAGAGTCACGTTGGTAAGTTTCTATGGTCCGAACTGTGATGACATTTAGCCGTTTAGAATGGTTTTCTCTCATGTATTAGAATTCCCTGATCAAATTATAATGGCCAGAGATTTCTATGTGGTCTTGGATTATAAACTAGATAGATCAACACATTGTAGATTGGTAGGCACCCCGAAGTGTCAACAATATTTCAAAAGGATGATGGAAGAGTTTGGACTGCGTGATATGTGGAGGCAAAGAGCGGGTGCGAAAAAGGGATTCTCTTACCACAATAAAAAGCACGGCCATGCCTCCCAGATCAATTACTTTTTAGTGGTCCAAGTGCTCTATGGCTTAGTTGAGGATATAGCTTATGCACCAGCTCATCTTTCAGACCATGCAGCCGTGGTGTTAAAGATAAATCTCAACCAAGAAATAGGCCAGAGGAGATGGATCCTGGATCGCAATTTGCTGTTGGATGAGGGGGTGGTGTCACATCTGCAGAAAGAGACAGAGGAGTTTTTTTAAGGCCAACTTGAGGTCAGCTCTCACCACTATAGTTTGGCACACTTTTGAAGCATTCATTGGGGGAAGGGTCTCACCAGCCATAGGAGAAAGCAATATAGGAATGAAATAAGCCTTATAGAGCAGGAATTACTACAATGTGATAACCAATTAATGGAGAAGGTAGAGAAGGGGGGAAGTCAGGAGTTGGAGAATAGAGGCAATCAGTTAAGGAAGCAGATGGAGGAGGTATTGCAATTTATGGTTGTTAAAAAATGTGAAGCAAGCAGACTTGCACATTTTGAATCTGGAGAGAGTGCGGCGAGATTGTAAGCCTTGAAGAGCAAGAGGGAGCAAGTGCGGAACTGTATTAAGGAAGTTGTGTTGGATCAGTCAGCTTTTGGCAGTTGGATTAAGCTTAGCAGCCCAGAGGATATTGAGGATCCCTTTCAGCAGTTCTTTTTCCAGCTTTATACAGAGGAGACTGTGGTGAGTGAGGAGGAGGTTGGGGATGGATGTTCTTCCGAGCATGCCACAGGAGGAGCAGGTTGCGCTGAATAAACCAATCTCTCAGGGGGAAATAAGAGTGGTTTTGAGAGGGAGTCAGAGAGGAAAAGCAGCAGGTCCAGGCGGTATCCCTGTAGAGCTTTATATAGCCTTAGGAGAATATATTGAGTCGCCCATCATGAGGTGACTATTTCTCTGAACTTGAAGTCTGGGAAAAGCCTGACTGCATGTGAATACAATAGGCCAACATCACAAACTAAACAGTAACTATTAGCTGTTTGCTAAAATATTGGCGGATAGGTTAAGTGGAGTTGCAAATGGTCTGATACACCTAGATCAGAAAGGGTTTATTGGAAATAGATCCTTATACAAAATAACTTTTAGCCTGATTGGAGCTTTTGATATATTGCTACAATTTATCAAGAACCTTTATCTGTAATAGCCCTGGATGCAATGAAGGCCTTCAAGAAGGTCAATTGGAGCTATCTGAACACGGTCCTTAAGAAATATAGTTTAGGTTTGAATTTCTGAAAAACTATCAGTTTAATTTATCAGGCCGCCATGGCTAGGGTAGTGGTGAATCGGAAGCTAACCACACCATTTAAGATTACTAGAAGAACTAGACAGGGCTGCCCCCTCTCGCCCTTGTTGTTTGATTTATATATAGAACCATTCGCCAAGAAGATTAGGCAAAGTATTTCGATCCCTCTTTTCTGTTGAAGGGATTGGGAGAATAAAGTGGCCTTGTACGCTGATGACCTCCTGTTATATAATTCAGATCTTTCTAGGGCTTTTAAAGCACTATTGGGTATGCCAGAAGGCTTTGGGAAAGTTTCGGGCTATCATATTGATGCAGGGAAAATTGAGATAATTATGGAATTAGAAAAAGAATCATGGGCAGATAAAGAGTATCATGAGATACCTAAGAATTGATGATCGTGCAGGATATTGAGCAGATTCCAGTGGTTAATTTGAAGAAAGCGTTGGAGGAGTGT
Organism: Pleurodeles waltl; assembly: GCF_031143425.1. NCBI lineage: Eukaryota > Metazoa > Chordata > Amphibia > Caudata > Salamandridae > Pleurodeles > Pleurodeles waltl. The sequence continues at coordinate 341,217,661 of NC_090442.1, read as the reverse complement.
AGCAAGTTGATGTGAGGATGGACATATCTCCCTCTTACTATCATTGGAAGAGTCAGTTTAATTAAAATGGTGATCTTGCTAAGTTAAACTTTTTATTCAAATCCATCCATCTGCAAACGGATAAGAGACAGTTGGATAAATTGCAACAAGATATAAACTCTTTCATTTGGGCTCAGAAAGGTCCCAGGATCTTATGGAAAATGCTCCACAGAAGAAGAGAAAAAGGAGCCTTGCCCTCTCAGACCCTCAAGGTTATGCATGGACATTTCAAGTGAGGAATGATAGAATGCTTTTTACTCCCCAGACTCTTCAGCAATTGGTGATGTGTTCAGTACTATGGCACTGTGATAGTGGCAACTAGACTCTTTTTTTAAAATAAATTTGGTAACCCCAAATTCTTTAAAAAGATGAAGCTGAAAGTATTATCGGATGCGGCAAAGGTGTGATATAAGCTCAGGCAAGCAGCAAGGATTGACTACTACTGCAAGTTGGCCACTATTTGGGACTCTCTGGGCACCGTAGAGTGCTTGGGGGATGTTCTGGCGACTCCCCTCTGGAGGGCACTTATAGCGTACTGGGGGGAGCTTTTCAGGGTTGGATCCCTCCTGCCATGGGAAGAACTAATGGAGTTACCTGCTGGGAACTTCTCCAGACTGAAGTATAATCAGTTGAAAGGTTGGGCACAGGGGATTAGGGCTAATTTAGGTTCATCAAGCCAGTTGGAAGATAAGCTACTCAGAGTCCCCCTGTGCCCCAGGGAGATATCAATCTGACATTGGGAAATTTCAGATGCTTTTAATGGAGATTTTAAGCTACCTGGTGCTCTCTGGGGAGAAAGTATGCCCCTTGAGCAGTTAGAAGACAAATGGCAAGCCTCTATGCATACCTTGTTTACGATAGTTAAGCCTGCCCCTTTGAGGAGAACTCATCTCTTTACTTTACACAGAGCCTTTGTCTTCTCTGACAGACTTTCAAAACGGATGAAGCAAAGTGTGACTTGCAGAGAGTGTCTGATGTGCATTTGTTCATGGAATGTCCATCAGTGTACCGTTTCTGGGAAGAGATGTGTAAAACTATGTTGAGTATTTTGAAACAGGTGATCCCGATCAGTCTCTCTTTGATAATTTTTGGTCAACCAGATGAAGGTGAAGTGAGGAGCAGTGATAAAAAACATATGCTATTCTATGCTATACTGCTGGCTAGAAGGCAGATTTGCTGTAAACACATCTCAGGATCCCCCCCATGCATAATGATTGGCTTAATGCTCTTTTTAGAACATTGAGAACGGACATGGCAGTGGGATTTTTTTTTTAAAAAGGAAATGTTATGGTCACCACTAGTGGAATGGAGGGGTTATCAAGGAAAAGGGCAGTGAATTGACCACGGAACTACATAGAAGTCCAATGATTATACACTGATTCACTCTACCGCCTCTAGTGATTGGTTTCCGTCCATGAGGTTGAGTGAGAGAGACCCGCTTCCCTCCTACCCCGCAGTAGCCGCTTCTGTATTGGAGAGGGTGCAACATGATACGGTTCAGAGACTGCTTGGAGTCTGTGGTGTATGAGGACAAAAAAATGACTCTGAGGCGCATTGCTTATTTGTCATTAAATAATTGAATCTGAGGTGTTTTATGAGCGTATCCCGTCTCTCAACAAATTAATTTATGGTTTCACCAACACTTTGTCATTCTTGACTAAAAATGTACATTTTGTAATCGACATTCGGCACTGGATTCAACTTGAGATTCAAGGCTTCTTTAATTTGACAGTACGTAACTTCATCAGTTCACAGCATTTTCTTTATGATTTCTTTTAGACTATCATCAGCATGATTCTTGAGGTATTTGATGATCTTTTTGTTATCTGTCTCTTCCAGCACATCAATTAAATCAAATGTCTCTGTCCAAGCAGTCTATCTATCACCAATATCTTGCTTTTTGGCAGTATCGAAGAGTGGTGGTGGTGGTAACAGAAAAGTGCAGCGTTGTAAAAGTTGACAGGATTGGCTGACACTGCGACGGAAGCTCTTTCAGGCTCCACCTGGTGGTCTTCATGACTGGTATATGCACACCATCTCTGAGGCCATGTGATGTGCTTGCCTCTGCATTGTCTTTAACATTAGTGTAACTGTGACCTTTTTTTGGTCTCCACTGAAGCCCTTCACTTTCTGTGAACTTCTAGAGTTGTGTTGAGCCTCCACTCAACCTCTTTGGTGGTGTGGCGCTTCGAATATGGGACAGCACCATAAGCACAACCTCTATGCTTCTTCTTCTTGGGTCTCCTCATCCACGGCTGAGATCGTAAAGCTCTACTTTTCAAGGCTCAAGTTCAGTGTGACCACAATATGCTCTGTTATCAACCGCTCTGTCATTTAGCATTCTTTTCTGTATTTGTTTGTTGCCACCTTTAGCATTTTCTCTCCAAGCACTGAGTAGCTTTATACTGAATAGTGGCACTGTACATTTCCGTATAACCTTGGTCAGAGTCTCTTGACCACTGATGCGAAGACTTCTCAGTAAAGCTTTCTTTATCTTCAAATGCTTTACATTGGCTGGAGTTGCGCTTTAACTCCACATACACCAACCATCGATTCAGCACTTTGAAGAAGACACACATGGCACCCACAAGCAGCTTGCTTGGACCACGTCAAACTCTCGGAGAGCACCGTCAATCTTTGGGTTATGTAGCCCCTATCTCATCAACAGTTGCAGCATTCTTCCCAGCCTGGATACCTGCCAATGAATATGCCACACACAGAGCTATGTATTACACGTCTTTATCTTTAGGATGCAACCACGAACTCAACATTTTAAACCTGCATTCACTTCACCACATTCTAACACTTATGTCATCATCCTACAGAGTCTTTCAGGATCCAAAAAGGTTCCATTATACACACTCACAAGAGACAACACTGGTGAGTAGGTCTGAGCCCTCAAGTAGGCCCTCATCCCAAACTCCTAAATAAGGGAGCAAAAGGTATCCCACTCCCACCAGCTTCATTCTGAACAATCGTCCTATGCTGACATTCATTGTGCAGTGCAGACTACTTCCAATAAGACAAAATCGTTTTTTTCAATGCTCTAAGCCATGTCATCCATACATATATAACTCTTTTTTTCAAACTGTACATGTTTATGAACCTGCCAAAATGTATGCTTCACTATATCAAGATGTTCAAGCACAAAAAACTGAGAACATTGAAATTGAATAACACACAAAAGAAATGCCCCTTGGACATTACATGAATGTATGAATGAGTTAAACTAACCAATTTGTTTTTTTTTGTTCATAAACGTTTTCAGAGAAGTCACCACAAAATATACTAACTTCAGTTTTAATTTTTGCATAGAAAGCATTTGACCTTATGCAATCACACAAAATATCATAAAGATAAACCCATCCCAACGTCGTTCTAAAAAACATAAATGCATCAAACACAATTATAAACAAAAGAACAAAGGAAGGAAGCCTGAAGGCCTCAGAAATCACATATAGAAGGGACAATGCCCTATGTCGTATATTTCCTTGTGATAAGCTACTCTATTCCTTAGTCACAGCTCTATACTGTCCTACAAGGTTTTAAGTATGCCGACATTCTGGTCGCACTTACATCGTTCCCTGGGACCATCGTCAGGAACCATCGTTAAGAAAGTCAGAAATATATAGGGTACTGCAATAATCTATTATGATAGCTTCAAGATCTCACCCAGTCATTCAAGTGTGATTTCACTTCATAAAACCTTTATAAGTAATAATAAAGAACCGCAGCATGTATTGGCAGTCATCATCCGAAGCATGTCCTTCTGAATAATAACATCAATCAATCACTTGTATGTGTGGAGCTTGATTAATCACCCATGAGGGTACGCAGGTGCTAGATTCATGCTGGGCTCAGTCAAAGAGCCAGGGCTTGAGTCCCATTCTGAATTCCGGTGGCAAGGATGCTCTTTGGAGGTAGACGGGGAAGGTTATTCCAGGACTTGGCAGCGAGGTAGGAGAATGACTATCAACCACGGTGGCTATGGCAGATGCTGGGAGTGTGTGAGAGGGCGAGGGAGGTGAAGCACAGCAAACACTCCTCCAAACACTCTTTTTATTTAGTCAACAGAAATCCAATCCGTCAAACAATCACTATCCATTGCTCCAAACAAGTAGTTGGGTTTTCACCACTGTTCCCAAGTTTATTGTTATCCAGACACCTCATTAAAATCCCTGGGCTTCTTCCTAGATCGCGGGGACACTCTTTGAGTAGCCAAGTGCTTTATATATTTTTCATTATTATTATTATTATCATAAATGTATCCTTGACATCCAGAATCATTTCATACAGAAAATTGCCTCTTTCACTTTAGTCATATGATATGTCAGATATGTATTTCCTAGTCTTCCTTTCTTCCACCCTTATAAGTAGTCTTTGATACATTAAACCATTCTTGGCCTCACTGGGAAGGCTACCCAGAGAGGCACACAGCATAAAGACCACTTCCTCCATATCCTATCAGGCACCAGGTACGCTAGAGAAACCTACCATGTCTCTGGGAAAGAGATCTCTAATCCCCAAATACAAAAGAAGCTAGTAGCACTTCTTAGGCAACACCCTCCATAAACAGTTCAAGGCAAGTTCAAAGTTCAATTTACTAGCCACCTGCTACTTCAGGTGTGATGTCATATGCAAGACTGAACTTTCAGTTTTATAGTGACATAATTGATGTGCTCTGATTATGATTACATGTTACCTTTTGAGCTTTGTATTGATGTGCAATTTGTAGCTAGTCTATAAAGCCCCGTGGAACGCCGACGAGGGTGGGCACTGTGCTATACAAAAGCGAAAACATACTTACGTTTCTTTCAAATCAATGATTTTCCCGCTCAATTAGCAGAAAATGTAATCAGAAAATGTATCAAATAAACAATCCAGAAGATTTCTTTAACAAATCACCAAAAGTGTTGTTTTCTAATAAAGGGCAGACATGTAACTATCTGGGCCCGTGCACATTAACCAAGGGTAAATCAGACTGTGCAGATCGTTCTGCTCTCCATATGAATGTCAAACAGCTGGAAATGTGTGTTCACTATGCAAGCAGTCTGTGTCTCACCACTAATTAAAATGCTAATATTAGAACCAAATCACACTAGCAACACATACCAAATCAACACACCAACATCCTGTTCTGCCATTTTGGATCTTTCTGTTTAGAAAACATCTCAAATCCCGAGCAAGCACCACAAATGAAATATTGCAATGCAGCCTTTGCCCCAAGATTTAACTGCGACCGAAATTACCAGATGTGCTTTCCAAGCAAAGTTACAGTCCGCCATCTAGTGGCAATAACTGCAATTCAGAACTTCTTCAGAAACTTGCAACCCCCTTGATTTAAGTAGGTATGTGGAAGTAAAAGAAAAGAAAAGAAATATATCTACCCGTGAAGCTAAAGAAACATCCTTTAACTTTAGACTAAAGCAGATACAGTTCCCACAAAGCAAGGATCGTCTTTAATGTCGTGGGCAGCAGCCCTTAACAGAGACCACGGAGCTGTCATCATCTGGGTTGTAAAGAAAAATACATGTTGATGCAGGGTTTCCGCTTCTCATGGAATGGTGACTGTTTGCCGAAGGCCTTTGCAGGGTTTCTTACCAAATAAATCTCTCACACACACCCCTCAACCCCCACCCCCCAAAAAAAATAACACACCAATTATTATGAGTTCAGGCCATTGACCATAATGAAGTGTGCTTTTACTAATGTAACTCCACGCGCGCTTTGATTGCAGGAAAAGTTATATAGCCGGCAGAGGCAACTATATCTGCACTTTTAGTTTTATGGTACACTGGCTGGAAACTACATAAACACACTACAAGCACCGGACCCCACGACGCACTGGTCCTCACGAGCTCAGTGTTTGTGTGGGACCGAAACGGTTTACCCACACTGTGAGGACCTATGAACGTTAATTCGCCAAAATGCCAGGGATAGTGGAAGTGACATTTCACTCCATTTGATCTTTAATTTTACTCACACGCGCGTACTCACACACACACACACACGTTTACACATACACACACACTCACCCGCAAACACGCATACAACATACATTTTAAAGTATTTTTACTTACCTCAGATGCCAGTGAGGGTTATATTCCAGCTAACTGTACTCCATTCTTAAATACACTACAGGGAGTGCAGAATTATTAGGCAAATGAGTATTTTGACCACATCATCCTCTTTATGCATGTTGTCTTACTCCAAGCTGTATAGGCTCGAAAGCCTACTACCAATTAAGCATATTAGGTGATGTGCATCTCTGTAATGAGAAGGGGTGTGGTCTAATGACATCAACACCCTATATCAGGTGTGCATAATTATTAGGCAACTTCCTTTCCTTTGGCAAAATGGGTCAAAAGAAGGACTTGACAGGCTCAGAAAAGTCAAAATTGTGAGATATCTTGCAGAGGGATGCAGCACTCTTAAAATTGCAAAGCTTCTGAAGCGTGATCATCGAACAATCAAGCGTTTCATTCAAAATAGTCAACAGGGTCGCAAGAAGCGTGTGGAAAAACCAAGGCGCAAAATAACTGCCCATGAACTGAGAAAAGTCAAGCGTGCAGCTGCCACGATGCCACTTGCCACCAGTTTGGCCATATTTCAGAGCTGCAACATCACTGGAGTGCCCAAAAGCACAAGGTGTGCAATACTAAGAGACATGGCCAAGGTAAGAAAGGCTGAAAGACGACCACCACTGAACAAGACACACAAGCTCAAACGTCAAGACTGGGCCAATAAATATCTCAAGACTGATTTTTCTAAGGTTTTATGGACTGATGAAATGAGAGTGAGTCTTGATGGGCCAGATGGATGGGCCCGTGGCTGGATTGGTAAAAGGCAGAGAGCTCCAGTCCGACTCAGACGCCAGCAAGGTGGAGGTGGAGTACTGGTTTGGGCTGGTATCATCAAAGATGAGCTTGTGGGGCCTTTTCGGGTTGAGGATGGAGTCAAGCTCAACTCCCAGTCCTACTGCCAGTTCCTGGAAGACACCTTCTTCAAGCAGTGGTACAGGAAGAAGTCTGCATCCTTCAAGAAAAACATGATTTTCATGCAGGACAATGCTCCATCACACGCGTCCAAGTACTCCACAGCGTGGCTGGCAAGAAAGGGTATAAAAGAAGGAAATCTAATGACATGGCCTCCTTGTTCACCTGATCTGAACCCCATTGAGAACCTGTGGTCCATCATCAAATGTGAGATTTACAAGGAGGGAAAACAGTACACCTCTCTGAACAGTGTCTGGGAGGCTGTGGTTGCTGCTGCACGCAATGTTGATGGTGAACAGATCAAAACACTGACAGAATCCATGGATGGCAGGCTTTTGAGTGTCCTTGCAAAGAAAGGTGGCTATATTGGTCACTGATTTGTTTTTGTTTTGTTTTTGAATGTCAGAAATGTATATTTGTGAATGTTGAGATGTTATATTGGTTTCACTGGTAATAATAAATAATTGAAATGGGTATATATATTTTTTTTGTTAATTTGCTTAATAATTATGCACAGTAATAGTCACCTGCACACACAGATATCCCCCTAACATAGCTAAAACTAAAAACAAACTAAAAACTACTTCCAAAAATATTCAGCTTTGATATTAATGAGTTTTTTGGGTTCATTGAGAACATGGTTGTTGTTCAATAATAAAATTAATCCTCAAAAATACAACTTGCCTAATAATTCTGCACTCCCTGTAATAGTGAATAATATGTTATTCTCTATTAGTGTAATAAAACACTGAACTGAATACAAGGACAATTATTCTCTGTCTGACATCTGAAGGGAGAGCTGCTATGGGTTCCTGGTACTGATTTTGCCACCTCCGAGGCCAGGTGTCCCAAAAGGAATGCCAGGGGTCGCACGGGGCAAGACGGGGGACGCAGCTGCGACCCCTGCCGGCCCCTAAATGACGTCCATGTGAGGACCCATCCGGTCCGCACAGTGTGGGTTATACATGCATATACACACATTTTTCAGTTAGCTCCCTGCCCAATGGCTCGGTAACAAGTTCACTCGCTAACAAATGAACAGAGAGAAAAAGTGGAACCAATAAAAACTAAAAACAGACATGTTAATAAAAACGGGGTCATGAATTTGTTTCAGGGACCACCTTACTATCACAAGAGTTATGTTTGAAATTATATTAAACCTCCTTTGCAACATTGTTTTTAAAACAATGTGCTTATGTCTATCGAAAAGCCTTTATAGTGGAATCAAGCCTTGTGATGACAACGTTACTATAAAAGGAAATTATGCATTTTCACGGCCTCATTCAAAGTACCAAGGAAGTAATGGCTGAAAAAAACCCTGGTTCAAATACCACTTGTGCACAATAAGGAGTTAATTTTGCACACGGTTATTAACTTTGCAGTGTTCAGTGGGGAATAATGTGCAATTTCCTTCATGTAACAACAGGAGGAAATTGCTCAAGACAAGTAGGGAGGAGTTCTATCTACGCTAAAATCTACTAGAGTGCAAATTTGACAATCATACATTTGTGGCCAATTTTAGACTATCCAACTAATTGAAAACGATGCATTCAGTCAGTAAATCACAGTTTTTTCAAATTGACTTTCTTTGGGAACTAACTTGTTTTCTTCTCACATCTGTTTTATGAGTTAACAAGCTAATCTCAAAGACAAAATAGAAAGGAAATCTACACGATGTATGGAATATTTGTGTATATATTATGTATACTCCACTCGCTGCTCATTGAACATGTATGGAATCATAATGAAGTATACACTAGTGTTAAAATAGGTCTAAATAGTACTTACACCTTTTTAGGTCGAGGATGCAAGCGCACTGGCATGTTGTAATCTATCTGTGGGCTTTAAACCACGCCCATCACTATCACTTGTTGGTGGGCTTGCCTTTCAAAAATCCTTTGATGACATTGGTAAATGCTTTACGTTTGTCCTGCCTTGGGGAGGTTTTGTTACCACCTTGGCCATCCACCCTGTTACATGGCTAATTGCACATTTGCTGATACGTTTGAGTGCGAGCGAACTTCTTTTTTCATTTTGTGTCTCTCTTTCGCGCTCATGCTCATGGCGGCAGTGGCGCTTTGAATCGGAAAGCTTATGTCAACTGTTTTACTTTTCATTTTCAATTTATGTGGCAAGAAAAGTCCAGTTAGACATTTACAACACTAATATCTCTAACTCGAGCAAATGCGATACCCATTGCATTGCAGATGCATGTTAACAATAGCACCCATTAGGAGCTGAGCAACAATGTAGCCATCTACTGCGGTTTTTAAAGGCACCTACCACCCCGTTTAACTGGCTGCGATTGGCAGTGGCAGACTACATGCTACTGACATCAAAATGTACAACATGTTAACAAAGCAAATAGTGACATAATATGTCCGAAGAACCACCAAGCAGGTTTGGTGGAAAGTTTTTGCTAAACAAACTGTACCGATATAAGATATAAGATCAAACAGATCTGTGACATTTGATGATGACAAGGGAACGTTTTGAATGTCTTCATAGACTGAAAATGTATTGACTATCAACTTCTGAAATGAGTATTGGCGAGGGAAAGATCTGGCCTACTAATGAGATCAGTGGATCTCAGTGCTTACCTCTACCACAGGCCTCAGTAGAACATGTGGAACGCAAGTATCACTTGTCATTGGTCTTCCCATCACTCGCACTTGGAAGGTGACACATTTTGAGAGCCAGTCCTTATGCAGGGTACCACACCATTGCAGCTGACCAATTAAACCGTTTTCTATCAACACTTATACTCGCTTGCTTTGTCCTGAGTTGAAATGAGGCTTCACCTCTTTTATTTCAGGCAGTTTCTGATGCTAGAAGCTCTGGCCACAAAACTCTTCGATATTGTTTTGCGGCAAGAATAACACCGGTTAAAGGAGTAACATGTCTGCTTTGGAGATTAGGTTTCTCAGGGGCAGCAGTGCGATCACGAGCACAGCCTGCCAAGTGAGATGACTATGTCTGCGGTGTGAGCACATTGATTGTAATTTCGGGTTCCCTTTCTCAGGACTACTTCTATTGTGACTGCAGAAACTATAGCAAAAAGCTTGCTTGTGCTGGGTTATAAAATCATTTTCTTATTTTCAGGAATCAAAAAGTACGAGTCCATGATATTCACTTATTAAAGCCAACTGAGTAAACCAGTGTTGTTTTTTTTTACCCAAAACATATGCTGGGCTGAATAAGTGAAAAAACCCGCATTACTACCTGGCAATCAAACAAAAAGCCCGAACACCCATGTGAAAAATGGTGAAGGATATAGGATTCAGAGGACATCTCCTGTAGCAGTCAGTAGAAGCATCCTCACAATATTCAAGGAATCAGGGAGTTCGGGAACGGATTTCACGTGCATCCAGAAAAAGAAGGAGGCAAGTACGCGTTTGAACATCAGGAGGATAGAAACAGGTTTCAAGATAAAAAAAAAATTGTATATCAACATATTACACCAGGAAACTAGTGAAAGATACATTAGGTTTATGAGAGGAGAGACTTTGGGGAACAGGAGGATGGCGCATAGGAAAGACTAGAACATATCAGTCTAAGGTGAGCTGCTTTTTCAGGATGAGATATTTTACCAAGGTGCTGTTTGATTGCTGTGGCTCTCGCTACTTCCTCTGATTTATTCACCAGCGCTGAGTTTCCTCACCTTCGTTATTTTGGCTCCGTCGCGATCCCTTGCCTTTCACGGCCCTTTCTTGGCTCTTCTTACCTATTTTCTTGGCTGATTGTTCTGTGCGCTGTTTTTGTTCTGTTTGCAGGTGAATGACAGTGGCACTCAGATGCAAGGCGGTCTTCTGTTACTCTGTCCATTAACACATATTAATCTATTAATCCTTATAGTTTTCGCATTCTTACATCCATGATTTTGTGCATGATACTGAAATCTACTGTATGCTAAGTAAGGCATAGCATGAGTACTCCGTTGGTATCTTGCATAACATATTATACAGTGAACACATTCCCGAAGGGATCAATCATATACAGTTTCCATTACAACAACAGCGGGTACAGCGTAATTATTGGTATCATTGCATCGTTTTAATATTCTTCATATTTTTTGCCCTCATTATACATCTCATTCGTTCTACTGTACAGAACACGTATAGCTTAACATTCATTAGAAGCCATGTCCCTGTGTTGTGTATAATTTATTTATAGTGTCCATATTTATCGCAAGAGTGATACAAAACCATAGACCACTTTATTTTATATGCTTTAACCTTATAATGTTTTCACATTGATGACACATTTTATCAGTGGTCTTTGCCATGTAACATGAGGTAGTAACAATGTCAGAAAATGTATATTTTATCTTGTTAATATTTCACTGTATAAAAAGTCTTTTAGTTTCCTTTCTACTTTAGTTCTCCCAGTAAACACTGCTGACTCGAACGAGTATCTCTCCCTCTCAATTTCTCTCTCACACACACAATTAATTGTGAACACCACACACAACAACCATTTATCATAAAGGACATCCTATATTGCTTCTGGAGTAATATGCTGATCTATACACATTTAAGTACACTCCCATTAAGTGTCTCTCTTCATAGACACTTATGGTTGTATACATTACTTGAAGCCCCTACAAAAAACAAGCATGGGCCGGCCATTGATTGTAGAATACTTGAAGCCCTACAAAAAGCAAGTATGGGCTTGTCATTGATTGTAGTATACTCATTAGAATGAAAGCCCCTTTGGCAACTACCCATATTTGTAGGTATTAAAGACTTCATAAAGACTGATCTGACACTGGTTGTAGTTTACCTTATAAAATGTGAGTCCATCTATCTGGCCTACGCAAATCTACACACTCCTTGTATTGATGCATACCAAACTGTGTCATGAAATGATATCTGAAACTTATTCAGGTTACTTGTAGCTGATTGTGTTAACTATCCCCTCCTGTGTGTATCTGACTTTAAAATGTCAAGGAGTGTGCTGAAGAATATAACAGGAGGAAGAGGTCCCTTAGTATAACTGGGATTCCTCACCCGTCATATTAAATCAAATTGTACAGATGGAAATGTAGTCATGAAGGACTACTAACTCTAAAAAGATAAATATTAGGGTTGGGTGTATCGCGTAATTTGCAGTCGTTTAATTACCCAAAATAGCGCACGATTACTCAGAATTACATGAGGAACGTAACTGTGCATTTAGCTCCTTTTTTAGCACAAAATACACTCGAGTCCAAGGAAAACAGTACTAAATGCAGCAGAACAGGAATAGTATCAGAACCCACTCACGCTGTTTTCCCATTGATTTTGGGCACGCTTGCCAGAGGTCTGAATGGGCTAGTTACTGTCCAAGATGGCCACTCTCTACTGAAACCAAGAGGTAGTGCCTTATTCTGCCCAGTTTGGGAGCCTTGGGGGTTTGCAATAACTTGCAACATCATACATCGCAGCATCTTTTTAATGGAGGACCGCATGGCCTACTATGGTTGAGATCATGATAGCACTCCCAAGGAGATGGAGTGCTGGGGCAGGTGCCATCTAGCTCCGTTTCTGTAGGACGATGGACCAAGCACCTACCTTCTTTCCTCATTGCTGCATGCAATGTCTGTTGCAGTGGAGTGTGGTGAGCCGCCAATGAACATGAAAATAAAAATCAAGAGAAAAAGAGTCTGACTTTGTCACTTTGACAAAATTGTGATGGTCCAAGTATTCAACACAAATTCTTGTTTGTCCACCACCCACATCTGGCATGGCATCACAGCTCACTGTGGAATAGTCCTTGGCTATTGACTCCACCATAGGTTCATAAAGAGCTGCTGGGCCACACGTCAGCAATCAATCAATTAATCAAAGATTTGTAAAGAGTGGCTAATCACCCATAGGCTTTCAAGGCGCTGTTTGTGGGTGTGTTGCACAGTCGAAGAGCCAGGTCTTGAGGTCCTTCCTGAACTGCTTCAGTGATGCGATCTGCCTGAGCTTGAGTGGTAGCATGTTCCATGTCCGGGCTGTCAGGTAGGCGAAGGATCTTCCTTCTGATGTGCTTTCCCAGGTCTTGGGGACAGCTGCAAGGGATAGCTGGGAGAAGCGGAGATGTCTGTTTGGTACGTAGAAGGGGAGGCGGTGGTTGAGGTATTCCGGTCCTATGTGTGCAATGCCTGTAGTTGCGGATCAGGAGTTTGCATATGATGTGATTGCTCACTGGGAGCCAGTGTAGGTCTCTGAGGTGAAAGGAGATGAGGCTGTGTTGGGGGATGTCCAGGATGAGTGTGGCTGCTGTATTCTGGACTCTTTGTAGTCTGGATTGTAGTTTCTTGGTGATGCTGGCATAGAGTGCATTGTCATAATCCAGTTTGCTGGTGACAAGTGTGTGGGTGACTGTCTTTCTTGTGTTGGAGGAGATCCACTTGAAAGGGGCATCACATGATTTTAACTATCCCCTTCGCTGCCAGGCCTTTTCCCCCTCCTGTGTCAACCCTTTTTTTGGCTATTTGGGGCAGTTCGCGCTTGGGCCCTCATAACTTTTTGTTCACATAAGCTACCCACGCCAAATTTGCGTCCTTTTTTTCCAATATCCTAGAGATTATAGAGGTACCCAGACTTTGTGGGTTCCCCAGAAGGAGACCAAGAAATTAGCCAAAATACAGTGAAAAGTTCGTTTTTTTCAATAAAATGGGAAAAGGGGGCTGCAGAAGAAGGCTTGTGGTTTATTCCCTGAAAATGGCATCAACAAAGGGTTTGCAGTGCTAAAATCACCAGCTTCCCACCTTTCAGGAACAGGCAGACTTGAATCAGAAAACCCAATTTTTCAACACAATCTTGCCATTTTACTGGGACATACCCCATTTTAATGATTTTTTGTGCTCTCAGTCTCCTTCCAGTCAGTGACAGAAATGGGCATGAAACCAATGCTGGATCCCAGAAACCGAAACATTTCTGGAAAGTAAACAAAATTCTGAATTCAGCAAGGGGTAATTTGTGTAGATCCTACAAGGGTTTCCTACAGAAAATAACAACTGAAAAAAATAAATATTGAAATTGAGGTGAAAAAATCTGCAATTTTTCTCTACGTTTTACTCTGTAACTTTTTCCTGCAATGTCAGATTTTTTAAAGCAATATACTGCCAATATACCGTTACGTCTGCTGGACTCTTCTGGTTGCGGGGATATATAGGGCTTGTAGGTTCATCAATAACCCTAGGTACCCAAAGCCAATAAATGAGCTGCACCCTGCAGTGGGTTTTCATTCTATACCGGGTATACAGCAATTCATTTGCTGAAATATAAAGAGTGAAAAATAGCTATCAAGAAAACCTTTGTATTTCCAAAATGGGCAAAAGATAAGGTGTTGAGGAACAGTGGTTATTTGCACATCTCTGAATTCCGGGGTGCCCATACTAGCATGTGAATTACAGGGCATTTTTCAAATAGAAGTCTTTTTTACACACACTCATATTTGGAAGGAAAAAATGTAGAGAAAGACAAGGGGCAATAACACTTGTTTTGCTATTCTATGTTCCCCCAAGTCTCCCGAAAAAATGATACCTCACTTGTGTGGGTAGGCCTAGCGCCTGCGACAGGAAATGCCCCAAAACACAACGTGGACCCATCCCATTTTTTGACAGACAACAGAGGTATTTTTTGCAAAGTGCCTCCCTGTAGATTTTGGCCTCTAGCTCAGCCGGAACCTAGGGAAACCTACCAAACCTGTGCATTTTCTAAAACTAGAGACCTAGGGGAATCCAGGATGGGGTGACTTGTGGGGCTCTCACCAGGTTCTGTTACCCAGAATCCTTTGCAAACCTCAAAATTTGGCTAAATAAAACACATTTTCCTCACATTTCGGTGACAGAAAGTTCTGGAATCTGAGAGGAGCCACATATGTCCTTCCACCCAGCGTTCCCCCAAGTCTCCCGATAAAAATGGTACCTCACTTGTGTGGGTGGGCCTAGCGCCCACGAAAGGAAATGGCCCAAAACAAAACGTGGACACATCACATTTTTTCACAGAAAACAGAGGTGTTTTTTGCAAAGTGCCTACCTGTGGATTTTGGCCTCTAGCTCAGCCAGCCCCAGGGGGGGCAGAAATGGCCTAAAATAAATTGCTCCCCCCCTCGGGGAGCGATCCTTGCCTATGGGGTCGCTCCCCTTGCCTGACGGCGCAAAAAAAAAGATCCCTGGTGCCAAGTGGTTTCTGCCTCCCTTGGGGGCAGATTGACCTAAAATCGGCCGATCTGCCCCCAAAGTGGTTAGAAATGGCCTAAATACAATTTGGCCCTCCAGGGGAGCGACCCTTGCTTAAGGGGATCCTCCCCATCTGTAAAACAACAACAACAACAAAAATCCCCGGAGCCTAGTGGTTTCTGCCCCCCTTGGGGGCAGAAATGGCCTAAAATAAATTTGCCCCCCAGGGGAACGACCCTTGCCTAAGGAGTCGCTCCCCTTACGTGAAATTCACGGAAAAAAAAAAAAATCCCTGGTGTCTAGTGGTTTCTGTCCCCCTTGGGGGCAGATTGGCCTCATAAAAATAGGCCAATCTGCCCCCAAGGAGGGCAGAAATGGCCTAAATATAATTTGCCCCTATGAGAGCGACCCTTGCCTAAGGGGTCGCTCCCCACCTCTAAAACAAAAAACAAAAACAAAAAAAATTATCCCTGGTGCCTAGAGGTTTCTGCCCCCCCTGTGGGCAGATCGGCCTAATAATAGGCTGATCTGCCCCCCGGGGGCAGAAAAGGCCTTAAAAAAATGCCCCCCCTGGGAGCGACCCTTGCCCAAGGGGTTGCTCCCTTATGTCCATTTCATTTTTAAAAAGACATCCCTGGTGTCTAGTGGGAGTTTTGACAGCCGGATTCCTTCAATCCGGCTGCCAAAATGCAGAGAGAGACTTCAAAGGGAAGGAAATAACTTTCCTTCCCTTTGTAGCCTCTCTCGGCCTCCCCCACGTGATCGGAAGAGAAATGCAAAGCATTTCTCTTCCGATCGCGCTGGAAGGGGGAGGCTCTGTGACAATCAGCGCGCGCTCGCGTGCTGACGTCACAGGGGGGAGGGGGGTCGGGGGTGGAAGGGGAAGGGCTTCCCCTTCCATCCCTGACTTGGGGGGGTGGGGGGAACCCCACTGAGGGAGCGCTAGCGCTCCCTCTTGGCTGTGTTTCCCAGGACATAACCATTACGTCCGCGGCACAGAAGGGGCTCTATACCCCAAATACATGGTAATGCTTCAGGGGGCTGACTGTTGTGGCTCCCTCTACATATGAGTGACATGATACCGTTGGTTGAGAGAAGTCTGGGGCTTGGTCCTTTTGCTTTTAACTGACTACCCTTGCCTGTTATTGAGCTCCTGAACTTATATGATGTTTGCAAACAAATTGTCTGTGCATCATGTCTGGGTCTCAGAGGCATTGGGGTGCCCAAATCGTACCCCAAAAACAAATTCTGAGAAGCCCTATAACCCAATTATGGATACGATCCTGAAGAAAAGCTCCACCAGCAGTGCTACGTTGTGTACCATGTCTGGTATGCCTAACTTTAACCTTCGGATTCATTGCATCTCTGCCTGCCAGACAGCATATGAAGACATTGGCATACCGGTGTCCTCATGGCAAGGTGCAACTTAGATAACATATCTATTTTCATCTAGGTGTTAATGATGATTTAGTGACATAATATAGGGTAATCTATTCCGCAGGTAAAGCATCCTTGAGAGGGAGGCTAATGCACAATACAACCAATGCAGAAGGGTCTACTGTGCTCAAACCGAAAAATACTGGAAGAAAGAATTACAAATCTTGGTGAATGATATCTAAATAAATACACCCTGTCTCTGAGGAAAGAGCTGGAGCTAGCCATGTTTCGCTAAAATACTTTTTCCTAGAAACAGCAGAGAGAGTTTACTTAAGCTATGCTGTTCATGCCATGACCAAGAAGAAAAAGCTGGGAGGCTCCTGGAAGCACAGGTGTATTAGATCAGCTGACCATTCCTGCCAAACGAAGGGATGATTGCAGCTTAAAGATGAAGTCTTTAAAAAAGTGGGTCATTGGTTCCTATTACACATCTTTACATACCTCAGGCTGCCTACTGATGACAAATCAAATAGATACATTCCTGAGGCCCCTACGAAACCCCTACTTTTTCAGGTGAGGGCTGGTTACTTCTGCTGGTAAGATTGCTGAAGACAAGGCAGCAAAGGCTATTTCAGCTTTACTGACTTGAAAATAATCGGTCAAAGATAGACTACCTAAGGAGTTTTATAATGCAGATAAACTTTTACTAAGTCAATGTTATACCATGTGTTCAGAGAAGCAGAGCCTTCTGGTTCAGTTGGAACCCCGTCCAATAAGGCCACTATGACCCTCTTACTTAAATCCAATAAAGACTCCCTTGAGCGCTGTAGTTATCATCACATTTCTTTGAATAATACGAGTTTAAAGGTCCGAGCCAAAATTCTGCTGACTCGCCTCCGTAGAGGGATCCCTCAGTCGGCCCATGAATCACAAGTTGGTTTGGTGCCAACCAGATCACCTTATAACCAAATGAACACAGTACATTGGTTTTGGCAGACAAAAGAAAGCCTGGAAGAGCTCCTAACCCTTTTGCTAGATACAGAAAAAGCATTTGACAAAGTAGAGTGGCAGCATCGCTTTCACATTCTGACCAAAATAGGTCCGCAAGGGGTTAATTTTATAGGTAAAGTCAGTTTTCTTTACGATTCCCCTCCAGCAGGCGTCAGTTTTAAAGGTTTGTTGTCCAGTACATTCAAGCTAGGTTGTGGCACCTAGCAGAATCCTCCTAGCCCTGCTTTTCTTTTTCTCGCTCGCTTTGGAGCCCATAGACTGCTATTCAGTTCTCATCAGAAGTACATGGTATTAAAGTGCTGCTGATTGTGGACAACACACTCCTCACACTAACTTGTCACAAAAAACACATATCCACAGTCATGCGCATCATTAACAATTTTTCACTTATGTCTAATTATAAGATTAAATGGAGCACGTGAAGCCCTTCTCATGTACACAGCCACTACTTGTGGCAGCACCAATACAATATGAAGTGAGTGTTTGAGGGGCTTCATTATCTTGGTAGATGTATCAACAAGGGCATTATACTTATGGGGAAAGACAATCTCCTGCCCCTAATGGCCCATACTAAACAGGAGTTTGAGAAATCGAATCACTCTGATTTATCTTCATGGTGTAGGGTACAAACGATTAAAATGACTATTGCAGCTGGGTTCAGTTATCTCTTTGGTATGCTACCACTGAAAATACCCAGACAATTAATTGTTCAAATAGAGGTTGATATCCATTCCTATATCTGAAGTGGTTGTAGACCTTGGCTGAAAGCTACTAAGGGGAAGGCAGATAATAAGGTGTGGGACTTCACTCTTAAATATATTGTCATATGATTTGGCCTTTGATCTCTGAGGCACAATCATAATAGAGTGCTTTGAGAAGCTAAGTTGAAATTCTTATACTTAAAAAATGTAAATGATTAGTACTGCTCTCCCTGAAAGCTGAAACACACTAAGCTACTAGTTCATAACTGCATTTGGAAATGTATGACTGACATTTGTGACTTGTACCATATTTTGTGCCCCAGTCCATCCCTTACATTCTACTGGCAAGAGCAATGTCCTTCCCTTCTTACACTGGCACTTATGCATAGTGTAATGTGTATTAAGGAATTGAATGTCCATTCGCACGGATGGCTAAACACTTCGCCATCTGAAGCCAACATATATAGTCTTCAGCATTTTCGTAAGAAAGCAATACAGACTAGTAGTGAATGGTTAATAGAAATGCATTGGTTGCATACTGTGAAAGGGTAACCTGCAAGCTGAATGGCAAACTTGATATGTTCAACAGAATTTAGGGGGGAACTTCCTGGAAGTAGAGGAGAGGGCCACTTAAATCCTATTGTTTGCTATGACTTGCATACAGTGCTGCAACAGTATTTCTAGGGATACTGGGGGATATAGGGATTTGGGATCTTCTTCAGGTCTTACTTTTTAGCAAAACTACTAATGATGCTATAGTCCCTCTTCCTTCCTAGTCCTTCTTCTATACCATACTACAACTCACATCATGAATGCTATCATCTTGACAGTTCTATGGCCTCTATACAGAGGGTGGTAAATTCAGGAGGTTTCTTGCTCTTCACAACCAATAGTTCAACGTATTGCCACTTGCATACTCCTTTTATCATATTTATCATGTTTTTTTCTCTTTCTATTTTTATTCATTCTTGTTTCTCTACCCTGTGTGAAGAGAAATGGCTGGCAGCCGGGTTAATTGTTTGTTGGTTATTCATGGGTATGCTGTAGCAACTCCAACACTGCTATATTGCGGCCTTTGCTCTAACTGTTTTGGAACATGCTTCTATTTTTACTTTCCAGCCAGATAGTTGAAAGACATGTCTGTTAGACCTGGCACCCTTGGTGTGGTTTCCCCTTTTTTGCCTTCTGACTTCCTGTTTGCTGACGTTGTTTTTGCTAGCTTCAAGACTCTGGGCACTTTGCATTGCAAACTAGTTCTAAAGTGCATGTGCTCTCTACTTACAATTTGGTAACATTTCTTAGCCACAAATGGAATATTTAATTTACTTATAAGTCCCAAGTAAAGTGCACTACATGTACCCAGGGCCTGTAAGTTAAATGCAACTTGTGGGCCTGGAGCACTGATTGTGCCACCCACTCCCGTAGCCCCTTAAAACATATTTCAGGCCTGCAACTGCAGAATCTGATTGTGCAGTTTTAGACTGCCATGTTGACCAATGGGACGCTGTCAGGCGGGTAGGTCAAAGAACCTACGAACGACACAACAAAAATTGTCAGTTCCAGTCCCTGACAGTTGATTCCAAGGAGCCTTATCCTATTACCGGGGATGGGCGACCTTTTTTGACATAGCGTAAACATACAAAAAGTAAGTGACTGTTTTTGTATCCCTTCCCATAGTTGGGTTCATAGATAAAACTATTTTTGGAGAAGTTATAATTCTTGTTGGTCCTGATGAAGCATCGTTGGATCCGGCTGGACCATTAGACGCGAAACATGTAGACCTGACTAGAGGTACCATAAACGGTTCTATCCTCTTGCGTTATTGTTGGGAGTATGTGAGCATTATAACTCACTTTTAGACTCCTACCTCGTTTTTAATCTTGGTCTCCATCTTACCAATCTTAATTAAAATTCATGATTAATATATTTTGATGGATAACCAGTTTTAATATTTTCACACTCTCCTTTATTGCTTGGATACTACAATTTGGTATTCCTTTTGCAAGATTCCACCGCTACTATTAGAGCAATACGGTTAAGAGCCCCCTTCGGGGAGCCCGTTAGGCATTGCAGCACCGGCCTAACGAGGAGCTGTCCCGATGATGAAGCCAGTCATCCAATGTGATGCGTGAGGGCTCTTGCTCCTGTTGAATTAGGTCCTCCGTTGCCCTAATTATTGGAACAGTGTACCTTATTTTTCTAGGACCTGGCAAGTTAACCCTCTTTCCAGGCCTAATCCTTCCTTTTTAATATATATAAATCACACCTAAGGAAGGCACTGGGCAACCCCAAGGTGCAGGGTGCAATGTATTTAAAAGGTTGAACATGTACTTTTGAGTTTGACGTGTTAAGGTTGTGAAAAACTCCTAAGTTTGTTCTCCACTAGTGCAAGGCATATCTCTCCCATAGGTTCACATTACATTTCATAAGTGTAATTTCCATGTGGAGGAGATGAAACCACCAAGTTTGGTATCTCTGAAATCACAATTTAAAATCCCAACTTATGGTGCTATCTGATTTTAAATTGTAATTTTGAAAATTCCACTTTTAGGAAGTTGGTATTTTCTTACTTTAACCATTCTGTGCCTTCTGTCTGCCTCTGAAAACACATCTTTGGTGGGTGATGGCTAGGCTTTGTGCATTCCCTTGAGACAGCCACACATAAAGAGAACTTAGGTGTAACTGGTAGGCTATCAACATCCTGATGGGCCTTCCTGGGCAGGATTGGTGGGAGGAGCTCCCACTTACACTTGAATAGGCTGTGTCTGTCCCCAAATGTTACCCCCCCCATAGTGAGCTTGGAGCCAGAACAGGAAGGACAGGGACCGGTGCACTTCAAAGGCCTCTCCTTGAGTCTCCCCCACTCCAAAGGTACAACTGGGTATAAGTACTGGACCTCAGACAGCACCATTACAGCACACTTCTGGACCTGAGGACAATCTGTGGTGAATCCAATTTAGTGTTTATTGGAACTCAGGAGTTTAGCTTAGCCCTTTGGCGTGCAAGCCTGTGCCCCCGTCACCTAGTGACTTTTAACCTACTTAGCTTGCTCTGTTTTAGTCAATTTATTTTATTATTTCTTTTAAGATAGCTGCCATTGTTTATAGTTAAAGAAATGCTTTGATTTGCATTATCAGAGTCACTCTGTGAAGGAGTCATTATCAGTGTCATGATCAGTGATAGTACGCAGGTATTATCATGTCCCTTTCTCAATTACGCGTGACAGGAACATAATGTACACTTGTTGGGGATTATTTATATATTTGCCGCCACAAGTCTGCCTCCTTATCAGATGTTTGGGAACATACCTGCGTCAGGGGTCCTACAGGAATCTGTATAAATACGTATCACACAAACAAGGTCATTAGAGGAATTCCTTCCAGATGCCATCTACACTGCACGTCATCTTGCTGCAGAACTCAGCTTTTGTGTCACCACAGAGTCTGACCTAGAGACTTCATTCCAACGTAAAGAGGGTTGGGGGGGGGCTTCTCATTGACATGGTACTGGTAGATTAGGTTTATCATACATAGCTCTCATTAGGGTAGAGATTAGGTTCTCTTTGCTAGGAATTTTACATCTCATGTTTTTTGCAAGATGGTGTTTTGTTTTTGTATTCACAACTCTCATCTTCATAGTTATGCTTCTTGCATGAGCTTTGCATGTCTCCTAGATAAGCCTTGGCTGCTCAGCTACATCTATCCCTAGAGTGCTTGGCTTTTAGACACTGCCTACATTTCACTAATAAGGGATAATTGGATCTGGTATAAGGTGTAAGTACCTTAGGTACCCACTACAAACCAGTCCAGCCTCCTACATTGGTGGTGCAGCGGTGGGATAAGTAGTTGCAATTGCCTTATCACTCTGTCACTGGTGCTTTCCACAGAAAATAATACTCTATACCTAGAGCTATACACATATACCTAGCATACGGTTCTAGTCTCTTACTTTCCTTTCCAAGAGGTTAGGTAGGTTAGGGTTTCCTATACTACACTAACACACACTCACATCATGTCTACTGCTGAGCCTAGCTCTGAGGTCATGGGTACTCCCTATTAGGGCATGACTTTCAAGGAAGTGAAAGGACATTGCACAGACAGGAAACTAGATGTGGGGAAGAACCCCAACAAGAATTTCCTTTTGAGCCTCCTTCTTCAAGATGATCAGGAGCATGCTGATAGCCAGGAGGAGGATGAGAAATTAGAGGGAGATTTTAACCCCATAGAATCAGAAAATCATCCTTCAGGTTCAGAGGAGGGCTCTTCTAAATACCTTACACCTAGTAGACCCAGTAGTGTAGCTGGTAGTGGAAGGGGTAGTCATTCAGGTAGGATTCCATTCACACACAGAGATCAAGTCACTAGGGACACAAAAGTTAGGGAAAGGTCTACCTGTGCCCATTCCCATATCACCTCAGTGTCTGAGGGATCCCATGGTTCAACTTTAGGTGATGACTCCATAGATAGGGAACCCTACGACTGCAACAGCAAGCGAGTGGCATTGTAAGATTCGCAGCTAGATCCCCCAGCTTTGCCATGACGCCCGCTGTAGAAATCTATAAATTACAAGCAAGAGGGGGAGCAATTTACGGAGCTGAATTGTGGGGCCACTGTTGCTTAGATGATTTGACAAAAGTGGAAAACTCTTTCTTAAGGTCATTGCTAAGAGTTCCTTCCAGCACCCCACTGCTTCCAATACGAATGGACCTAAATCTTCCTTCCATCAGCCAGATCGTTGCACTTAAGCCCCTGTTGTATTGGATTCGCTGATGGTCATCAGATTCTCTCGTCCACTATAGATGTGCGCTAGTTAACTTGATGGCCAATAACACCAGCTCCAAAATCAAGTGGTGTGCATATGTAGAACGGACCCTCTCGCTACTTGGCTTGGGGTCTTATTGGAAGGACCCATCATCCATTCCAAAGAATGCAACCCAGACATTAAAGGATGCATTTTGGCTCCACGTTCAACTTTCACAACTGTCTGCTGTCTCGCCATCATCCATGACGGGAAATTTTTTACATTTTAAATGCCACTACGAATGTTCCCAATATATGGATATAGTATCTTCTCCGTTTGCTCGTGCATTATACATCAGATTCAGGGTGGGCTCCCTTCCTCTGCGTTCCCTCACATATAAATGGTCTAATTTTAGTTGTTCCTCTAAGATGTGTCCGATGGGCTGTGCCAGAGAAGAATCAGTAACTCACATTCTCTTTCAATGCCCCGCATACCATAAACAAAGAGCCCGTTGGATCATTCCTCTATGTAGGATAATGGGTTTTAAAAATTGCTTGCTAGCTCTGAGAATACTTAAATCTGACTCATCTGTTTTAGTGGTTTGTTGTCTGACAAAATATTTAGATTCAATCTGGCGTATCAGATTGAACACGCTCAAAAAAGCAGAGGGAAATTTAATAACGAATGTGGGGAGCAGCAATTGATGAATCTATTATTGTATGCACCTACTATCTTAATTGGTCTAGATGTATTCCCCACCTGCTGTTCTTATTTCGTTTTGTTTTTAGATATTTTTACACTTTTAAATAGAATTGTCTTTTTTATCTGGTATGTTTTGTCAGGCTTGTATTTTGACCTCTTAACACCGATAATGTCCTTTTAAGTAAAATTATAAGGTGCAATTTTTACAGTAGGGAAATGCTCATGCTTAAATATTTTTCTCTTTCTTTTCTTTTCCTTTTAACTTTTTATGACTAAAATTGTTTATTATGTAGTTTGTTGTTTCTCCTTTAAATGTGACGTGCTTTTATGGTATTTATATTTACCGAAATAAAGCTAATAATGATGATGATGATAGGGATATCAGGAAACTGAGACTGGAGAAGGCCAGGAGGCCTCATGGTGGCAGCAGTGGCAGCAGCAGCAGTTTCAGGAGTTATGGGGTCAGGGATGACACCATTGATTCTAGAAACCTGCATAATATTGTTCCCCCATACAAGGTGGGGGATGACATCTGCAAGTGGTTTGTTGCACTAGAGAGGGCCTACAAAGTTGAGAGGGTCCCTCAAAGGCAGTGGGCTGCTAGTCTGTGGTTGTCCTTTTCTGACAAGGGGAGATAGACTTCTCACAGTCAGAGACGAAGACTCAGGCGACTATGGTATTCTTAAAACTGCACTCTTGGATGGATTTGACTTAATCACTGAACAATACAGGATTAAGTTCAGAGAAACCAGAAAAGAGTACTCACAGGATCTGTTGAGGCTTTTGAAGGTTGGTTACATGGCAGCAAAGTGTCTGATTATGAGGGCTTATACAATCTGATTTTGAGAGAGCATATTTTGAATAACTATGTGTCTGACTTGTTTCACCAGTACTTGGTAGACTCAGATCTGACCTCTCCCCAAGAATTGGGAAAGAAGGCAGACAAATGGGTCAGAACAAGGGTGAACAGAAAAGCTCATACAAGGGGAGACAAGGACCAGCTGAAGGATGGTAAGTCTCATGACAAAGGTGGGGACAAAGATAAAAACAAAGAGTCTTCATCAGGCCCACAAAAACCTTTCGGAGGTGGATATAAATCCTCTTCCAACCATCAGAATAAAAAGCCTTGGTGCTATATGTGTAAGAACAAAGGCCATTGGGCAAGTGATAGTACTCGTCCAAAGACAAACAACAAGGCTCCTACCACCACAAACCCCACTGCTTCAACTAGTGCCCCTAGCAATAGCAGGTGTGGTGGGAAAAATAACACTATCAATAGCCAATCTAAGGGTGTGGCAGGGCTCATTCTGGGAAGTGTAGTGGGGGTTGGTTTAGTTAGTGAAACCACTGAGGCTTTTTTAGTCTCCGATTGTGGCATTGACCTTGCCACCCTTGTTGCTTGTCCCCTTAATATGGATGAGTACAAGCAACAACCCTTAATGAATGGTGTTCAGGTTGAGGCCTACAGGGACAATGGTGCCAGTGTCACAATGGTGACTAAAAAACTGGTGGCCCCTGAGCAACACCTACTTGGTCATCAGTATCAAGTGACAAACGCAGATAACACTGTAAGCCACCCCATGGTTGTTGTTGATCTCAACTGCGGGGGGAGGGGTCACTGGTCCAAAGAAAGTTGTGGTATCCTCAGACCTACCTGTAGAATGTCTAATAGGAAATGACTTGGAGACTTCATGCTGCGATGCAGGGCATTCAAGCGACATCTTTGCTTTGACAAAGGCTCAGGCCAAAAATCAAAGAGGACAGGGAAACCTGGATCCTGGAACAATGGCCCAAGAGCTTCCCAAAAGTAGGGGTAGAAAGGGTAAGAAATGATCCATTATTCCTCCCTCCACTGATGATTCCCCCTGTCAGGAGGAGCCAACTCCCCGACATAACCTACACCTGAGGAGCTGCAAGCTGACACAGCTGAGCTTTTAGGTACATGGGGGCCTGCCAGGGAGGAGTTAAGTGTAGCACAGCAGACCTGCCCCACATTTTAGGGTTAAAGGCAGCAAACTGTCAAACAAGAGGCAGGGGATATCAGTGACACCCATAGGGTGTATTGGAAAAATAATCTCTTATACACTGAGTCAAGGGACACAAAACCTGGTGCCACTAGGAGACTAGTCATTCCCTTGCAGTATAGATAATTTCTGTTGACCTTAGCTCATGATATTCCCCTTGCTAGACATTTGGGGCAAAGTAAGACCTGGGAGAGACTGGTCCCTCACTTTCACTGGCTTCACATGTCAGAGGACACAAAGGAGTTTTGTCGCTACTGTGTCACTTGCCAGACCAGTGGTAAGACTGGTGGCACCCCAAAGGCCCCCTTGATACCACTGCCAGTGGTTGGGGTGCCCTTTGAAAGGGTGGGGGTTGACATTGTTGGCCCCTTTGACCCTCCAACAGCTTCTGGAAATAGGTTCATTTTAATGGTAGTGGACCATGCCACTAGATATCCAGAATCTATATCTCTGAGGACCACTACAGCTCCTGCAGTGGCCAAAGCCCTCCTGGGAATCTTTTCCAGGGTGGGTTTTCCAAAGAGGTGGTGTCAGACAGAGGTAGTAATTTCATATCTGCATACCTGAAAGCAATGTGGAAAGAGTGTGGTGTAACCTACAAGTTCACCACACCTTACCATCCCCAGAAAAATGGGTTGGTTGAGAAGTTTAACAAAACTATCAAAGGTATGATTACAGGACTCCCTGAAAAACTCAGGAGGAGATGGGATGTCCTATTACCATTGATCCATTTTGCCTACAGGGAGATACCCCAAAAAGGAGTGGGCTACAGGCCCTTTGATCTCCTCTTTGGTCACCCTGTTAGGGGTCCATTAGATCTTGTGAAAGAGGAGTAGGAACAACCCTTGAAGCCCCCTAAACAAGATATAGTGGATTATGTGCTTGACCTAAGATCAAGAATGGCTGAGTACATAATAAAGGCCCCTAAAAACCTTCTGGCAAGCCAAGAGAACCAATGATGTGACCAGAAGGCTGTCCTGTGCTGACAGTGTACCAACCAGGACAGAAGGTGTGGGTACTGAAGCCTGTGGCACCCAGAGCACTCCAAGACAAATGGAGTAGACCACACATCATAGTGTGATTAGGGACAAAAAAATGAGAATGACCCTCTCCCTGATCTTTTCTCCAACACTGTAGCTTATGGCTCAGTGGAATGAGTTAGCAGACTGCTTCACTGAGTCTCAGAAGGAGGACTGCATGAATGCCTTAGGTCCATTTTCTGAGCTCTTTTCTCTGACGCCTAGTCAGACTACATTGTGTGAGCACACCATTGATACTGGAGACAGTTTACCTGTCAAAAGTAAGATTTATAGGCAGCTTGACCATGTCAGAGATTACATTAAATCTGAAGTTCAGAAAATGCTTGAATTAGGAATGATTGCGCACTCTGATGGCCCCTGGGCCAGCCCAGTGGTGCTTGTACCCAAACCTCACTCTCAAAATGGGAATAGGGAGATGAGGTTCTGTGTAGACTACAGAGGCCTCAACAGAGTCCCAAAGACTGAGTTCCACCTGGGATGGCCACCTGGTCCACCTTTGGAAAGTTCTATAGGCCCTACAAAAAGCAGGCCTCCCTATCAAGGCCTCAAACTACCAGATAGGACAGGGGAACTTGGTTTATCTGGGACACCTGGTAGGTGGAGAACAGATTGAACCACTACAGGGGAAGATCCAGACTATTTTAGACAGAGCTCCCCCTACAACACAGACCCAGGTCAGATCCTTTCTTGGTCTCACTGGGTATTACAGGAGGTTCATTAAGAAATATGGTTCCATTGTTGCACCTCTTAATGACTCCTCCTCTAAAAAAATGCCTAAGAAAGTCTTATGGACAGCTAGCTGTCAGAAAGCTTTTGAGTAGCTAAAGCAGGCTATGTGAACTGCACCTGGCTTAAAAATCCCAAACTACTCCAAGAAGTTTATAGTTCAGACTGATGCTTCAGAGGTAGGGGTTGGGGCAGTGTTATCACAACTTTTCTTTTTTTTTTTTTTGCCGCCTGAGAGAGACAGGTTTGCACTTATCACATTAATCCAGAAATAAAGCTTGTGCATCACTCTTAAACAGGAATCATAAAATAACATATATTGCATGAGCTACTAATGGAAATAAAGGAAGAGAAATAAAAATAAAATAATAGATATAGATATAGGGGGTCAGTGAAGAGCTGCTCGGTGGACGACCCACATGAATACAGTGGGTCAAGGAAGAGGGGCAGAGGCGGGAGAGGATGGGGGAACGGACCGGATGTGACGCAGAGCATGAGCACTGATTAATGAGGGTCATGGGGGGAGGGGGTAGACGCCCCTGCGCCGTCTGGCGTATCGAGTTTGCCCCTCTAATCATTGTCTCGTATGTGGCTTGTGGGACGCTCTATGTTCTGGTTTTGTTGATATAGCATCTCTGATAGGTGTTAATTGCATCGCACAGTTTGGACTTTGTAGTTGCGGTTGTAGGTGTTATTACAACTTAATACAGAGGGCTAGGATCAACCTGTATCATTTATCAGCAGAAGGCTAGAGAAAAGCGTTGGTCAGCCATAGAGAGGGAGGCCTTTCACTGCCATTTACACTGCACCAGGTCACTTATAAGTCACCCCTATAGCTGGCCCTTTAGCCCTGAGGGTGGATGCAGAGTACCTGTGTGTGAGGTCACCCCTGCGCTAGCACAGGTGCCCCCATGACCTCCAGGACCATTTTCCTGGACTTCGTGAGTGCAGGGACGCCATTTTACGTGGGTTCTGGACATAGGTCACTACCTATGTCCAGCTACATAATGGTAACTCCAAACATAAGCATGTTTGGTATCAAACATGTTGCAATCATACCCAAATGCTTTTGCAAGCATTTGTTGCATGATTCCATGCACTCTGGGGTCTCCTCGGAGGACCCCCACTATTGCCATTCCAGCCTTCTGAGGTTTTCCAGGCAGTCCCAGCTGCTGCCACCTCTCAGACAGGTGTCTGAGCTCCTGTTGCTTGAGCAGCTGAGGCCCAGGAAGGCAGAACAAATTAATTCCTTTGGGAGAGGAGTGTTACACCCTCTCCCATCGGAAATAGGTGTTACAGGCTTCTACTGGGTCCCTGATTCAGAGACCCCCCCAGTCCCTGCTCTGGCACAAAACTGGACAAAGGAAAGGGGAGTGACCAATCCCCTGTCCATCACTACCTCAGGGGTTTTGCTCAGAGCTCCTCAAGAGGGTCCCTGGGTTTTTCCATCATGGATTCCAAGTTGGCAGGACACTCTGGGAGCATCTGTGTGGCCAGTGCCCGCAGATGAAGTCAGAGCCCTCCCCTGATAGGTGCTTAGCTGTTTAGCTGACCAAACCCTCTTTCAGGTCTATTTAGGGTCTCTCTCTTGGATGGTTCTTCAGATTCAGATTGCAAGACTCCAGCAGGAATCCTCTGCATCCTTTACTTCACCTTCTCACCGGAGAAACTGTATCTGGACCCTCCAGGAACTCTACAACTGCAACAAAGAAGCAAAGATGACTTCTGCACCATTGTATCTTCAGCTCCTGCCAGAAACTGCAACTATTTCCTGGTCGTGCATCCTCAGAGGACAGCCTGTCTTCAGCCTGCACCAGAAGAATGAAGGAATCTCCCTTAGAGTGAAGGAGTCACTCCCCTGCTTCAGCAGACACCTCTCTGCAATGACGACCAGTTGTGTAGGACCCCTCTCCTGACAAGCTGCATGGTCCTGCATCACGGGTGGTGGACTGAAGTGGTCCCAATGGTCCTGAAGTCCAATTGTCCAAATCTGGCGGAGGTCACAGCTTACATCCCCAAGCAAGACAGTACCCTCAAGCATTGCCTGTTTTACAGTTGCCAAAACTTGTTGGCATCCTTGCACCAAAGTTATTCATGTACCGAGCAGCTCCGGCCCCCAGCACTCCTTCCTGTACCACACAGCTTCCTGCATGGTTCTCTGGTGGCGTGGGACTCTTTGTTTTAGTGCTGCGTGGGCCTCCTTTTGCACCTTCTTTGTCCCCATTCTGTGGGACTCCTGTGCACGTTGCCTGGTCTTCTGAGGGCCCTCTGAGTTGCTGAGCCCCCCTCTGACTCCGTCTCCTGGGCAGAGTCCACCAGGTCCCTCCCGGCCACGGGAAGCACCACTTTTCACTAACCGTGAGCTTTGCATGTGCCAAGGCTTGTTGGCAGAATCCAGTGACACAAACCAGTCTGCAATCATCCATCCGGCGTGGGACATCATCTGCACCAACCAGGAACCCGCATCCATCTTCTTGGGTGCAGTACTGACTTGTTCTTCACCGGTGGTTCTCCTTTTACACCTTCATCCAGGTTAGCAGGGAATCCTGTTCTCCCTGGACTCTTCTGTGCTTCTTGGACTTGGTCCCCTTCTTCCACAGGTCTTCAGGTCCAGGAATCCATCATTGGTGACTTGCAGTCTGTTCTGGTTCTTGCATATTCTTCTTTCTCATGTTCTTGTGTGCTCTAGGAAAGTTACTGTGATTTACTCCTGCTTTCCTAGGCTCTGGGGTGGGTTCTATTACTTACCTTTGGTGTTTTCTAATTCTCCAAGTGCCCGTCTACACACTACACTTACCTAGGTGGGAAATCAACATTCGCATTCCACTTTCTTGGTATATGGTTTGAGTTCCCCCTAGGCCCATTTCTAACTATTGTGATTTTCAGTATTTGCACAGTTTCTGTTTTTTCAGCTATTTCTACATACTAGTGTATATATTTTTGTATTACTTACCCCCTAAGGGATTATAGGCCCTCATTACAACACTGGTGGTCGGTGATAAAGTGGCATTAATACCGCCAACAGGCCGGCGGTAATTAGCGCCAAATTATGACCACGGCGGAAATAGGTCAGAAAAACAACCACTTTAACACACCGACTGCCAGGGTGGAAAAAAACAGGCACCACAGCAGTAACTGCCTACAGCCAGGCGGAAGACAATGTTCCGTCCACTGTATTAAGACATGCCAATCCACCACCTTTTCCGGGCGGTACTAACAACATCAAAAGCCTGGCGGAAACACTGCACAGACGGGAAACAACTCATCTGTAGAGTCTCTGGGAAGAATCACGCCGCCATGGAGCCCGAGTTGCAAGTCTTCCCCATGCTCTTCTACATGCTGCTTCATTACAAGCACCAATGATGGCAAAGATGACCACGGTAAGTAGAGCCACCTAGCACATGGGGGGAGGAAAAAGAGAGTGACAAACGCACGCAGCACCCCCACCCCCAACACCATATACACAAGCAGATGCAGTAACATAACATATTGACCCCGTACCCTTCAGGAATAATGCAAGGTCAACTCCAATAGATTAAAGTGAGTGTAATAAGATAAATATTGTTGCAATACATGCATTCAAATAAAAAAGTATATACATATGTACAAATCAAGGGACACTGCCCAGTCCTCAATGTTCATGGGCCACAGGGCCACATCACAAAGTCCAAGGCCCCACCTCACTCCTGCAACAACACGGAGAGAACACTGCAGGGGCATCAGGTTGAAAATAGGCAGGCACCTCAGGGGGACAGAGAACGGGGGGCACCTCACCCGGAATATGGTACAACGCCAATGGTCCTGGAGGGGGCAACATGCCCATTGCTCTGTCCTAGGAGTGCAAGGCCACAGTCTCTCGAGTGGATGACTTCTCCACTGTCTCTGGAGGGGGCAACATGCCCATTGCTCTGTCCTGGGGAGTACAAGGCCACAGCCTCTTGAGTGGATAACTTCTCCACTGTCTCTGGAGGGGGCAACATGCCCATTGTTTTGTCCTGGGGAGTGCAAGGCCGCAGTCTCAAGTGGATGACTTCTCCACTGGCTCTGGAGGAGGCAACATGCCCATTGCTCTGTCCTAGGGAGTGCAAGGCCACAGTCTCTCGAGTGGATGGCTTCTCCACTGGTTCTGGAGGGGGCATCGTGCCCAGTGAGCTTCATTCTGGGGAGGATGAGGTGAGTGGATGGCTTCTCCACTGGTTCTGGAGGGGGCATCGTGCCCAGTGAGCTTCATCCTCGGGAGGCTGGGGTGAGTGGATGGCTTCTCCACTGGTTCTGGAGGGGGCATCGTGCCCAGTGAGGCAGATCTTGGGGAGTGCGAGGTCACAGTCTTTCAGCTGGGTGTCATACCCACAGGATTTGCAGTGGCCAGGCCACACAACAGCCCATGAATGCAGGACTACACACTGTCCGCCAGTGGAGACAGCTGTACAGTGGTGGCAGTGGTGGTGCTGTTGCTGGTAGTGGTGGGGGGAGGGTCCAGCCCATCCCTTGCAGCCTCGGACGGCTGCCCACTGGGGCTGCTGCTGCTGGTGCTGCTGGTGGTGGCGGTGTTGCTGCTGGTGGTCGAGGGAGGCTCCAGCCCATCCCCTGCAGCCTTGGACGGCTGCCCACTGGGGCTGCTGGTGTTGATGGCGGTGCTGCTGATGATGGTGGGGGGAGGCTCCAGCCCATCCCCTGCAGCCATGGATGGCTGCCCACTGGGGCTGCTGATGCTGATGGTGGTGGCAGCGGTGCTGCTTATGGTGGTGGGGGAAGGCTCCAACCCATCCCCTGCAGCATTGGACGGCTGCCCGCTGGGGCTGCTGTTGCTGGTGGTGGTGGAGGTGGTGGTGGCGGTGGGGGGGTAGGCTCCAGCCCATCCCCTGCAGCCTCGGACGGCTGCACCACCATGGTTGGTGGTGGGGTCTCTGACTGAGTCCTAGCACCAGGCCCCTTGTCCTTTCTGCCTGCTGGTGCAGGCCCTTTGCCCTTCCTGCCAGCAGCTGGGGATGGCTCTTTACTCCTTTTGGCAACAGCTGGGGGTGGCTCCTTGCTCCTTTTGGCAGCAGTTGCGGGTGGCTCCTTGCTTCTTTTGGCAGCAGCAGGGGGTGGCTCATTTCCCTTCCTTACAGCAGCTGCGGGTGGCTTCTTGCCCTTCCTTCCTGTAGCTGGGGCTGGCTCCTTGCCCTTCCTTGAAGCACTTGGGGCAGGCACCCTTTCCTTCTAGCTGGCTGGCCGCCGGGATCCTTTCCCACCTTGAGTTGCTAGGGACACTACTGTGCCCGTGGACTGGGTGGCTGAGGTGGTTGCCTGGGTTCTGACCACCCTGGCCTGACGTGAGGAAGGGGTAGGGAACAGGTCAATGTTGGAGAGGAAAAGCTTCTTAGGGACATTGGGGTAGGAAGAGGAAGAAGGTGTGGGAGTGGAGGAAGAGGGAGTGGTTGTAAGAGGTGTCAGTCTCCTGTGTTTGGGTGCAGGTGCCTGGGCTGGATACTGTTGTGAGGTGGATGGCTGTTGGGTGTCTGAGTGCTTGCGTTTGTGTAATTTGGCAGGAGGGGGCACAGACACAGTAGGTGAGAACACAGGGGACGTGTGCATGGCTGTGGGGGTGGTGACTGCCAGTGAGGGGTGTGTACTTATAGGTGTTCTGGTGATGGTGGTAATGGATGAGGATGTAGTGCATGCAGGTGTGAGTAGAGACACTACTGGGAGGGATGTGGACAACGAGGAGGAGGGGGCCACAGTGGAGGCAGTGATGTTGGCATGTCTGCATCTGGATGGTGTTTGTGTGAGTGCCTGTGGGATGAAGTGTGGTGCTTTGTTTGCCATGTCCATTCTTGTGTATGGACATTGTCCTGTGTGCATGCTCGTCTGCCTGTGTGCTTGGGATAGGTTGGGGTTGATGGGAATTGGATTGGGTGGAGGAAGTTGGAGGGGGAAAGGTGGAAACACGGAGAATGGCTCCCATCAGAGAGGAGGCCAGAGTCTGGATTGATCTCTGTTGGGCCACCAAGCCAGTGTGAATGCCCTCCTGAAATGCATTGGTCTGTTGTATTTGGGCTGCCAGCCCCTGGATGACATTTACAATGGTTGACTGCCCAACAGAGATGGATCGCAGTAGGTCAATAGCCTTCTCACTCAGGGCAGCAGGGCTAACTGGGGCAGGGCCTGAGGTGTCAGGGGCAAAGGAGATGCTCATCCTCCTGGGTGAGCGGGCACGGGAAACTCGCTGAGGGGCTGCTGGGAGGGCGGTGATGGTACAGGGTGGCGGCTGTACCTGTAGCCGGGGTGGGGACAGAGGTGTCAGCCACCACCAGGGAGCTTCCATCAGAGGAGGTATCCGTGTCCGAACTGTCTCCTCCAGTCTCTACTGTCTGTGTCCCTACCTGAGACCCACAGACCCATGCCCAGTAGTGGATGCCTACTAGCTTGGTTGGAGGACCTTAAAATAAGAACCCTGCCCAACACGGGACCTATTCTGCAATGTCAGGCCTGGCCTAGGGGCACCCACAAGGCCCACACTCCCACCCGGATACCACCCCACTAGGCGTAATTAGTAATGAAGGGCACTGTACCCACCCCCTTGTTGCTGCTTTGATGCCCCCAAGCGCCCATCCAGCTCTGGATAGGCCACCGCCAGTATGCGGGCCTTTCGGGAGGTCAGGGTTCGATGGGCACCCCTTCCTCGTTGAGAGGCCATCGCCAGCGTAGTCTTCGTCGTCTTCCGTCCCCAACGTCTCAGGTGATCCCACCATTTCTGACAGTGGGTGCTCTGCCTGCCGTAGACCCCCAGGTTCCACACGGCCTTGGTGATGGCACGCCATATACCCTTCTTTTGATGGGCGCTGACCTGCAGGGAAATACACACAGGGAAAGATATTAGTCTGACTCTCCTGCCTGTTACACCTATGGCCCATGATGCCCCTTCCCACCCGCCATTAGCACAGACATGGCCCAGCATACATGCTGCATGCTGCCCAGGGCCCATCCACCAACCCCCCCTACAGGAGGCCTTCACACACAGCACTCTATGTATTCATGGCCCATGCATCGTACTCACAGTGTCCTCCCCTTTTGGTCTGGAGGTCAATACAGCAATCAGTATTGGGGTAGGACCCCATCCACCAGTCTCTCCAACTTTATCGAGGAGAAGGCAATGGCCCTTTTCCCAGTCACACGAGCCATGGTCGGTTCCAGACACGGGTCACAGCAGCACATGCAGCACATGCAGTGTAGGTCCTCTCCTGTTGAAAGTCAGGTAGTAAGTGAGTGAACAGATAGAAAATTGGGGTCACGTCTTCAGCAGTGCGTACTGTCACCGCCAGCGTACATCACCATAGGGCCCAATGACAACCAACGAGGAGTTGCATGGCGGTTCTCAACTGCCTCCCGCATCGACACACAAAGTCAGCGGAATTACCTCACTTCCACCTGTCCCTCCATACTGGACAGGTGGACGCCATTTCAGGATGGGGTGCAGGCCATGGATCCTAACTACGTCACATTACACAAATTAACATTTTGGACCTATCACACCTAAATAATGTAACAATCATAATATGCATAGAACTGTAGTGGTTGTTATGCACAGAAATGACCAGCTGCTCACTCTTTTGCCACATAGATTGCAACCACTGCGGATGAATAGGAGATGGAGACATCCCCCATGTACAGACCCCTTGTGGACTTGGCAACAATGGAGGACAGCCATATTATCCTCACCTATAGACTTGACAGGGCCACAATCACGGAGCTGTGTGCTCAACTGGAGCCTGAACTAATATCTGGTATCTGTCACCTTATCGGGACCCCCCCTCTTGTGCAAGTGATATCTGTGCTCCATTTCCTGGCAACTGGTTCTTTCCAAGTGACAGTGGGCTTGGCAGCAGGAATGTCACAGCCAATGTTCTCATTAGTGCTGACCAGAGTGTTGGCTGCCCTTATTAAACACATGTGTAGCTACAGCATTTTCCACCAGGTGGAAGATTTGGCCACAGTGAAAGCTGACTTCTATGCAATGGGACATATCCCCAACATCCTGGGGGCAATTGATGGAACACATATTGCATTTGTCCCCCCCCGGCAGAATGAACGGGTCTTCAGAAATCTAAAGAGTTTTCACTCCACGAATGTCCAGATGGTGTGCCTGGTGGACCAGTACTTCTCCCATGTCAATGCTAAGTATCCTGGGTCTGTGCATGATGCCTTTATCCTGAGGAATAGCAGCATCCCAAATGTGATGGCCCAACGCCAGAGGTACAGTGTGTGGCTAATAGGTGAGCCCTGGTTCTCACCCACTGGATGTTGGTGTATGGGTATGTTGTGGGCCCTAAAGGTAAGTGTGTGGCTAATAGTTGTCCCTCGATATTTGCAGGTGACTCTGGTTACCCCAACCTCTCATGGCTACTGACCCATGTGTGGAATCCCAGGACAAGGGCAGAGGAACGTTACAATGAGGCACATGGGCAAACAAGAAGGATAATAGAAAGGACATTCAGCCTCCTGAAGGCCAGGTTTCGTTGCCTCCATCTAACTGGTGGATCCCTGTGCTATTCACCCAAGAAGGTTGTGAATTCCTACTTCTATGCCCACTCACTGTACCCTTTGGCATCTCTGTTTGCAGATGTTGGTGCACCACTATTGCTCCTGGTGTGTTCAGTGCAGCCAACTACAGGTCATTCCTATGTAAACATTACTGTACAGTTGAATTGCAATGTTTGAACCTTGTTAAACAAATGCATTTTGAAATCAGTTGACATACACCATACTTGTATTTTTTCAAAGTATGATTATTGCAGTGCTCTGAAGAAGAGGGGTAGTGCAATGGGCTGGGTTGATGATGGAGGAAAGTCTAGGGTAGAGTCCAGTCTATTTGTATCGCAGGTGCAGTATCCAGGGGGGCATAGTAAGGGGAGCAATGGCAGTTCAAAGTGGACAGGGTGACACAAGGGTGACAATCAGGAGAGTCTTATTTCCTGGCGGGGGTCTTGGCAATAGTCTCTAGCTTCTGCCTGGATCACAGGGAACGTTTGCGGGGTGGTTCACCCTCAGCAGGGGGAGGGGTGCTGGTGGCCTGTTGGTCCTGTGGCAGGGCCTCCTGTCCACTAGCGGCAGCGAAGGTGGACGGCTATTCAGTAGTCAGGCTAGTTTCAGGGGCCCGGCGGTGTGCCATTGCCTCCCTCATACTGTTGGCCATGCCTGCCAGCACCCCTGCAATGGAAGACCAGGGTGGTGTTAATGGACTTCAAGTCCTCCCTGGTCCCCAGGTACTGTCCCTCCTACAGCTGCATGTTCTCCTGCATCTTGTCCAGAATCTGGCCCAGCGTATCCTGGGAATGTTTGTAGGCTCCCAAGATTGCAGTGAGTGCCGCATGGAGGGTCGGTTCCCTGGGCCTGTCCTCCCCCTGTCGCACAGCAGTCTTCCCAGCTTCCCTGTTGTCCTGTTCCTCTGTCCCCTGAACTGTGTGCCCACTGACTCCAGGTCCCTGATTGTCCTGGGTTTGTGGGGTGCCCTGGAGTCCCTGTAGTGGTGGACACACTGCTGATTAACGTGTCATGGTGACAGAGGTATGGGGCCTCTGGGTGGGTGCTGTGGTGGTGTTTCCTGAGGGGGGAGGCTCTGTGGTGGTGTGAGACTGTAGCTGGGTAACCGACTCTCTGGAGGTCCCTGATGGGCCAGGTTGGTCATCCAGATCCAGGTGAGCAGAGCTGCTGTCATTACTGTGGGTCTCTTCTGTGGGGAGACTTGGTATTGTTGGCACCTCTTCTCTGGTAGCATTGGCTAGGATACCTGTGGGGATGTAAATGCAGTGTTATTGGTTTTGTGTGTGACGAATTGTGCATGGGTGGGTTGCCCTCTATGATTGTTATTGCCCTGGCAGCTTTGCTTTTTGTGAGTTGTTATTTGGTGGGCTAGCTGATTGTCTATAGTGTGCATTCTTTAGTGATGAGTGTCCATGCAGGGGTGTGAGGGGTGTCCATGCTTTAGTAGAGCACGCAGGGCTTGGCATTGGGATGAGTGAGATTGGATGGTGGGGTGTGTGGGAAGTGGTGGAGTGATGGGAGTGAGGGTGAGGGTAGGGGTTTGTGATGGGTGACAGAAATAGAGAATTGACTTACCAGAGTCCAGTCCTCCTGCTACTCCTGCCAGGCCCTCAGGATGCATGATTTCCAAGACTTGCCCCTCCCATGTTATCAGTTGTGGGGAAGGAGGTGGGGTTCCACCGCCAGTCCTCTGTACAGCAAGTTGGTGTCTTGCTGCAATGGAACGTACCTTCCCCTGTAGGTTGTTCCACCTCTTCCTGATATCATCCCTTGTTCTGGGGTGCTGTTCCACAGCGTTGATCCTGTCTACGATTCTCCGCCATAGCTCCATCTTCCTAGCAATGGATATCTGCTGCACCTGTGATCCAAATAGCTGTAGCTCTACCCGGATGATTTCCTCCACCATGACCCTCAGCTCCTCCTCAGAGAATCTGGGGTGTCATTGTGGTGCCATGATTGTAGTGTGAGTGGTGTGTGTGAGGGTGTGTAGGGTGATATGTTGGGGTGTGTGTTGTAAGGTGCGTTGGTGGTGTATAGGTGATGGTGGTGTGTGGGTCTGGTCTTGTCAGTAGTCGTGATGTCAGTCTGTTGGCAATGGTTTGTAGTCGTAAAGGTTTGTGGGTACTGTGGGTGTGTGTTTTATAGTGGAGTTTGGGTGTGGATGTGGTGTGGTGTGTGTATGGGTGTCAGGTGTGTGTAGTTTGAATTGTCCAATGTGGTGCTGTTTTGTTAGTGTGTGTGTATTTTGAGCGCTGCGGTATGTACTGCCAATGGTTTACTGCCATTGAATGTCCACTGTGGTGATTTGTGGATCATAATGTGATGGCCGTTGTTCTGTTGGCGTAACGGTGTGGGTTTTGATACCGCCACTTTATCACTGACCTTTGGGCTGGCGGATTTGTGTTTGTGTCTGAATAGTGACGGATTGGTGTGTGTGTCATAATATGGTCAGAAAATATATGCCGCGGCGGTGGTATGTTGGTGGCAGTCGGCATGGCGGTAAGTGGAATTTACGCCAATGTCATAATGAGGGCCATAGTCTCTATGGTATTTTTGGCATTTGTGTCACCAAAATTAAGAACCTTTATTTTTGTTACACTGAGTATTTTCTTTCATGTGTGTGAGTACTGTGTGACTACAGTGGTATTGCATGAGCTTTGGATGTCTCCTAGATAAGCCTTGGCTGCTCAGCTACAGCTACGCCTAGACAGCCTGGCTTCTAGACACTGCCTACATTTCACTAATAAGGGATAAGTGGACCTGGAATAGGGTGTAAGTACCTCAGGTACCCACTACAAACCAGGCCAGCCTCCTACAGATAGGTAAAAAGTAGGCAATTTAAATAATCCACCCTGAATGTCAATCAATTAATTTATGAATTGCTTAACAAAATTGTGGATCTCAAAATGTATATTAACTAAAGTCATGTGTTGTAACCCATCAAGGGAAGTCGAGATAAGCTTGAACGTGAAAGCAGACTAGTTCTTTCTTGTAGGTATCACATATTTCAAAGTGTTTGAGCATAAATTATAATCTACTCAACAAAACATTATTCACAAAGCATCACTGGACCCAGTAATTACAATAAATAAAAATCAAATATAAAAGGTATGCATAATGTGGATCCGTATCTCCACCAGCACAATTACTGTTTGTAAAAAGAAAAATAACAAACATTTGCTGCTGGTGAGGTAGAGGTATGCTCTTGATGCATGAATTATAATTTAACCTCCCATGTGTATACAGTAATTGAACCAACAATACAATTCTTCATCTCATCCATTTCATTTCGCCCATTTGAGGATGTAAGCAATATTTCAATGTCCCTGGCTTCAAGTTTAAAGAGCCTTTCTGACAACCCCTTGGATTATGGCTCTAAGAATTTCTGCTATAGATACGTCGTATACTACAATGAAGGAGATCTGTAAATATTTAAATAAATATAAACAATGTTAAACCGATGCAAAGGGAAGAACATGACGGTATACAGGCTATTTTTGTAACGTAAACCGTTTTTGGTTTATCCCTAGGAGAATGTGTTTATTTCATGATGCTGAAATCAACTCATCTACCATAGAATGCACTAATCACCAGAAGGAAGACAGTGAAGGCCCACCAGTCACAATTAGTGAGCCTGATCCAGCTCCAAAGTATGTTGGAAGGTCAGGGTTTATGTCAAAGCTTTCTACCAATGACTTCAAATCTAACCACTTCTCTTGATACCGGAAAAGCAGTAAATAATACCACCAGCAAAACCAGCACAAAATGTGATGATACATTTTTTGATGATGGGAGGCAGGATTATGGTGGCCAAGAAGACCACGCTACGACAAGTGTGATGAAGAGATCTTTGGTGTGGAGCCACTAGAAAAACACTGGACGCTGCCACTTCTTGCATATGTGCAATATAAATATGCAGGAGGAGGGCAGGGTAGCATTTTGTTATATTGTGGCAAGCTGCTCACATGATGAATTAGAGTCACAGAATATAATGCCAAAATGCAGATGCACAGTTGAGACCATTAGTCGGTGTACTCATAAGCCAACTTCTTACTGTCCACCAGATGCCTGTGAAGTATCAATGTTTTGTAAAGAACCTTATTTGAAGCACGCAGTATATCCATCAGTGTGAACGAAAAAGAATGTGAGAAGCTAATCAGCTGTCAAGGTGCACATAACCTTAGCTGTGGCCTTAAGGCTAGACCTTTGAAGCGAAGGCCTTTATTCAAGACCTTGAATGACACCTTATTCACTAGAGGAGATACATCATTGAAATTTATTTGAATCACAAAATAGTATGGGCCTGATTTGGAACTTGGCGGATGGATTACTCCGTCACAACGTTGATAGATACCCGATCCGCCTAAATCTAAATCCCATAGGACATAACGGGGTTTAGATTTTGACTGACGGGATATGCCACCGTTCTGACGGAGTTAATCATCTACTGAGTTCTAAATCAGGCCCTTAGTTTCTATCTATCGATCTCCTTACTTTTATTTCTTGAAAGTAGGGGTTCAGAGTTCTGGGAGTGTTTAGCTGTACCTTCCAGGGAAAACCCTTGAAGTGAAAAACCATCATTCAAAACCTTTGAACACCATATCATGCACCGTAGAAGATATATAATTGTATTTCAGTGGAGTGCAAAAAGATTTATATGCTGGTTGTTCTCAGGTAAGTTGTGTTCGCAAACACTGTAAATTAGAAAATCACAGAGTTTGTGACTGAAAAACACTTTTTTTCCAAATTTTCTAAACCCATTTCACAAGCCAGAAAAGAGTTACTGACTCTTAAAAACGTATTTAGAAATTGTTTCCAATTCACAATTTGAAAGGGGTGTGTTTTATGAGTGCCTTCAATGTTGCAAATTGGTACCATACAAATCAGATGTTTGCAAGAGTAATTCCTGTTATAATCTACTGAACAGTTATCAACTCCCTGGGGTTTACCTTGGTAACAGATACGAAAGGAGGAAAAGAAGGAGCTCTCTTTGTACTTGGGCAGCTTCGGGGGTTGCTTAGTTGAGTTGGAGTAGACTAATGGTAACTGTCACTGCAGTTGTTCAAAATTGAAAAACATTCTTAAAATGTTGCCTTGTTTCTTTTAAGAAATTTTGAAATGCAATCACAGGGATGGTGATCGTTTGTCCCTTGCTGACCACCTGCTTGTGATTGTAGCTAACCACGGGAGGTAGCAAATTGTGACCTAGCTAATTATTATTCATTAGACATTTTATCCTGCGAAACCCCAGGACTCCTTGTTTTATAAATCTACCTAATAGTGCTTTGGTGAGGCCACAAAATTAGATACCTGTTGCTAAATGTCTGGTTGCAGTTTGTGACCATATATGCGAACAGTAGTTTAGTACATCTGGCCCTAATTTGCTGTCTATAGTGCTCCTTCCTTTTTTCTTCTCTTGAAAACTAGGGTTTCAGGGTCCATGGCATTATCAACATTTATCAACTATAATCTCACTGCAATCTTCATGTCACAATTATGGATGCATGAACAATATGACACCACTGTAGACCACTATATACCACAACTAACACAAACCTCAGAGTACACAAAATTGGAGGGAGCATAGCTGTCATCATTAAAGAATCAATTAGTTATGCACAAATGCATGAAAACTTTAAAATGCCTAACATCTTTTCTTCATCAATCACCACCTTATACATAAATACAATCTCTCAAGGAGCATACTGCATTCATTGAACAATTACTGATTTCCTGACTGAAAGCCACATCTTCTTTTTTAAAAATATATTTCTAGACAATCTCAATCTCATTAGGGGTAATACAGCAAACAAACTCTACTTAAACTCACAACACAACCCCAGGCATCTTCCCCACTCACACTAAAGGTAAAACATGTTACCTCATATTCAGTGACTTTGGTCAAGTCTGTACCCTACACTCCTTTGCCATAGGTTGATAGGTTGACCTGACAATCAGCATATTCTATTTTACATTATTACTACCTATAATCTAGATACCACTTACCTTTCGATTGAAAAACACACCTCTTCTGCCTTCCAAAAGCACATTGTTCCCAAGCTGAAGCAGCTGGATTACCACAAGAGTATCAAAGATTCTACTTGTGACTATGAGGCTATGTGACTATGTGGCTATAAGACTGTGACTATGAGAAAATTGTTGCAGCTACAGTAGATTAATTTGCTCCTCAACAACTCATAAATTCTTGCAGAAGACCCAATCAAGCTTGGTTTTCTGAATATCTAGCCCAAGCACTGAGCAGGATCAGGAAGTGGAAAAGGAGAGAAGAAATTCAATGAAATTCAACTTTCCCAATGTCACAAAATTGTTGTTCTGGCACATCAAAAAACTCTCAGCCGCACACAGAGCATATTATTACCCACACAAAATAAAATGAAAAGAAGTCCTTACATCTTTCACACAAAAAGCAGAGTGATAAAATATAACTTTGGCACAATCACCTCATCCACTCCTCCCTTCTGAAATATCTTTATATCTGATACACCTTCTCACCAATCACTGTAAAGGAATTAGTTGTCTTTTGAGCCCTAAGACCCATGAGCTATTATTTTACTCCAGGTTAGCCAAAATTGTTGAGGCTATTTTTCATTTCTTTCAGTATACTCAAGGAACATTCCTGAATACGCTAAAGAGCATCCTAATAAACCTTAATTAAAAAGCCCAATACTAGGTTCTACCCAAGCGTCACAATATCATATCCTTCCTTCTAAGGCTAGTGAAAGCCAAAGAAAGTGGCCAACCAACTAAAGAATAAAATCTCCAAAGGATACCTCTTGGCCATCTATCAGTCAAGACACATACCAGGTTTCAGCATCACCACGACAACTTAAAACGTGTTGGATGATATAGTTCATATTTTGGACAAAGGCATCTCATACCTACCAGACCTATCTGCAGCCTTTGACACGTAACTTCCACAATGTCTGAGCTTCCATGACACAGACCTAAGATGGTTCATATCCTTCCTGACCAACAGATCATAATTAGAGAAGGTCAGAGACTTTACTACCAGAGTTTTTTGTGGTGCTTCCCAGCATTCAGTCCAGCTCTGACATTATTCAATCTGTGATTGGACCCATTAAGGATAATCCTAAAATCTTAGGTATAGCCAAACACCAATATGTAGATAACACCCAACTACACTTAAAACCTCAATGATCAAAGAAATGTTGACTGTAAGATTTTATGCATCTCAATTTAAACATGGATGAGAGAGAACTTCCTCCCCATAAACCTCCATGAACAGAATGTCTCCTTGTTTCTAGACCCATCAACAGCACATTTGATACTAATCTCCTGGAATATTAGAAATTGAAGGTTGTATCACCAACACCATCTCAATTCTCCAGATTCTTAGGTTTTGGTCTTGACTTGAATCTCATATTAATCCCTTCTATCAACAAAGTGAC
Organism: Pleurodeles waltl; assembly: GCF_031143425.1. NCBI lineage: Eukaryota > Metazoa > Chordata > Amphibia > Caudata > Salamandridae > Pleurodeles > Pleurodeles waltl. The sequence continues at coordinate 341,174,198 of NC_090442.1, read as the reverse complement.
CAATTTAGCCACTTTCTACCTACACATGTAAAAAAACAAACCTGACTTCTAATATTCCCTGATCATCTGAAAATAGCAGTTCATTCTTTGATTGTCATAAGAATAGATTTAAGAAACATCATTTTATCAGGAACACAACACTTAAAGCTGATCTAAACTCTGCTGCAAAGGTGGTTCACTCTGCAGGTAGATACGAGCATGTCACTTTCATGATTTGCAAACTCCACTGGATACCCATTACAGCAAGACATACTTTTAAAATATGCTGGCTCATGGATTGAACCATACATGAAATATCACTCCATACTCAGCAGATCTACTCAATATTTCTGGTGGTTCATGGCATCTCAGAACATCCTTGTTGATAATTCCCCAAATTCAAAACAACAGCACAGAGACCATCTTTCTTTTTCATAAGCTTCCCTTTTTCACAGTAATTACAGAATGCTTATGTAGTTGTCTTAGAGAGTGTAGGATTTATTTAGCCTTTCAGATTTATGGTGCCCATTGGTATAATATGATCCTCTTAGAGAGACTGGGAATTTTTTCCAAGAGCAGGTCTTCTGAGAGACCATTAGAGGATCTCCTTAGATCATAGATATGACCTTCTACCTTGAGAGGCAGTGCCAGATGCCAGACTATAGCTAGGGGTTAAGCAATGCTGTAGAGAATAAATCCAGAAGGAAGGGAAAAAACTGGAGACCAAGAAAAAATGTTCCAGATGATCAGGCCAAGCATTGAGGTGAAGAGCAAGAGAACATAAAAAGCAGAAACTTGAGAAAAAGGCCAATCCATGAAGTCCAGTGAGAGCAATCTAACAGAAACAGATGGGACACAACTGGACTCAAAATGGATCTTCCTCAAATAGTCCAAACAAGAAGTGACATGCTCCCGAACGGTTTCAGTCATTTTAGGTACCAGATATATACAAAGTTAGATGTAAAATAGTTACATAAACACTATTGTTTCACATTCATGGAAAAAACATGTTCACAAAATACACTATTCTAGGCACAGAAACAATAAGGGGGTTATTCTAACTTTGGAGGAGTGTTAATCCGTCCCAAAAGTGACGGTAAAGTGACGGATATACCACCAGCCGTATTACGAGTTCCATAGGATATAATGGACTCGTAATACGGCTGGTGGTAAATCCGTCACTTTTCCGTCACTTTTGGGACGGATTAACACCTCCTCCAAAGTTAGAATAACCCCCTAAGTTCCTTTGTATTGCTGTAAATACTGAATTCCTTTCCTGCAAGAAGTGTATGGAGGAAGCTCGCTTGCAGGAACTTGCCCCATAATCCCTTGTGCATCCTAGGAAAGAGAATGGTGAATTTGAATTCGGTTACGTGGTAGGCCTTCCAACCATCAGACTGAGATCTGCGTGCTGGAGCTTCCAGGAAGCAGCTACGACAACCTAGTGGAAGGTGAGGAGAACTCTTTACACTCTGTCTTCTCTTAGAGGTCCCTGGCTTATGGAAAAAAAAATGTTTAATCAAGAGGAGGGCATGATCCTGATCACAAGTGTTATTGAATTTCCTATCACCTATCAATAAGGTTTTAAAGCTTCCTTTTAAAGTATCAGGAATCATGATTTTCCTGAACTTCATACTCAGGTTGTCCATAAAGAAACATGGGTGTTGGTATCTTTTTATGCTGATAAACTTCATGACGAAAACAGGGTTTTTCATGGGAAACATGAAAAGAAGGATGAACCCTTCAAGAAAGGGATGTTTGAGTTTTACTGTGACAGAATTATTAATTATGGAACTTTTAAAAAACCCATAGTATCTAGGAGAAAACTGTGAGTTGAAAATAGACTGAGGCAGATAAATGAAAGAGAACTATACCCTGCTTCCCATTTCATAAGTAGGAACTGATTGCCTATTTCAGTTAGATAGTAATTTGTGTCTTGATTTAGCAATCTGTTCATTCAGGGTTAATTTTTCTTGAACATTCTTTAACCTTTGTAATGTATTATGAACTGTTTGTACTGTATCTTCAGTGTTTAACGTATCAGGAAAAGTTAGAGGGTGGAGTCCTGTTAGTGCAAAGAAGGAAGAGGAGCTGGCGAATGTATGAATTGATTTTTTGTAGGCAAATTGAGCAACAACTTCCAATTGTCTTGGGTATGGAAATACAGCATCTTAAAACTCTTCACGAGTTCTAGTTAAACTTTCAGTTTCCAATTTGCTTGAGGTTGGAAGTTAGAAGTTAATGTCCTTTGGGTACCAAGGTTATGACATATAGGTGGTCATTACAACCCTGGCGGTCGGTGTTAAAGCAGTGGTAATAACGCCAACAGGCCGGCGGACAAAAAAAGGGAATTATGACCGTGGCGGAAACTGCCAACATAGACAGCCACTTTAACACTCCGACCGCCACGGCGGTACAGACAAGCAGCGCGGCGGTCACCGCCAACAGACAGGTGGAGGACAATGTACCACCCACAGTATCACAACCCACCAATCCGCCACCTTTTCCGGGGCGGATTCACCGTGGATAAAAACACGGCGGAAACAGATTTTGCAATAGGAAAACGCTCACCTTAACACACTCCACGAGGAAGAAGGCCACCATGGAGCCCGAACTCCAAACACTCCCTGCGCTTGTCTTTCTGCTCCTCTACGATCACCATCTATGTAGGCGCCGAAGACAACGGTGTGTACTGCACCTACGACATAGGGGAGGGGGGAGGCAAAAGTCAGGGACACACGCAACACCCCCACCCCCAACCCGACCCTCACCCACTACAACACACACACCAATGCATTTCCAAACAGCACAGTAACAACCCACAACCCCCCCCCCGGAAGAATGCAAAGACAAAAGGAATTTAGTTCAAACATTGTAATGTATCAAAATACAGTTACCAAATATATACAGATAGATATACACATTGCAGATTTCATACATTACGAGAAGTAGTGCAGGTATGCACATATCAATGTCCGTGCACCACTGGGCCCAAAATGCATGGGTGAGGCCCACACTAGATACCTGTCCACAATCGGAGAGAACACTGCAGGGGCATCAGATAGAAATACAACAGGCACCTCAGGGGGAAGGGAAGGGGGGGCACCTCAGCCGGATTACAGCACCACGCCAGATCCACGACGGGGCTCCATGCCCATTGATGTATCCTGGGGAGTGCAAAGCCACAGTCTCTCAAGTCTCTACAGTGGGTGGTTTGCCCACTGCTTTATCCTTGGGAGTGCTAAGCCACAGTCTCTCAAGTCTCTCCAGTGGGTGGTTGCCCACTGTTACATCCTGGGGAGTGCAAAGCCACAGTCTCTCAAGTGGATAACAGTCTCCACTGGTTCTGGAGGGGGACTGGTGCCCAGACTGCATCAGGCTCCCCATGACGGTTCCTGTTCCATCACTGTCCCAGATGCACATGGGATAACGATGCTTGATGTGGCGGTTTGTTCCCTGTCCAGCGGTGCTTTGGCATGTCGGTCTTTGCCCAGTTCAACAGTGCTTTGCCATGTCGGTCTCTGACCTGTTCAGCGGTGCCTTGCTCTCTTCAGCGGTGATTTGCCATGGCGGTCTTTGCCCTGTTCAGCGGTGCTTTGCCATGGCGGTCTTTGCCCTGTTCAGCGGTGCTTTGCCATGGCGGTCTTTGCCCTGTTCAGCAGTGCTTTGCCCTGTTCAGCGGTGCTTTGCCATGGCGGTCTTTGCCCTGTTCAGCGGTGCTTTGCCATGGCGGTCTTTGCCCTGTTCAGCGGTGCTTTGCCATGGCGGTCTCTGACCTGTTCAGCTGTGCTTTGCCCTGTTCAGCGGTGCTTAGCCATGGCGGTCTTTGCCCTGTTCAGCGGTGCTTTGCCATGGCGGTCACTGACCTGTGCATTGGTGTGTGGCATGACGGTCCCTCATTGCCCAGAGGGGCTGTGGCTGCCAGGGCCCTCCTGGGCACTGACTCTGGCGGTGGTCTCCGGACCAGTGACGATAGTGCTGCCCTCCTGGGCACTGACTCTGGCGGTGGACTCAGGACCAGTGACGATAGTGCTGCCCTCCTGGGCACTGACTCTGGCGGTGGTCTCCGGACCAGTGACGATAGTGCTGCCCTCCTGGGCACTGACTCTGGCGGTGGTCTCCGGACCAGTGACGATACTGCTGGCGGTGGCGTCCCGGCCGCCGGGAAGGATGGCGCCCTTCTCCGCCGTGCTGCTCTTCCCAGACTGTGCAGACTTCTTCTGGCCCTTCACCACCTTTGGAGGAGTCACAGCTGACTCTGCACTCCCCCTGGGACCCTTGTGAGCAGTTTTGCCGCCAGGAGTCTTCACCCTGTCCCGTCGGCCACTTTCCAACTTGAGGTGCTTTTCAGGGGGTGGACTGGCAGTGCTTTGGCTCTGTGTCACACTAGCTGCCCTGCTGGCCTGTGCACTCCACACACCTTTAACACGCACCACTGGTACTGGACTTTTTTTGGCTGAGGTGCTACTACGGGACCTATGAATTGGAGTGGTGTGGGTGGTGGCAAAGAGGTCAACGTTGTTGAGAAAGAGTTTCTGACGAAGACTGGGATGGGTAGCTGGAGGGGGTTTGGGAGTGGAGGAAGAGGAGGTGGTTGTAGGAGTTGTAACGTTAGGTGATTTGGGTGCAGGTGCAGGTACTAGAGGCTGTTGTGAGGTGGATGGATGTTGGGTGTGTGGGTGTGTACTTTGGGAGGGGGCATCACAGACACACTGGGAGTGGACATAGGGGACGTGTAAATGGTAGTGGGGGTGGTGATTTCAGGTGAGCAGGGTGTGGTGCTGGGTGTTCTGGTGCGAGTCCTAGTGCCTGTAGATGTAGTGCATGCAGGTGAGAGTGTAGACGACACTGGGAGGGATGAGGGAGACGACGTGGAGGGGTACACAGTGGAGGCAGTGGATGTTGCTGTGTCTGTATGTGGGTGATGCTTGTGTGAGTGCCTGTGGGTTGTGTGGTGCTTATGTTTGCCTGAGCTACTTTTGTGTGTTGAGATGTATGCATGCCTGTCTGATGGTGTGCTTGGGATAGGCTGGGGTACAGGGGATTGGGTCTGGGTGGAGGAAGTTGGATGGGGGAGGCTAGACACAGGGACAATGGCTGCCATCAGTGCTGAGGCCAGAGATTGCAGGGTTCGATGAAGGGCAGCCTGACCAGAATGAATGCCCTCCAGAAATGCATTACCGTGTTGCAACTCCCTTTCTACACCCTGGATGGCATTCACAATGGTAGACTGCCCAACAGTGAGTGACCTGAGGGGGTCAATGGCCTCGTCACTGAGGGCAGCAGGGGTGACAGGGGCAAGGGCTGAGGTGCCTGGGGCGAAGGTGATGCCCACCCTCCTGGGTGAGCGGGCACGGGGCGAACGCTGAGGGGCTGCTGGGAGGGCAGTGCTGGTAGGGGAGGTGGCAGCTGTACCTGTAGATGTGGGGGGCACAGATGGTGCCGCCACCACAAGGGTGCTCCCATCGGCGGACAAGTCTGTGTCGCTGTTTGGTGATCCGGTGACCGACGTGAAGCTCCCCTTGCCCTCCGTCCCACTGGTGTATTCAGAGTCTGTGGTGTGGCCCTCCATGGCCATGTGGGATGCAGCTCCCTCGTGCTCCGGTGCCACTGTACCTCCGCCTGATGATGCTGATGCACAAAAAAATAGGGAGAGCACAAAAAGGGGGGGGGGGGGGGACAGAAGAAAGACAGGTTGAGTGCATGGCTTACCGCTACTGTTGGCGGACAATACAGACACAGCAGCCCCCTGCACTACGCCGTGCTCCTGGCCTCCTCAGATGCAATTCCTGGGATCTGGCCTACATGGCTATGGTGGACATCTGCACACATAGATGCCACAGGTGCATGCATACCTGTACTTGGCACTCTACTGAGGTGGGGTGGAGTGCCACATGGCCTGCATTACGGAGGGGCCTAGCCTACGGAACTCGCCCTGGCCTAGGGAAACCCACAGCCCTCCTCCCCCACCCAGACCCCTCCACTGCGTGCAAAGTCCCCAGAATGAGAGTGTAATCACCCCCTTGTGTCTGCTGTGATGCCCTCAAGCGCCCATCCAACTCCGGGTAGGCCACCGCCAGGATCCAGAACATCAGGGGGGTCATGGTGCGACGGGCACCACTCCCACGTTGGGAGGCCATCCCCAGCTGAGCCTCCGCCGTCTTCTTGCTCCAGGAGCGGATGTCCTCCCATCTTTTCCAGCAGTGGGTGCCCCGTCTCTGGTGGACCCCCAGGGTCCGGACGTCCTTAGCAATGGCACGCCAAATGTCCTTCTTCTGGTGGGCGCTGACCTACATGACATGCACAGAGGAAGAAGAGAAGTCATTACCAACTGCACCGTCGATGTGAGTGGCCCCCATCCCTACCCTTGCCATGTGGCACATGCATTCACAGTCCTTCATGTTCCCTGAACTCTGCCCCCTTCCAACTAAGATCCAGCCCTCTCCACCCAGGCATAGCCCATACAACGTGCTCCCTGTGTACTTACCTGTTGGTCTGGAGGACCGTAGAGTAGCGTGTACTGGAGGAGGACCCCGTCCACGAGCTTCTCCAACTCCTGAGCAGTGAAGGCAGGGGCCCTTTCCCCAGACGCAGCAGCCATTGTCTCTTCCAGACCGAGGTCACAGCAGCACTTGCAGTGTAGGTCCTCTCCTGTCGAAGATCAGCTATCGAGTGATTGAACAGATAGAAAATGGCGGTCACGTCCGCGGCGGTGACGTCCGCGGCGGTGCGCATCATCACCGTCGGCGTACTTTATCATTGGCTCCTGGGACCCATAGGGTCCAATGTTAACCAATGCAGCATTGCACCGCGGTCTACGACCGCCTACCGCGACGGTGTACAACGCCAGCGCAGATACCTCACATTCCATTGTCCCAGTTTAGAGGTCAGGCAGCCGCCATTTCAGGGGCCCACATGGCTTCATTTACTACTGCGTCACACATACCTAAGCCTACACTCAACACACATACAGGAAGAGTTTTGTGTTTGGTGTCGTGTTCTGTGTATCTTTGGGTACATACCTGCGATTTTGTTGACTCTGTGGTCGCTGTTGTCCTTCCTAGGCACCGTCAGCTGGGACATTTGAGAAGATGGCGGAATCCTCCGGTGTACCGACCGCTGGTGGGCCTGTTGACAATGGAGAAGTGACATTTAATCATCACCTACAGGTTTGACCATGCCACTATCCAGGAACTATGTACCCAGTTGGAGCCAGACCTGATGTCACCAATCCTCCATCCCACTGGAATCCCCCCTGACGTGCAGGTGCTGTCAGTGCTCCATTTCCTTGCAAGTGGGTCTTTTCAGACAACAGTGGCCATGGCATCAGAGATGTCCCAGCCTATGTTTTTCAACGTGTTTTCCAGACTGTTGTCTGCCCTGCTGAAACACGTAAGTAGATACATCGTTTTCCCTAAGGTGGAGGATTTGGCTACAGTTAAAGGTGACATCTATGCCCTTGGACATATCCCCAACATCATAGGTGCTATTGATGGCACCCATGTAGCTCTGGTCCCCCCCCCGCAGGAGTGAACAGGTGCACAGGAACCGGAAGAGTTATCATTCTATGAATGTACAGATGGTATGTTTGGCAGACCAGTACATCTCCCAGGTCAATGCTATGTTCCCTGGCTCTGTGCATGATGCCTACATCCTGCGAAATAGCAGTATCCCGTATGTGATGGGTCAACTCCAGAGGCACCGTGTGTGGCTATTAGGGGACTCTGGTTACCCTAACCTGTCCTGGCTATTGACCCCAGTGAGGAATCCCAGGACCAGGGCAGAGGAACGCTACAATGAGGCCCATGGGCGGAGTAGGAAGGTGATCGAACGCACCTTCGGCCTCCTGAAGGCCAGATTCAGGTGCCTCCATATGACTGGTGGTTCCCTATTCTACTCACCGAAGAAGGTGTGCCAGATCATCATCGCCTGCTCGATGCTTCACAATCTTGCTTGGCGACACCAGGTGCCTTTTCTGCAGGAGGATGGTCCAGATGGCGGTGTTATGGCCGCTGTGGAGCCTGTGGAGCCTGTGGACAGTGATGAGGAGGAAGCTGAGGAAGAAGACATAGACAACAGGGGGTCAGTCATACAGCAATATTTCCAGTGACACACAAGTGAGAACATTTTATTTTACAATTACATTCACTTTCACACGTCTACCTCTATCCTGTCTGTCATTTAGTAGCAGTATTTGGTAACTGAGTTGTACCTTTCCATTACGGTTTCACAGGTGTGGTTATCAACGTGTGTCATCTGCTTGCATGCTTCATGGCCTTGAAGAACCAGAACCTTATGGGCCTGGCGGCGCAGGGTACGCCTGAAATCTCCTTGGATTCACCTGCCTCAACTAACAGAGACACGGGACACTCTGTCAGGCGTAAAAGATCAGATTTTATTAGCTGCAGCTAGTACAGTTGTCCAAGAAGTACACAAGGTATGTTCTCAGGAGACTGCCACTTTACTTTGTGGCGCACAATCTTATATACCGTATAAAAACCATTTATTAACTACATACACTCCCAGAACACATAGAAAGGAGCCAGTAAGAATAATGTAAAGATAGAACAGAGCCAATAGAAATGTCGGAAAACAAGACAGCACCAATAGAAGGAATTGGAAAACAAAGTATCAAGTGACTTAAGGTTGCCTCCCCTCCAGCTGTGTTTGTCACCCCTCCCTTGAACTAATTCATTAACCGATCCACAACGAAGTTGCATGTGGTGCAATAAGTTTGTGTGCGTTTGGAGGACAGTTGTGAAATGAGAGAATACTAGCAAAGGACAGCGAAGGCCAAACGATAAGATAAGATCGGCGGAGAATAGTGTGAGCCTACAGATAGTTGAAACAAGGATTAGAAAACCAGACAGGGATTAGTGTACTCGGTCAGACCTTAATACCAGCCTTGTAAAGATAGAGGCAGAAGGCTGTTTTGAACACCATGTTGCAGAATAAGCAGAAAAGGCAGAATGGACTTCGTTCGCTGTGCTGCCTGAGTGAAGGCAACATAAAATGGCGGCGGGCCACAAAATGGCGGGTCGATACGATCGTATTAAAAATCGAATTTCCTCAGACCCTCCTTTTGCCAGAACTCAGGCAAGATACACAAACTCATGTTAATCTGAGTCGATGTCTATGGCCATGAGGTCATCAAGCTGTTGCTGTACCATCATTTTGATATTCTCTGCTCTTTGTGACTTGGGTTTGGGAATACATGCAGTAGCACATAGGTTGCAGATGGCAGGACCGCAGTGCATACAAAGACAACAAGAGAATATAAAAGCTAAAATTACTCCAAAGAATGTCAATACCTTCCAACCCCATTTGGACAGTAATCCCCAAAACCACTCTGAAAAGGACCAATCTCCTTCGTCCTGATGAATCGACTCGGAGATTATGTGTAACTTAGAGATAGCTTGGTATACTGTCGGAGCGTCATTAGGTATGAAAATACAGCAACTTGATCCGATCAATTTGCATACTCCACCACGGTCCGCAAGAACAAAGTCTAAGGCAACACGGTTCTGCAAGGTCATAAGACGATCAGCCTGTAGTTCAGCTGTAATGTTACTTAAAGCTCCTACAGTGATGTCTATGGTGGTTTCTACGACACGAACCAATTGCCTTATATTTCTGCTGTTGGCCATTGGACCCCAGAAGGGAAGAAATCCTTTGAGGAAATCTCCTCCCTCTTGTCCTGCTGTGTCTTTCGAATCCACAATCCCTCTGCCATATCTATTTTTATGATGGTTCGCAGGAGCGGTGTATGTAGGGGGAAGAAGAAAGGCTATATAACAAGTACCAGAGAAATCAGCTGGCAACCATGTATAAGCCCTATCGTGGCAAACGAAGTATGTACCTTGAGATGGTACTAACGGCAGTGAATTCAGGGCTGAATAAACATATGTATGGGAACATAAACTTTCTCTTTGTCCGGTGTTTGGAGTTCTACCATTTATTTGCAGACAGAAATTTCCTTGTTGGGGTATGACCCGTATCGGAGGAGATTTTCCTTGCTTAACCTTATCATTGAGGCTGGAAATGTAATTAGTTATGTTCCAATTGGTATATGCTTTTCTTTCATCTATGGAAGCTTCACTTTTTTCCATGATTTTAGCCATAGCTACCATTCCCTTTATCAATAAACTATGACTGAAATCTGAACCAACACTATGTGAACTGACAGGTTGTTTAATTTTACTTTGATATGCATTATTGAAAATGACAAAATAAGCCCAAGCGGAACCTTCATAGGAGAATGGAAGAACTAAATATGGCATTCCTTTTTCTACCGTATGTGGTATGAGTCCACACACCCAACAGTCAGTTGTATTGATCACTAACTGATGTTGATGTAACAACTGGACGAAGGAATTGTTAAAGTATTCAGTTCTTCTGATGAGTTCATGCTGGGGAAGAGTGTGAAATAGGTGCGGAGAGATAGTAGAAGAAGATGTAGAGGTAGGAGAAGAGACAACTTTTTGCTGCAGAGTAATAATGATCCAGTTTACAGATGCCAAAAGAATACACGACAATATAATGACGCATAGAGCAATACTACGACTACATATTTCTTTACAATTATTCTTTACATTTTTACTTTCTCTTTTATCTATGTAGCCTCCATCTTTCTAAGTGGATGCTCACGGCAATCTTCCTCAATCACTGTAGTCACGATTATCTACCGTCCTATGACACTGTGAGGTCCTGCAGGCCTATTGCCACTTACTCAGGTCGTAACTAAGACTCCTACCGTGACCCTGCAACCGGGATAGAGTACTACATAGGAGAGAAATTTACAAGTTCTTTGGTCTTGGTCTCAAATTATAGCGTTCCTGTCCAGAGGCAGTCTGGTTTTGAAACAATGTTCCTGGATTTGTCGTGTTCAAGCGACGATGCGATGGTATTGCTTCTTGAAGGATGTCGTCGTCCTCTTTCTCAGAAAGTGTTCCAATTAGACGCGCATCACTGAATGGTACAAATTGCGGAACTTTCTCACTTTCAGAGTCACTGATGCCTCTACGGACCCACTGATCGAAAGGCAAGGGCAAAGGCACTTTCTTGCAGTGCACGGCATGCACCCAGTTTTTCTTTCCTTCGACTTTAACTGCTGTTCTTGTGGTCAAAAGAACCAGGCGTGGCTCTCTCCATCTGGGCTCCAAATTTCTCTGTCGTTGGAAATTTTTCGTGCAGACCCAGTCACCTGGTCGGATGGAATGACCTGGGTCTGTGGAAGCCTCTGGTAGAGCACTCTGAACCTGTTGATGAAGAACACGCAATTTAGTTGTAAGGTCATGCAAGTAGTCAATCAACATCGGGTATGGCAAGTCTGAGTATTTCTTAGGGCGAGGAACTCCCCATACATTAGCTGGGCGACCAAATATCACTTCGTAAGGGCTAAGCCCCAAACGAGAGTGTACGGCTGTTCTGGTGGACAGAAGAGCCAATGGTAAAGCATCAGGCCAATTAAGTCCTGTGCTAGCTTGCACCTTAGCAATTTTAAGCTTCAAGGTTCCATTGTAGCATTCTACTAAACCAGCCGACTGTGGGTGATTCGCCGCGTGGAACTTCTGTTTTATGCCAAGACCTGCACAAACTTTTTGCATGACTTGACCCACAAATTCGCTCCCATTGTCACTCCAGACAATGCGCGGCAAACCAAACCTAGGGAAGAATTCTTTCAAAAGTATTTTGGCAGTTGATAAAGCAGTATTGTCCTTCAGAGGGTAGGCTTCTACCCATCTAGAAAAAGCACATACTACCATCAGAACATATTTGAGGTTGTTGCATCGTTCCATGTGAATATAATCGATCTGCAACACCTCAAATGGATATGTTGGAGGAGCAAAATGACCTGCTGGAGTTGGGGTTCCCTTTCCCGGATTGTACATCAAGCAAACAATACAATGTTTTACTACATTATTTGCACACTTTGGGATCCCCTCATTTTGCCACACTGGAGCCAGAAGTTTACATATTCCTTTTGCACTTAGGTGAGCTGGACCATGTGCCATAGTAACTACAGGTAGTACATAAGCATCTGGTAACAGCCAACGTTGATGTTCTGATAATTCAACCCAACATCCCATCTCATCTAACATTCCTGTACTTTCCTTCCACTTTCTCAACTCATTCTCCGTAGCCTCTCCTTGAATTGATTTCACACTCTCTACTGTATCTTCACACATTCCCTTTTCTCTTACGCAGTTTGCGGGACCTGCAACATACATTCGACTTGTGTCGTCTCTGGCTGTCTTTTTCGCTACCTCATCTGCAAATGCATTTCCTCGACCAACATCGTCCACAATCTTTTTGTGTGCACTACACTTCACGATCGCTATCTGAGTAGGCATTGTAAGTGTCTCAAGAAGTTCAGTCACTAATTGACCATGTTGTATCTTAGTACCATGGGAAGTAAAGAATCCTCTTTCCTTCCATAAGCGCCCAAAGTTAAACGCTACACCAAAAGCGTATTGGCTATCAGTGTACACGTTTACTCTTTTTCCTTTGGATAACACACACGCTCTAGTTAAGGCTATCAATTCAGCTGCCTGAGCTGAATTATGTCTAATGCGTGCTGTCTCCACAATCGTATGCAAAGTAGTAATAGCGTAGGCTGAAACTGTATCTCCATTCGGGAGCTTGAAACAAGAACCATCTACCCATAGTGTTCCATCTGGATTCACTAATGGCGTGTCTTTTAGGTCAATTCTACCCTTAGTCTCTTCTTCAGTACGGAGAAAACAATCATGCTGTTCAGAGACATCTCTCTCTTCTGGAAGAGGCAACAAAGTAGCTGGATTCAGGGTATTACATCGTTTGATGTGTATGTGACTAGCCAAAAGCGTCAGCTCATATCCGGACAACCGAGCACTCGTAAGATGCTGCGTTTTTGTCCTATTTAGTAAAGTATCCACTGCATGTGGCACCATAACAATGAGAGTATTATCTAGCACTACTCCAGCAGACTGTCGAATAGAAATTGCTGCTGCCGCTGTCGCCTTAAGACAACTAGGCAATGCTTTAGCTACTGGATCTAACGTAGCTGAGAAATATGCGCATGGTCGCTGTTGATCTCCAAAACGCTGCGTTAAGACTGACAATGCACAACCCTCTCTTTCGTGGACATAGAGCGTAAAGGGCTTACTGTAATCAGGAGTACCCAATACAGGAGCAGAACACAAAGCAATACGCAAATCAGTAAAACTCTTCTGACATTCGTCAGTCCACGGAAGAGGCTGAGGCGTATCTTTTAAAGTTAGCGCCAACAGCGGTTTAGCCAATAAAGAGAAACTCAGAATCCACTGTCTACAATAAGAAGTAATGCCCAAAAAGGCACGTACCTCTCTTTGTGTGGATGGCACTGACATTTGTGCAATTGCCTGAATTCGTTCGGGGGTCAATCGTCGTCCCTCCTTTGACAAGAGATGACCCAAATAAGTCACCTCGCGACAGACATATTGTAATTTAGAAGGAGAAACCTTGTGATTCAGATCAAACAAATGACGCAACAGTGCAACGGTCACGTTTTTGCAAATCTCCTCTGAATCAGCGGCAACTAATAAGTCATCCATGTACTGAATGAGAGCGGCACCGGACGGTAAGGAAAAGGCATCAAGATGACATTTTAGAGCTTGACTGTAAATAGAGGGACTTTCACAATAACCTTGAGGTGCGCGTTTAAACCGGAAGCTTCGGCCTCCGAGGGAAAAACCAAAAATATCTCTACTCTCTTCGGCGATGGGAATACTAAAGAAAGCATTCTTTAGATCAATAACTGAAAACCAAGTCGCTGTAGAAGGTATCATCGTCAACAGAGCAGTGATATCTGGGACTACAGGAAACTGCGGTACGACAATCTTGTTTACCTCCCGAAGATCAATTACAAAACGATAAACAGGAGGCTGAGAAGGATCAGTGCGTTTAAGAACCGGAAGAACAGGACTGTTACATGTATTTCCTCTCGTTTCCTCAACCACACCCTTCTGAATCAAATCATGGACAATTTCCAGAAGTGCTTTCTCACCTTCAGTAGAGATTCTGTATTGCGGAATACGTGGCATTTCAGCATTGGGCTTAAGAGTAACAACATAAGGTGGGATCTCAAGACAACCAACGTCATTCGGACCCGTAGCCCAAAGCGTTTCGGGAAGAGAAAGCAATTCAGGTGGGAATTGATCTTTTGATAAGTACATTGGACTAGTCATTTTCTGTCCTAGAGTGAGGTATACACCAGAAGGTGAACAATATATCGTAGCATGCATTCTTTTTAATAGATCTAAACCCAACAGATTTTCACCACAACCATTCGTCAGAAGAAGCGGAGCTTCTAAATCATAAGGGCCTATTGAAACAGGCAAAGGGCAAGAAACTGGATTGCGAACAGGGGCGCCAGAAAATCCTACAGATACATTCGTTAAGCCAGACAAAGGTGCGCCAGGGAGTTTAGAATGAATGATAGAGCTTCTCATGGCACCAGTATCTAAAAGAAATGGCTCTGAAACACCCATTGTAGTGACATTAACATAAGGTCCATTCTGATCCACTGGAATTGACGTAACCCCCTTACTTTGTCCATGGCTGTCCTATTCAAAATGAAGACTTTCATTCCCTCCTTCAATATACTGATCCTCACTGTAATACTGTGTAGACCTAACATTTTGCTGGTCAAAGTAATTTCCGGAATTTGGAGGAACAAAAGAACGCTGCTCTTGGGTTAACACACCTCGACCTCTACCTCTATTTGCTGACTGAGGACCACCACGACCTCGTGAAGCAGATGTTGCTCCATTACGCTGCAACAATGCCGGACAACTGTTCTTAAAATGACCTTCCTCCCTACAATAAGCACATTGATTGGGACCTAGCAAAGGTCTTGGAATGAATGGTTCAGGCTTTTGATACAACCTCTGAAACTGCGGAGGCTGTTGAAACTGAGGCTGAACACAACGAGGAGGATAAGCCTGTTGCAAGAGAACTTTAGTTTTTAATTCTTTCGTCTTTTTCTCTTGTTTTTCCCTTTCTTCTTTGTCTCTATTTTCATAATATTGTGCAGTAGCCAATATCTGGGCGGAA
This sequence comes from Pleurodeles waltl, assembly GCF_031143425.1. NCBI lineage: Eukaryota > Metazoa > Chordata > Amphibia > Caudata > Salamandridae > Pleurodeles > Pleurodeles waltl. The sequence continues at coordinate 341,159,144 of NC_090442.1, read as the reverse complement.
GAAGAAACTGCCCATGAACTCTCGGAGTCTTTTAGCTTGTGTGATAGTTCAGGAAGCAAGTTATATACGAACTTATCCACAAATAATCGCTGTCCCCCTTCTGTAGCCATATCTTGACCACTGTGATCAATGAATGTCTCCTCGAATCGGGTAAAGAAATCGGAAACACTTTCATCTTTCTTTTGTTTACATGCTGCTAGCTTATCCCAATTAACTCTCAAAGCAGGCATCATTGTTTTCATTAATGTAATAATCCTACCAGGGAGTTCTGAGATCAAAGCGTCGGGCTTTGCACCACCTACTTGACCTCTATCTGCGGCAATAATAGCGTTCCAATCGCCGCCTAATTCTTGAGCGTGATCCTCTCTACGAATTTTAGCCCATATTGTCTGTGGAACTACATTTCCCATCAACATGTCAATATCTGCTAGATTCATAGTACATGCATCAACTGTTTGCGACAACTCTTTATAGTAACCAGCAGGATTTTTGCGTGGATCTGGTAGTGACTGTTTAAGTGCTAAAACTTCAGACCTTTTCCAGGGGACATGTACCCATATGCGCTGAAAATGCGCAGGAATAGCTGGATTAGCACCTGCTGCTGCAACTTCTTCCTTCCATATTGGAGAAACCTCTCTCATGGGATGGTTTTTCAGTGCTGTCCTAACTGAAGGATCAGAATCAGGAAAAGTCTGTGAGAACAATAGGGATCTGAAAGAAATAAGTGTTCTGACAGCGTTTTCAACCTTAGGACCCACAATAAGTCCTTTGTCAAAGTCAGCCTGAACATCTAACAGATCCTGTGGGACCGAACCCAAATTCATATCCTCCCATTCTTTAGCGAGAGTATCGCACATAACTTTAAAAACATATCTCTGCGTAGGTGCATTCCATTGCAGAAAGGTGGACATAATATCAGACGTACTATATTGGGGACCCTTCTTGATCCATCTACAAGCAAGTGAGTCCAATTTTTCTCGCTCTTCGGAGTCTGGGAATTGACTACGAGACTGTCTTCGAGAAAAAGCTGGAGACACATTTAAAGCTTCAAAGAAAGGTGATAAGAGACCAGAGACAGTATCTGCAAATCGCTTACGCATAGATGGAGAATTTGACATAAGGATAGGGGACAAGGTATTAGGTGAATTAACTAAAGGAGCATTAGGAATTGCCAAAGGAGCAGAAGGCAAAGGAGTTAAAGGCAAAGCTGGCATAGGCAATACTTGAGGAGGCAAATGTGGAAAAGCTGGAGCAGGCGGAAGCACAACTGGCGGCTGAACAGGCTGTAACATCGGGGGTGCATTAGCACCTTGTACATAGGGCGGAGGCAATTTCAATAAGTGGGACATTAAGGGATCTTCCTCAAAATCTTTTCTCTTATCAAGGGAAGAGATAGGCAACGTCGGATAGCATTTATCTATTGCCATTCGATGCTGTCTGTCTGAAATTTCCATTGCATTATCTATTTCATCATCTTTGAATTGCTGAGCAGCCTGTATAATCGTCATTCCCTGTGTTTTCCTATCTCGTTTCGCTTGTTTAATTTCTCTCTGTTTGGCTTCCTTACGCCAAAGGCGAAAAGAGTCAAACATTGCCGGCCGGGCTTTTCTTTTAAATAACGTTGCTTCTAAATTATCTAGCACATCAGTTTCGAAACTACCATTTTCTGGCCATTTTAAAACACCATCTTTCTTTGTATATCGGGTCCATGTCTTATTAAAGGCAATAGGACCAACACCATGTTTAGAATAGAGCTCATATGTGGGAGTTCCAACCGAAGGAATCGGACAGGAGTCCTCAAGCTGGGAGTCCCTATTACAACCAAAGCAACAAAGTTTTCCAAACTTAGTCAGACCAGACATCTCACGATTTTTACTGGCTGTTCACAAACATCAAGGGGGTAAAACTTTCAGTTTACACACCACAAATGCACTTACCCCTCGGCTTTGGCCACTGCAATGGCCAAATCTAAGGACCTAAGGACAAAACAAAGACCAAAATTTGTGGGCGCGACCCACCAAATACTTAACTAAGGATGTCTTCTTACACCAACAGAGGCCCGTCTATCGTCTCGCTTTACCATACATCATCAAAGAAAGGGCCAAGGCAGGGCGGCAGTCAGGGCAGCAGTCGTCAGTAGCCGTCAGGAAGGAGTAACCGCGCTGAAAAAGACCTTCGGACCACTTCGACATACAGGGGTCGCTTGACGTGGCTCGCGATTCCTCCAGAATTTTCTTGCGGGGTTCCTCACGACCTTCAGGCAGAACCGGTACCGCTGAAGCCGCCCCACGTTGGGCGCCAGTTGAAGAACCAGAACCTTATGGGCCTGGCGGCGCAGGGTACGCCTGAAATCTCCTTGGATTCACCTGCCTCAACTAACAGAGACACGGGACACTCTGTCAGGCGTAAAAGATCAGATTTTATTAGCTGCAGCTAGTACAGTTGTCCAAGAAGTACACAAGGTATGTTCTCAGGAGACTGCCACTTTACTTTGTGGCGCACAATCTTATATACCGTATAAAAACCATTTATTAACTACATACACTCCCAGAACACATAGAAAGGAGCCAGTAAGAATAATGTAAAGATAGAACAGAGCCAATAGAAATGTCGGAAAACAAGACAGCACCAATAGAAGGAATTGGAAAACAAAGTATCAAGTGACTTAAGGTTGCCTCCCCTCCAGCTGTGTTTGTCACCCCTCCCTTGAACTAATTCATTAACCGATCCACAACGAAGTTGCATGTGGTGCGATAAGTTTGTGTGCGTTTGGAGGACAGTTGTGAAATGAGAGAATACTAGCAAAGGACAGCGAAGGCCAGACGATAAGATAAGATCGGCGGAGAATAGTGTGAGCCTACAGATAGTTGAAACAAGGATTAGAAAACCAGACAGGGATTAGTGTACTCGGTCAGACCTTAATACCAACCTTGTAAAGATAGAGGCAGAAGGCTGTTTTGAACACCATGTTGCAGAATAAGCAGAAAAGGCAGAATGGACTTCGTTCGCTGTGCTGCCTGAGTGAAGGCAACATAAAATGGCGGCGGGCCACAAAATGGCGGGTCGATACGATCGTATTAAAAATCGAATTTCCTCAGCCTTGTGATGTGTGACATAGGTATGTTGGCATTACAGTTGAAAACGCATTTTGACACTGTCATTGATAATACAAATTTACCAAATCACAGACTGACTCCAGATTGTTTTGTGCTACAAGGGTGTTTATTTAAGTGCTCAAAAATGGAGGGGGGTTGTAAAATGGTGATGGGTGATGGTGGAGGAATGTCCATGGCAGAGTCCAGTGTATTGGTCACACAGGTGCACTGCCCATATGGGCATAGGAAGTGGAGCTGGGGCAGTTTAAGTATGGACAGGGTAACAAAGTGGGACAGTGGGAGGACAATCAGGGTGGTCTCATTTCCTGGTGGGGGTCTTGCCATCTTGCTCTGTCGTGTTCCTGGATCTCAGGGACCGCTTGCGGGGTTGTTCTCCGTCTGCAGGGGGTGGGGTGCTGGTGTGGTGGTCCTGTGGCGGGGCGTCCTGTCCACTAGCGCCGGCGGAGGTGGTGGGGATTTCATCGTCCAGGCTAGTGTCAGGGGCCCCTTGGAATGCCACGGTGTCCCTCATGGTGTTCTGTATGTCCTTCAGCACCCCTACGATGGTGCCCAGGGCGGAGCTGATGGTTATGAGCTCCTCCCTGAACCCCAAATACTGCTCCTCCTTCAGGCGCTGGGTCTCCTCAAACTTGGCCAGGACCGTCGCCATCGTCTCCTGGGAGTGGTGGTATGCTCCCATGATGGAAGAGAGGGCCTCGTGGAGGGTGGGATCCCTGGGCCTGTCCCCCCCCTGTCACACAGCAGCCCTCCCAGTTCCCGTGTGTTCCTGTGCCTCCGTCCCCTGGACCGTGTGCCCACTACCACTGCCCCCAGGTCCCTGTTGTTGTTGGGGTGGTGGGTTATCCTGGGTTCCCTGTAGTGGTGGACACACCGCTGATTGACGTGTCCTGGGTACGGAGGTATGGGCCCGCTGGGTGGGTGCTGTGCTGGTGTTACCAGAGGGTGGAAGGTCAGTGTTGGGCTGTGCCTGTCCAAGGGGAACCGACTGTTCCGCTGCCCACGATGGTCCGGGCTGGTCATCAGGATCCAGTAGGGCAGAGCTGCTGTCGTCACTGTGGGCCTCTTCTGTGGGTGGAGTGGAGATTTCTGGACCCTCCTGTGTGGTGACGTTCGGTAGTGTTCCTGCAGGGATATAAGAGCATGATTATTGCATCTGTGTGTGTAATGGTGTGCAATGGGTGGGTGTGTGTGTACCCCAGTGCAAGCATTCCTGTGTGTGGGTTTGTGTAATGATGGTTAGGGGGTTGTTATGGGTATGTGGAGTGAGCATGCTTTGGTGAGGGGTGACCATGCTTAGTTGTGTCATGCAGGGCTTGGTTTTGGGATGAGTGGTTTGTGTTATTAGTACATTAGTGAGGAGTTAGAGTGATAGGGGAGGGGGTAAAGGTGGGGGGGTGTGATAGCATGCAGGTAGGGTGGGGGATATGATAGTTAAGATTTGACTTACCAGTGTCCATTCCTCCACCGACTCCTCTGAGGCCCTCAGGATGCATGATGGTCAAGACTTGCTCCTCCCATGTTGTTAGTTGTGGGGGAGGAGGTGGGGGTCTGCCGCCAGTCCGCTGTACCGCGATGTTGTGCCTGGAGACCACGGAACGCACCTTCCCCAGTAGGTCGTTCCAACTCTTCCTGATGTCCTCCTGATTTCTTGGCTGCTGACCCACAGCATTGACCCTGTCCACGATCCTGCGCCATAGCTCCATCTTCCTGGCTATGGAGGTGTGCTGCACCTGTGAGCCAAATAGCTGTGGCTCTACCCGTAGGATTTCCTCCACCATGACCCTGAGCTCCTCCTCAGAATACCTGGGGTGTCTTTGGCGTGACATGGGGTGGTGTGGGTGATGTGTGGGCTGGTGTAAGTGTTGATGTGTGTGGTGATGTGTAGTGGTGTGTGGTGTTTTGTGCGTGGAATGTTGTATGGGTGATGGTGTTGTGTGCCTCTGTGTGGTGGGGTTCTCAATTGCTGTGCTCTCTGTCTCTCGGCTTCCTCAAAATTTCTGGTCGTAGGGGTTTGTGGGTGATGTGGGTGTGTGTTTTATATTGAATTGGGTGTGTGGGAGTGGTGTTTGTATGTGTATCAGGTGTGTGTATTTGGAATTGTCCAATGTGGCGGTGTTTTGGAGATATGTGTGTATTTTGAGCGCGGCGGTGTGTACCACCAATGGAATACCGCGGTTGAAGGACCGCTGCCTGGAATCGTGGGTCGTGATAGCATGGGCGTGTTTCTGTTGGCGTGACGGTGGAGGAATTGTTTTCGCCAGTTTAACACTGACCTTTGGTGGGGCGGAGTTGTGTGGGTGTTTGAATTTCAGTGGATTCCGAGATGTGTGTCATAATAGCTGTGGCGGAATTCCGCGGTGTATTGGCGGTCTTCTGCACAGCAGTAAGCGGCTTTTACCACCAATGTTGTAATGACCCCCATAGATTTTCAAAAGTTTGAGATATATTGAGGTCCATGATCAGAAATAATTTTCAAAGATAGTCAACGGAATTGCAATATGTCAGACATTTCCTTTGCAGTTGGTAATGTGAGAAGGTCAAAATATGAGCCATCTTAGTATATGCATCTACTGTGACCATTATGTTAGTGTGATTTTCAGGTGGAGGTAAATCTACTTTAAAGTCAGTATATATAATCTATAAGAGTTTGAAGGAATTTCAGGAGTGAATAATAATACTACTTTTCATTGTATTCTAGATTTATTTTGAGCACACATTTCACAGGAGATGATACATTTTGTGACACTGTGGTAGACAGACGGTCGGAGCTTTCCTCTGATTAAGAGCTTGATTTAAATCTCGGTGGACAGGTTACTCCAACAGTGACGGATACACTGTCCGCTGAAATATAAATCCAATTATATCTTAGGTGAGTTATATTTAGACAAATGGGATATATGTCACTGTTGTGACAGGGTAACCAGCCTGCGAGATCTAAATCAGTGACCTTTGGAGATCTGTGCCCACAGATTAGTGAATCATAACATAAGACACGTCTTTGCCAATGTTTTGATAGAACAAAGAGACTATTGAAAATCAGACCATTTGTGTTCTTTATCTGGAAAGAAGGAAAACATTTTTCTAGTTCATGAAGGCTGAATTGTTTAGTTTCTAGACAGATTGACCCAGGAAAGGTGGGGCCAGCTGTGACATTGGGCCAGTCAAAGCTCCCCAGCCGCTCCACAGCCCTTCTGCCTGCCACTGACAGTTCCACCTGCATTCCTGAGCCAGATTGTGACAGCTCCGCCTGCATTCCTTAGCCTGATTGCAGAAGTTCTGCCCACATTCCTTAGCCTGATCATGTCTGCTGAAACCCCTGCCAATGCCTCCTCCGTACCACTGCTGCTCCAGCCTTCCTTCCTCCCATCCTGGCCCATCCCACCTCTAAGGATATATAGCGGAGACTGCAGTGCTGGCGCGCCAAAGGCAAGCCCGTCTGCACCTGTCCACACCTGAACCATGCCTAGCGCCAACACCCCTGGTCCTTCCACCCCCCACCGCTACACCACCAAGGAGTTCCAGGCCCTGAGCGTTGGACACCCCATCAACAGCTGCTTCGCGGCCTCCCACGCTCAACCAAAGGACCTTTCCCCAGCCTACACTACAATCTTTTCTGCAACATAGGCCCACCTGTGCACATTAACACCAGCACTGCACGCACACAGAAGACTACGAACAACCAAGCGCCACTCTAGTGCACCCTGCTAAATGCCCGCTCCTTATGCAAGCACACCATGGAATTCTGGGACACCATCACCAGCCACAACATGGTTGTTGCCTTTATCACCAAAACATGGCTAATACCCACCCCAAACTCCGGCATTGCCACGGCCATCCCTTATGGCTACAAGATGATACACTAAGACTTCACCAACAAACAAGGAGGGGGCATCGCCATCATCTTCAAGGAAACCATCCAATGCACCATCACCGGTGAACGCCCCTCATGGAGCACCTCAACTTCTGACTCCTGACCGATGCCAAGAACACAATGCAAGGCACCCTGGAATACTGACCCCTGGGACCACACCCAGCCTTCTCCACTGCCATTGCCTACCTCATCGCCCCCCCTCGCCATTGAATCCCTACACGATATCCTACTCTGCGATCTCAATTTCCACCTTAATGACCCCAATGACACTAATTCCACTTCCCTCATAGAGAACCTCAGCAACATCAGCCTCAACCAATTGGTTACCAAATCCACACACAAAGCCAGAAACACACTAGATACCAGCTTCACTTCTAGCGACAAAATCACTTTCACCCACATGACTGAACTCACCTGGACCGACCACGTCATCATCCACTTTACCATCTCCAACTCCCAGCATGCCATCTTCAAGCACCTCAGCACCCCCCACCTAAGCTGGGGCAAAACCCTATGGGCACATGCCCTAGGAATAGCACCACCCAAGCCCATGGCATAACTTCACCACCTGGATCACCAAATCCACTGACAGTCGTCCGCTGAAACCAACTAAAACCAACAACATCTCCAAGCCATTGAAATGGTACTCTGAAGCGCAGAAACTCCAAACATGACTGCCACCGACTCAAGAAACAATGATGCGCAACCAAGGAACCCTCCCACAGAACGTCTTACAAGGCAGCCCTCAACAACTAACATCACCACATCATGTCATCCATCCACCCTGGGGCACCCACTGACCCCTGCGCCCACTGGCTTTTCAACCTCAGAGCCAACACTATTAGCAAAGAGCTAATTCACATTCTCAACCGCTCCATCTCCACAGCAACCTTCCCGGTTGAATGGAAGTACGCAGAGGTCAGACCCCCTTCTAAAGAAACCCTCCTCTGACCAGAGCAACTTCAGAAACAACAGACCAATCTGTGTGCTCCTCTTTCTGGCCAAAGTGCTTGAGAAAGCCATCACCCAAAAGCTCACAGACTACTTCGAACAAAACCACCTTCTCAATACCTCACAAGCAGGATTCCAGGTCAACCATAGCACTGAGACTGCACTGATCGCCACCACTGATGCCATTAGGACCCTCCTCGACTGAGGAGAGTCAGCAGCTATGATCCTTCTGGACCTCTCTGCAGTATTCAATACAATCTTCCACCACACTCTTCTCAATAGTCTCCACAAAATAGACATTCAAAGTGGGTCAACTTTTTCCTCTCAGCCCACATGCAGAGCATCCGTCTTCCTTCTTTCACTTTTACATCCAAGAATATCACCTGCGGTGTACCCCAAGGATCTTCCCTCAGCCTAACCCTTTTCAACATTTACATGACCCCCTTCACAGACATTTTCAGATCCATCAAATTCAATATATATCTCCTACACCAACGACACTCAACTAATCCTCTCACTGACTGCAGACCCCCACAATGCCAAAGCCAGCTTCTGCAATGCCATGACCAATGTAGCAACAGGGATGAAAAACAGCTGCCTCAAACTAAACAATGACAAAACGGAAGTCTTGATCTTCTGGAAGAACACCGCTATGTGGGACCACAGCTGGTGGCCAGCAGAACTCAGACAAATGCCTTCTCCATCAGACCATGCACAAAACATCTGCATCATCCTTGTCTGCCAACTATCCATGAATCAACAAGTAAACTCAGTCATCTCCAACTGCTTCTACATCCTCCGTATTCTCTGCCGAATCATCAAATGGATCCCTACCGACACCAGAAAGATAGCCAGGCACGCCCTGGTCACCAGCCGCCTAGACTATGGCAATGCTCCCTACACCAGAATTTCCTCCCAGCTACTTAAAAGACTCCAGATTCCAGAGAACACCACAGCAAGACTCATCCTCAACCTCCCCAAGTGCTCAAACATCACCCCACACCTCAGGAACTTCTACTGACTCCCCGTCCAGAAGAGATGCCAATTCAAAATCATCATACTCGCATACAAGCCTCTCTACGACCTACGGCCATCGTACATTAACCATCGACTGAGCTTCTTTGTCCCAGCAAGACAACTAAGCTCCACCTCAACAAACCTTGCACACACCCCGCATCCATCGCAGCCACAATGGAGGCAGCTCCTTCCCTTTATAGCAGCTATGTCCTGGAACAGCCTGTCCCTCCACCTCTGAACAGATTCCTCCCTGGAAGACATTGGGAGGAGACTCAAGATGTGGTTGTTCGATGGAGACACAGAGACACAGCACTCTCAGCGCCCACATACCCATAGGGGTGATAGTGCTGCACTTTGCTGAATAAAGGTTTGAGGAGCCTTATCAATGACCCTAGAGTTCTCAGATTCAGGGTCTTGCTTTGATAATCAATCTGCAATTACATTTTTAGACCTGGAAATGTAGGTACTGAAAAATTCAAATTGTTGAAAAAAGAATATCTAGCTAGCTTGCCTACTCTTCCAACATTCAGTCAGCTGGAGCACTTGTAGGTTTCTGTGGTCAGCAAGAGCAGTTAATTGATATTGGACTCTAACTAAAATGTGCCTCCACTCAATAAGGGCTGTGTTGATAGCCAGGAGTTCTTTCTCCCGAACTGAATAGGTTCTTTATGATGTTGAAGAGATTTTAGATAAGGCAATAGGGTGTTCTTCTCCATCGTGACATAGTTGAATTAAGACTGCTTACATTGCTAGGCCTGAGGCATCAATCACACGAATTAAGGCTTTAAAGCCATCAGGTGTTTGCAATAAGGGAGAACAAACAAACTCTGCCTTAAGTGTTTTGAAGAGTTGGGTGGCATCATAACTCCAATTAATAGCCTTGTTCTTTTTTAGCAACTCAGTAATCAGTGAGACAATCTTGGAGAATTTGTTAGGGCTTTATGTCTGTTTTACTGAATTAGGTATGGGCCAGTCTAGAATGAGGTAAACTGTTGTAAAGTGGATTATTGGTAAGGGCAGATAGGTACCACCACTTAGCAATAGGCCACTAATCTCCACTTAGGTCCAGTTAGGTCTCAATAAATTAAACCCAGCTCAACCCTTGGAAGCTTGGCAACGTGCACCAAGGCCTAACTTAAGACACAAATGTGTAAAGCATTTAAAAATCACAAAACAGTAACTAAGTAAAAAGCAAAACACAATAAAAATCCCACACCAATTTATAAAACTAGAGTATATTTGTAGCTATAAAATGACACCAAAACTAATGAAATCAGATAAGGGGAACCTGAGATATGAATTTTTAAAGAAGTAGTGTTTTTTAGCGCCTAGAAACAAAAAGCGCCTATCTGGTCATCTGGTCACACCTCAACCTGGGCAAAGTCAAAGTTTAAGGCCGACCGCGATGGAGCCCTGCTCGGATACCTCAAGTGAGAGGCCTCTATAAAACATTTGCCTTCGGACTTAGTTGTTTTCTTGAAGATTTTCTTCAGGGGGTTGAAGTCGCCAGTCCGATCTGAGTTCCCTGGAGCCCTTCCTCAGATACGCATCACAGGAGTCCTCAGTGAACATTTGTACGCTCAGACTTAGATGATTTTTCAAAATGAAAATCCTTTGACCGGGCCGAACCTGAATCTTGGTCCGACGTCCCTGGAGCCCTCTTCGGATACACTGCGCGGGAGGTCCCGGTCAACTTTCTCCGTTTGGACTTAGTCCTTTTCTGAGATTTTGATCAGCAGGACGAACCTGCAAATCAGGCCGGGTCACGGTTGAGGCAAGCTGGCTAGAGTTGTGCAGGGAATTAGTCCCTCTATGGAGCTTTTTCCAAAAAGTTATCCAATCTTCTTCAAATTTCTGGATCTTCTTCCAGAAGGTCTTTTAAGGTTCTTCTGGAGTCCACAGTGCATCCTAAGGCTCCAGAAGCTCTGAGTTGCTCCTTGAGGGTGCGGACTACAAATTCCAGAAATGTAGAAAACTACATTTCCCAAGAAAAGTGGAAAACTATAAAGTGACATCACAATGGGAGAACAACCAATGGGACGTCGAGTACAGCTATTAATATATTGAATGCAAACAACAAGTCCTCTTTTCTGGATGGGAGAACTAAAGAGGGAATAAGTAACAAATAAAACAGCATACAAAATAGTCATCACAGTGAAAAGGTCCATAAACAATCTTGAAACTGGTGAGGCCCACAGTGATGACAGCAGCTCTGTCCAACTGGATCAAGATGACCAGCCCGGCCCATCTGGGACCTCGGGACAGTCAGTTCCCCTGACACTGGCACATGCCACCACAGAGCCTCCCCCCTCAGGAAACACCAGCACAGCACTCACGTAGCGGGCCCATACCTCTGTCCCCAGGAAACGTCAAGAAGCAGCGTGTCCACCACTACATGGAACCCAAGCAAACCCACCAACACAAGACAATCAGGGACCTGGGGGCAAAGGGCACACGGTTCAGGGGACAGAGGAAGAGGAAAACAGGGTAACTGGGAGGACTGCTGTGCGACAGGGGGAGGACAGGCCCAGGGAACCCACTCTCCACGAGGCCATCTCCAACATCATGGGAGCATACCATCATTCCCAGGAGATGATGGCAACGGTACTGGCGACTTTCAGGAGACCCAGCGGCTGCAGGAGGAACAGTATTTGGAGATCAGGGAGGAACTCAAGTCCATTAACACCACCCTGGTCACCATTGTAGGGGTGCTGAAGGACCTTGTGAACAGCAGGAGGGACACTGTGGCACAACAAGGGGCTCCAGACACTAGCCCACCACCTCCGCCGGCGCTAGTGGACACGAGGCACCGCCACAGGACCACAACACCATCACCCCACCCTCTGCAGATAGACAACCACCACGCAAACGATCACTGAGATCCAGGACAAAGACAGAGAACAATGCCAAGACCCCCGCCAGGAAATGAGACCACCCTGAATGTCATCCTTCTGTCCCACTTCGTCACCCTGTCCATTCATCAACTGCCCTAGCTCCACTTCCTATGCCCCTTTGGACAATGCACCTGTGAAACAAATAGACTGGGCTCTGCCATGGACAATCCTCCACCATCACCCCAGCCAATTTTACAAACCCCTCCACTAATTTGCACTGAATAAACACCCTTGAATCACAACACAATCTGGAGTCAGTCTGTGCTTTCACAAATGTGTATTTGCAATAACTAAGGAAAATAGCAATGTTGATTGTATTGTCAACATACCTATATCACACCGCTCTAGTCCATGAGGTAATATAGCAGAGGTCACACAGTGGGACCCACATCTGTGAAATGGATACGCAAAGTGACAAGTCAGGGTCCATGCACTGGGTGAAAGTGACAGACATATGATAGATCTAACAATTGTATGATATGTGTGAGCCAGTGACATCTTCTTACTTGTGTCTCACTGGAAGTATTGCTGGATAACGTTGTTTCTGTTGTCGATATCCTCTTCTTCTGCCTCCTCTTCTTCACTGTCCACAGGCTCCACAGCTGCCACAAGACCTCCTTCTGGACCATCCTTCTGCAGAAAAGGCACCTGTTGTCGCAAAGCCAGGTTGTGCAGCATAAAGCAGGCCACTATAATCTGGCACACCTTCTTTGGTGAGTAGTAGAGAGAACCACCTGTCATATGGAGGCATCGGAACGTGGCCTTCAGGAGGCCGAAGGTCCTTTCGATCACTCTCCTAGTTCGCCCATGTGCCTCATTGTAGCGCTCCTCTGCCCTTGTCCTGGGATTTCTCACTGGAGTCAGTAGCCATGACAGGTTGGGGTACCGAGAGTCACCTGCAAATGTCGAGGGACAACTGTTAGACACACACTAATCCTTAGGAGCAACCCCAGACCCAGACAACTATTCACACGGTATAGGGTCCTTGTCCTCACCTATTAGCCACACACGGTGCCTCTGGAGTTGCCCCCATCACATAAGGGATGCTGCTATTCCTCAAAATGTAAGCGTCATGCACTGGGCCTGGAAACTTGGTATTCACATGGGAGATGTACTGGTCGGCCAAACACACCATTTGCACATTCATTGAATGGTAGCTCTTCCGGTTTCTGTACACCTGTTCACTCCTGCGGGGGGTAACAATGCCACATGTGTCCCATAAATGGCACCTATGAGGTTGGGGATATGTCCCAGGGCATAGAAGTCACCTTTCACTGTGGGCAAATCCTCCCCCTGAGGGAAAACGATGTAGCTGCGCATGTGTTTCAGCAGGGCAGACAACACTCTGGACAACACGTTTGAGAACATAGGCTGGGGCATCCCTGATGCAATGGCCACTGTAGTTTGAAAAGACCCACTTGCCAGGAAATGGAGTACTGACAGGACCTGCACTAGAGGGGTGGTTCCTGTGGGATGGCGGATAGCTGACATCAGGTCTGGCTCCAACTGGGCACACATTTCATGGATTGTTACACGATCAAGTCTGTAGGTGACTATTACGTTTCTCTCTTCCATTGTCAACAGGTCCACCAGTGGTCTGTACACCGGAGGATGCCGCCATCTCCTCACCTGCCCAAGCGGACGTGCCCTATGGACGAGAACAGCGAGCAGAGAGTCAGCCAAAAATGAGATATTAAAAAAATAATTATTGCACACATTTATCAATCTGCAATATGCCTGTCACTGTGTGTATGCAAGGCCTAGATAGGTGTGACACATTTAAAAATAATGCCACGTGGCCCTCTGAAATGGCGGCTGCCTGACCTGTAAGGTGGGGCAAGGGGATATGAGGTACCTGTGCTGGCGTTGTACACCGTCACGGTAGGCGGTCGAAGACCGCGGCGCAATCCTGCCTTGGTTAACATTGGACCCTATGGGTCCCAGGAGCCAATGACGATGTACGCCGGCGGTGACGGTACGCACCGCTGCGGACGTGACCGCCATTTTCTGTCTGTTCACTCACTTGATACCTGACCTTCGACAGGAGAGGACCTACATTGCAAGTGCTGCTGTGACCTCAGTCTGGAAGCGACGATGGTTCTTGTGTCTGGGGAAAGGGCCCCTGCCTTCACTTTGGAGGAGTTGGAGAAGTTAGTGGATGGGGTCCTCTCCCAGTACACGCTACTCTACGGTCCTCCAGACAAACAGGTGAGTACACTGTGAGCATGCTGTATGGGCAATGCCTGTTTGAAGTGGTGTGGATGGAAGATACAGGGTGGGGGACTGAGGCCTGCATGAGCGGACGGTGAGTGTATGTGCGTCAGGGCAAGGGTGGGAATGTGGGTCAATAACTGTGACGGTCCGGACGGTTAAAGATTTTCCTTTTCCCCTGTACTATTCCTCTAGGTCAGCACCCACCAGAAGAAGGATATTTGGTGTGCCATCGCCAAGGACGTCCGGACCCTGGGGGTCCACCACAGACAGAGCACCCACTGCCAGAAAAGATGGGAGGACATTCGCCGCTGGAGCAAGAAGATGGCGGAGGCCCAGCTGGGGATGGCCTCCCAACGTGGGAGGGGTGCCCGTCGCAACATGACCCCCCTGATGTTCCGGATCCTGGCGGTGGCCTATCCGGAGTTGGATGGGCGCTTGAGGGCATCACAGCAGCCACAAGGGTTGTGAGTACAGTCACATCCATCTGACTCTGCACGCATTACGAGGTGTCTGGGTGGGAGAGGTGGGCTGTGGGTTCCCCTAGGCCAGGGTGAGTTTTGTAGGCAAGGTCCCTTCATGAGGCAGGCTATGTGGCACCCCAACCCCACCAATAGTAAGAGCCAACTATACCTAGTCAGGCTCCTGTAACTTCCATGTGTGCAGCATCGGGCATAGGTCTTGTACCCCATGTCCCTGTGATTAATTAGGGAACTCTAAGTGCATGGCGTAGTGCAGAGGGCCGCTGTGTCTGTAGTGTCCGCCAACGGTAGTGGTATTGCATGCACTGAACATGTCTTTCTTCTGTCTTCCCCCCCCTTTTTGTGGTCTCCCTGTTCTTGTGTGCATTAGCATCAACAGACGGAGGAGTAGTAGCACCGGAGCAGGAGGGAGCTGCATCCCACATGGCCCTGGAGGGCGAGACAACGGAGTCTGAAGCCACCAGTGGGACAGAGGGCGAGGAGAGCTCCACGGTGGGGACAGGAGGTGACATCAGCAACAGCGACTCTTCCTCTGATGGGAGCTCCCTTGTAGTGGCGAGCCCCTCTGTGCCCTCTGCATCAACAGGTACAGCCACCACCCCTCCTCCAGCACCACCCTCCCAGCAGCCCCTCAGTGTGTGTCCCGTGGCCGCTCACCCAGGAGGGTGGGCATCTCCTTCGCCCTAGGCACCTCAGGGCCTGCCCCAGTCAGCCCTGCTGCCCTCAGTGAGGAGGCTATTGACCTCCTGAGATCCCTCACTGTTGGGCAGTCTACCATTCTGCATGCCATCCAGGGTGTAGAGAAGCAGTTGCAACAAACAAATGCACACCTGGAGGACATTCCTTCTGGGCAGGCAGTCCTACAGACAGCATTTCAGGCTCTGGCCTCAGCACTGATGGCAGCCATTGTCCCTGTGTCCAGCCTCCCCCCTCCAACTTCCTCCACCCAGACCTAATCCCCTGTACCTCAGCCTATCCCAAGCACACCATCAGTCCAGCACGCACACACCTCAACACACAAGGGTGGCTCTGGCAAACATAAGCCCCACACATCCCACAGGCACTCACACAAGCATCATACCCATGCACACATACCAGCATCCACTGCCTCCACTGTGTCCCCCTCCTCCACGTCTCCCTCCTCCCTCCCTGTCTCATCTCCACTCACACCTGCATGCACTACATCTTCAGCCACTACCTCCATCACCAGCACACCCCTCACCACACACCATCACGTGCACTCACCACCCCCACTACCATTCACACATCCCCTGTGTCCTCTACCAGTGTGTCTGTGAGCCCTCCTCCCAAACTACACAAATGCAGCCACACACCCACCCAACAGCCATCCACCTCACAACAGCCTCCAGCCCATACACCTTCACCCAAAGTCAGCAAACGTACACCTCCTACAACCACTACCTCTTCCTCCACTCCCAAACCCCCTCCATCTACCCATCCCAGTGTGTCTAAAAAGCTTTTCCTGTCTAATATTAACCTCTTCCCTACACCTCCCCCGTCCGTCCCCTAGAGCCCACCTTTCCAGGTCCCAGCCCAGCACCTCAGCCACCACATCACCGGGCACAGTGGTGCCAGCAACTGCGGGCGTTTGGAGTGCGCCAAGCAACAGGGATGCCAGTGTTCCACGGAGTGAGGGCAAGGACATTCCTCCACCTCCAAAAGTAAAAAAGTTGCCCCCATCCCGGAGGGAGAAGACGAAAACACCTGCCACCAAGGGCTTAGGCAAAACAAA
Source organism: Pleurodeles waltl (assembly GCF_031143425.1). Classification (NCBI taxonomy): domain Eukaryota; kingdom Metazoa; phylum Chordata; class Amphibia; order Caudata; family Salamandridae; genus Pleurodeles; species Pleurodeles waltl. The sequence goes on along the minus strand of NC_090442.1, from coordinate 341,142,849 downwards.
AGACAGCTGCGCCACCATCCAAGGTGGGGAGGGGCCAGAAAATCAAGGGCAGGTCCACGTCGACGCCAACCTGCACAGCGGACAAGACCGCCACCAGCACCGCCACCTGCACTGCCACCTGCACCGTCACCAGCACCGCAGTCACTGAGCCAGCCACCAGCACCGCAGTCACTGAGCCTGCCACCAGCACCGCAGTCACTGAGCCCAACACCAGCACCCCAGTCACTGAGCCCACCACCAGCACCGCTGCCACAGAGCCTGCCGTCAGCACCAATGTCACGAGTCTGCCGCAAGCACCGATGCCACTGACACCGCCGCCAGCACCGCCAGCAGCCCTGCGACATCCTGTGCCGGTGGCACCACCGCAGACATGGCTGCCATCCCCAGTGGTCAGTCGTACGAGGCTGGTGGTCAGTTCCAGGAGGCTGGGCAGTTTGCATGTTGCACCACCGTCAGTGGAGTATCACATCCACTACCTCTGTCCTTGGCAGGATGAAGCACTCTGGGCACAAAGCCCCCTCCAGAACCAGTGGAGTATCACATCCACTACCTCAGTCCTTGGCAGGATGATGCACTCTGGGCACCAAGCCCTCTCCAGAACCACTGGAGAAAGGCATCCACTACCTCAGTCCTTGGCAGAATGAAGCACTCTGGGCACAAAGCCCCCTCCAGAACCAGTGGAGACTGTTATCCACTTGAGAGACTGTGGCTTTGCACTCCCAGGATAGAGCAGTGGGCAACCCACCCACTTGAGAGACTTGAGAGACTGTGGTTTTGCACTCCCCAGGATACAGCACTGGGCATGGGGCCCCCTCGTGGAGCTGGTGTTGCGCACTCATCCGGCTGAGGTGCCCCCCTTCCCTTCCCACTGAGGTGCCTGTTTCATTTCGTTCTGATGCCCCTGCAGTGTTCTCTCTGTTTGGAGTCTGGTATCGAGTGTGGGCCTCGCCCATGCATTTTGGGCCCAGTGGTCCACGGACTATGAATGGTGCACTATCCGGACTTGTGTAGTTTGTGTACATAATTGTTTATACTGTATTTTCAAGTTTTGACTAATGGATTTTTATTCATTACAATTGTTCAACTCATTTCCTTTTGTCCTTGCGTTCTTCCAGGGGGGGTGGGAGGGTGTAAATGTAATGTTGCACCATGTATTTGTGTGTATGTTGTTGTGGGTGAGGGTGGGGGTGTTGCGTGTGTGTGTCACTCTCTTTTCCCTCCCCCCTCCCCTGTGTTGTAGGTGCAGTACTCACGTGGTGGTCGCCGCCGTCTTTCGTGCTCCTGGTAGAGAAGCAGGAATACCATTGCAGGGAGTATTTGGAGTTCTGGCTCCATGGCATCCTGGTTCCTCGTGGAATGTGTAGAGGTGAGTGTTTTCCATTCCAAGTCCTGTTTCCGCCGTGTTTTTGTTTGCGTTGGTTCCGCCCCGGAAAAGGTGGCGGATTGGCCTCTCATAATAGTGTGGACGGTACATTGTCTTCCGCCTGTTTGTTTCTACCGCAGTGTTTGTTTCTACCGCCGTGCCGGTCGGAGTGTTAAAGTGGCTGTCTATGTTGGCGGTTTCCGCCATGGTCGTGATTCAAGTTTTTTTACCACCGGCCTGTTGGCAGTCTTACCGCCACTTTAACACCAACCGCCAGGGTTGTAATGAGGGCCTTGATCATTTGACCCAATGGGCTAAGGTCAGGGAAGAAACAGGTTTATGAGGTTTTTGGAAAGAAATTAGTCATTGGGAAGCCGAGGATGATCTCAAATCTGCAGTGCGAGTCACATAATTCTTTAAACAATTTCCAACACACAATTTGGGTTGAGAGGGAAAAAACAGATAATGAACAGAAGCCAGGTTAGTTTTAGTAAGTCTCCAAATCTGAAAAGAAACACCAAAAGAAGAGAAGAAAAAGGAGGTTACATCCAAAGCTTTAACATCCGAAACACGTTTCAGGGATATCCGACATAAAAGCATAGTCAATTTTGCAAAAAGTTGCTTAAGGGAAAGGAAAGCATTCTCTGGCCAGGCAGTGAAAAGTTTTAATACCAAATTAACATCCCACATTATGTTATATTTAGGAGATGGAAGAAAAACATATCTTACTCCATTTAGAATGTGACAAATGAGAGGATGCTCACCAATCGGCCTGCCATTGACTCTAAAGTGTTCACCTGAAATGGCTGATCTGTAAGTATTAATAGTGCGGTAGGTCTTGCCCTGGGAGGCAAAGGAAGCAAGGAAATTCAAAATCAGCACTACATCAGCTGAAAAGGGATCTGAATTCCAGTCCATACACCAGCTGCACCAAGCGGCCCATGCAGATTTATAGGCCCTGGTGGTACCAGGTGCTCTAGACTGTTGGATGAGTTTGAAAGCATCCTACGGAATTCCTGGGGTTCTCCAGGATGGCCCAAGATCTTCCAAGAAATGAGAAACCAGGAGTTGTCGAGGACCATGTGGTATTGTCGACCTTGGAAATCCAGCAGTAAGTTGGGGAAATGAGGAAGCCAGACCAGACGGCTGTCAATTCCAATAGAGTTGGACACCAAGGTTGTGCTTGCCAAAAGGGCGTTATGAGAACCAGTGTGGACCGCTGCCTGCGTCCTTGTGCAAGGACTTGAGGAATCAGAAGGAAAGGAGGAAAAGCGTAAAGAAAAGATAACGGCCAGACCTGGAGGAAAGCATCTGTGGCAAGAGCCTGTGGATCCGGTCTCCAACTGAAGAAGGAAGGAAGGTGGGAATTGAGACGAGAAGCAAAAAGATCTAAGGACATGTTGCCAAAGATGGAAATAAGACGATTGTTCACTGAAGGGTGCAGCTGCCAATCCCTGGAATCCTGAAGATGTCTGGAGTACCAGTCTGCCACTGTATTCAAATTTTCTGGTAGGTAAACTGCCCTGACTGAGATATTTCGAGGGAGACAATATTCCCAAAGATGCTTTGCCAGGGTTGATAAAATCTTGTACCTGGTGCCTCCTAGATGGTTGATATACCTGACCGCGGTTAGGTTGTCCATTCCAAGAAGAATGGTGCAACTTACTTTGTCTTTCATAAAGGAGCGGATGGCAAAGGAACCTGCAAGCATCTCTAATCTGTTTATGTGCAAGAAGGACTCCTTCTGAGACCATGCGCCTCCAATCAAGAACCGACCACACCTTGCGCCCCAAATAGTCTGACTTACATCGGATTCAAATACAAGATCTGGGCCGGCAGAGAAGGTAGTTCTCCCGTTCCAGACGTCTAAGTGCATCAGCCACCATAGTAGTTCTTGCCTGGACTCAGGGTCTAGAACAAGTGGATCGGAATAGGCAAGACCCTTGTGAAGATGGCGAATCTTCAAACGCTGGAGGGCACGATAATGCAGAGGACCTGGGAAGATAGCTTGAATTGAGGAAGCAAGAAGCCCCACCAGATGAGCTAGAGTTCTGAGAGAGATGTGAGGAAGAGATAAAGATTGACAGTTTCCTTCTTGATCAGGGAGACCTTGTGCTGGGGAAGTTGAACAATATAAAGAATAGTGTCTATGAGAAAACCAAGGAACGCCAGCTTTTGAGCTGGAACGATGGCAGATTTCAGAAAATTGATGAGAAATCCTAACTTGAGGAGAAGATTCTGCCAAAGATGCAACTGAGAAAGAAGAAGATCTTTGTCCTGTGCCATAAGGAGGTAGTAGTCTAGATAGAGGATCAGATGGGCACCGCAAGAATGGAGGAAAGCTGCTGCTGGCTTGAGAATCTTGGTGAAACACCAAGGGGTCGAGGAGAGGCCAAAAGGAATAACTTTGTATTGGTAAAATTAATCTTCCCATTGAAATTGGAGATATTTCCTGTGAGAGGGATGAATTGGTACCGTAAGATAAGCATCTTGAAGATCTGATCTGACCAACCAATTGTTTTTTAACAAAATATCCCTCAGATGGAGAATAGTCTCCATCTTGAAATGGCAATAAATTACAACGTTTTTGGCATTTTTGAGGTTCAGAACTAGCTGAAACTTCTGTTTTTTCTTTTGTACCAAGAAAATGGTAGTGAGAAAACCCAAAGAGTTGAACTGGACTGGCTCTATGGCCTGTTTGGAGAGGAGTGATTGAATCTCGTTGTGGAGGAGCTGGTGTTGATCTTGAGAGAAAACAAGGGGAAGAGGGAAAAGAGACTGAATTGAGGGGTGATAAAATTCTAAGAGGTAACCTTGAATAGATTGAATCACCCGGGGATCTGACGTGAGAAGCAACCACAAATCTACAAACAAGGCCAATCTGCCTCCTACTGGAGGTAGGCCAGAATTACAGAAAAACACTTACTGGAAAATTGCTCTTCTTTGTTGGAATAACCTCTGCTCCGGTACCCTCTTCAGCGGCGGGGTAGAAACGTGGCTTGTATCCTGAGTAGGCATCAGGCTGGTTCTGCTGATTGTAGGAGTCTCTGTTGGGGTACTGACCCCTGAGGGAGCAGCCGGCAAAGCGACTCCTGCCTTTGCCGGCCCTGGAGAAAACCAGTGATGAAAAAATATTTTTTTGAGAAAGATGAGACTTATCCAAAGTGGCAAAGGTAGAGACATATTTGCCCAGTTCTTTTATGGAGGAATCTCCAAAAAGTAAGCCTTTAGCCAAAGGACCCTCTTCCTTTGGATTCCAGAGACACCAGTTTGAGGTCAGTCTTTAGAAGAATACTCTTCATTCTTTCAATGGATAATTGGGTGTTCGCATTAACAAGCATACAAATAGCACAGTGTGCCCAATTGGAAAGAACCACAGGGTCTATAGGAGACTGTTCCATCTTGGCCTCTTCTGCCAAATCAAGAATCCTAGTTAGAGGGCCCACCAAGTCTAACAGTTTATCTTGGCAACCGGACAAGGCTCTATCCACACCTTTCTTAGGATCTTTTCTGAATTTGGTAAAAAACATGAGCATGTTTGGGTCAATAACAGGGGTAGCAGTAACGTTGCTGGGTAATGATGGAAGGGGACACTCAGACTTTAATTTATTTCTGGTAACCTTGTCAATAGAATGGCGTAAATAAAAGAAAACATAATCTGCAACATGGTCAGCAGGAAAAGATTCCTTAGAATTAGGATGTACCATGAAGCAAGGGTCGAACATAGGTTCACCAGAATGGTCTACTAAAACCTGAGACACAGGGTGAGCGACACCACTGTCAGTAGGAGAATTTTCCGCCTTTTCTCCGGAGGCCCATAAATATATAGATCTGTCAATCTGTCCAAATCATCTGTATGACTAAGGGAGTCATCATCATCATCAGTGTCTCTCAATTGGATAATGTGGAGGGGGATGGAAGGGGGTCCCGATTTAGAAACCTCTCGGGTGGGAGGACCAAAAGAAACAGAAACGCCTTTGGAGGGCCCACGAAGGGTGACCGCACGTTTCTTGCCTTTCACAGAAGGCGCATCATTGGCAGAAATCATTTTAGAGAAGGAGGCTTCTAAGTTCTTAGACATGTCTAACATAGAATCAGATACAGCCTGTTGGACAGAGTCTTTTATAAAAGACTTTACAGTTTCCTTAAAAAATTGGGAGTCTTCTTCCGCTGAGAAGGAGAAAAAATAGTCAAAATATATAAAAAAAACTTTGAAAAAAAACCTGGTAATCTAATTTAATCCAGCAAGAAAGGGGTTAAAAATCAAACCTAAGAGAGAGGGGAGTGGCCTGTAAAGTAAGCGTGTCGTTAACCTAAACCAAGTCCTACCACTACACAGGAGGAGGCGGTAACCCAGTGAAAAACCCCTCCCAGCGGGGAAGTTGATGAAATGAAGACGAAAGGAAGACTCCGCGTTGCAGCAATGCGACCGGAGCGAAGAGCATTGAAAGTTAAAGCAGCAGAATGAAAGAGCACCCAGCTTAGCACATCTCCAACGGCCAAATGACGACCATTGCAAGACGTGCAGAAACAAGAGTAACAAGAGAACACGAGGGCGAGCGTGAAAGCACAGATACAAAGTTAAACGGTGTGGCATAGAAATACACTATTAAACATGAGTAAATGCAAACATATCCATTATGAATAAAAGAGTAAGTGAGAATACTTATCTTGACGGCGAGCAGCAAGAAAAGAGGATTTGTTGTTCGCAGTCAATATATTAATAGCAGTACTTGTCTTCCCATTGGTTGTTCTCCCATTGTGATGTCACTTTGTAGTTTTTCATTATTCTTGGGAAATGTAGTTTTCTTACTTGGCTGCTGTTAAATTAAAGCAAGAAAAGACTGCAAAATATGAGCCTCCAGTCTTGTAATAAAATCTGGTCTAGCAACTCTAGTAAGTTTGTCTTTTATTTAATCTTTTCATCCCTTTCAGAATAGGATGAAGAAGGCAGAATCCGTCCAATCAATTTCCCTAGCTAGGTCTTTGAATTTGGAACTAAAGGTTTGAAGATTCACGGAACCTTGGCGGAGTTCCAACAGTCTCCTTCTGAGCACAGAAGTTAAGGTCTTGATGGTTGCATGCTTGTTTTAATTCTGTAACAAAGGCTGGAATGTTGTCCAGAATTGGGCTAGCATCTAGAACTAAGGACATAGCCCAAGCCAAAGTGTTTCACATAGTATTGCTGACAATTAAGCCCATCTTAGACCTATTGAAGCATAAATGTGGGACCTTAATGTAAAATGAGCCTTGCAGGTGTCCAAAAAGATTCTGTTTCCTTGGGTTGCCATCAAACTTCAAGTCAGCCAAGGCAGCTAAGTGAGGATTCAAAGAGCCTTGCTTCAGAACAGCAAGGGACTGACTAAACAAGGCATTTTCAATGATCATAATTTGGACCTGCAGCGTTAAGTTGTTTACAGCTGTCAGAAGTTCTTGGACCTTATCCATCTCTTAAACACAAGATCGTCTCATCTTTTCAAGAGCTGGTCCTCTAGGTGATTCTTGGAGAGTCTTCATGGCATGTAGATATAGCCTCCTAGCTTTAAAAGAAGACACCAGGTTGTAGTTGGAAGTCTAGCAACGTTTCAAAAATAAATCCAGCAAGAAGGGAAGAAAATGGAGACCAGAAAAAACTTTTCAGCTAACCAGGCCAAGCAGCAAGATGAAGAGCAGAAGAACAAAATAAGCAAGACATTTTGATTAAAAAACGAGCTTCCTTAAATATTACCAAAGAGAAAGTGACTTGATTCAGAATGATTCAGCCATTTTGAATGGGAACTAAAAATATACAAAGTGGATACTGAATTCCCCTTTTAAAAGCACTATATGAAGAAAGGTTACATGAACTCGACCCATAGCCCTTGAACATCATTGTCTGACGCCCAAGGAAGGAAACAGAATGGCTATAGGGAATGCGACTATGCTGTAAGCCTTTCACCTGCTGGGGTAGAGATGTGCAAGCAGGAGCCAATAGGAAGCCAGTAGGTCAACCCAGTGGATGATAAAGAACTCAACAAGAACAATTTTTTGACTCTCGGAAATATGATGCTTTTTGGTACCTAACTTTGCCCCTATTGATCTTATGGTTATAGTAAGATAAAGACAATGACCTCTTACAGAAGTTGACATTCATCATCATAAGGGTTGCTTCTCACTGTCAATGAGTGGTGGGTTCACCACATTCTTTTTGTCAGCTGGTTGTGCATGAATTACCTGATCCTACTTGCTTTTATAAGTGTAGCAGGAGTTGACTACATGGGGTCTGAAATAATCACCAATGTGACATCACTATTTCGTTAAAATCAAGTATTGTTCATAAGAGTATTTATTATTGCACTGCTAGAAAAAGGTTAAAAGAAACACAGATGGGAGCTATTAAGACCCTATATGACTTGTCATCTCAGTCAACATGTTTTTGCACTATTCACATATCTATCTAGAACATGAGCATTTGAAAGACTTTATGGCCCATGTACTATCAATAGTCTATTCCATATCTTAGACTCATGGTCCATACATGTGGATATTGTCAAGGGAAATTAAAGTATAACCTGTTGTCAGTTTAAACAGGCCATGCCATGAGACCTTGAGTGTTTAACTATAGAAAAAAGTGCAGTTGTATACATATTTATTGAAGGGTCTTAAAAAAAGACCTCTCCCCCATAATGAAGAACAGTGTACATCATCTGACTCCTGTGTGAAGTTACTCACTTATCTTTCAGATACCACAACACTTTCGTCTAAATTAATTTTATGTACAGATCATGCTGGTGTAAATCAATTTCACTCTAACTCAGCAAGTAAAACTAAAACTCTTTCATCACATGGCTGGAGTCCACTGACATATGATTTGCATATGGAATATTGTCCACTTGCTACAGTTGGGTAAAAATAATAATTCATTATGAAGTGAAATCCTCATTCTGCTTCTGCCACTCTCCCTCCTTCGGCTCCCCATGCCTAATATTTAGTATCCCATGTTTTGCCATTGGCCTCTGCTCCCCTGTCTGGTATGAGCAGTAGATTTCAAAGGGCTGGGCTGTTTGCAATAGCTGAGGTAATGATGGACTTAGTGCTGCATTGACATCACAATGTAATGCATTAATTGTGTTGCTGTGCCATAACACAGAACCATAAAAATACCATAGAAACTTTAGAGAAAAACCATAAAAACGTATATAACGTCCCTGTAACCTTTGTTTTTTTTAGTGATCTCTAAGGTGTTTTAAATTCTATTTCCTAACTATAAAGTCCCTGGAACCTTTGTTTTTTTCAGTGAATTTCTCCATTTTTTTTAATGCAGTGGGGGGTTGGTTACAGGCAACCTCACACCCTGCACAGTCTTTGGCTGTGCCTGGTGGGAGGTTCACCACATTGCCCCATCCCCAGGGCCCGCCAGATATGTTAGGGGAGGCAGTATGTGTTTTTCCCTGCCTGGGTCATAATTCGGCCTGGGGGACCTCATCTCCCGGGGCCCAACCTTATTGTAAATGGGGAGTAGGCACACTGCTCCTCTGCCTAGGCTGATTTCTGGCCCCAGGGACCCCATCTCACTGGGCCTGGCCATATTTGTAAGGGGAGGAGGGCATGCAGCCCTCCACCCCAGGCCAATTTTCACCCATGGGACTCCATCCCCCAGGGCCCGGTCAGTAACAGGTGGGTGCCATGGAGAACCCAGGGTACCTACTTCCGTTTTGTTGGAGGCTGTGAGTGGACTCCCAATGCCCCCACGGCCCCAGCCGACACCTCGCCTCCAGCAAGAGATTACTTTGCTCCCCCCATAGGGAGAAGCCAAAAATACTGCTCCCAGCAGACAGGAGCAATTTTTGTTATCTATTTCCCTGCCTGCCCCAGTAAAGGCAGAGGAACAGATGAAAAGTCTACTTCTAGCAGGTGGGAGCTTTTTTAATGCTCCAGCCTGCTTTAATAGGACTTAGGCGCCGCCCGCCTGGCGGGAACCGCCGAATGACCGCACTGCGGTCAAATGACCGCGGCGGCCATTCTGGCTTTCCCGCTGGGCCGGCGGGCGACCGCCAAAAGGCCGCCCGCCGGCCCAGCGGGAAAGACCCAGCAACGATGAAGCCGGCTCCGAATGGAGCCGGCGGAGTTGCTGGGGTGTGACGGGTGCAGTGGCACCCATCGCGATTTTCAGTGCCTGCAAAGCAGACACTGAAAATCATTATACTGCCCATGCCAGTAAAAACCGCCAGGAACGGGATGGCGGGAAGGGGGTCGGAATCCCCATGGTGGAGGATTCCCTGGGCCAGGGGAATACCAGCGGGAAACCGCCGGTTTCCCTTTTCTGACCGCGGCTTTACCGCCGCGGTCAGAATGGCCCAGGAAGCACCGCCAGCCTGTTGGCGGTGCTTCCGCGGTCGTTGGCCCTGGCGGTCGGTGACCGCCAGAGTCAGAATGACCCCCTTAGTGTTTGTTCTTACTTTGCATAAGCTTCAAAATTGCCCCAGGCCAGTGAGAACGAATATGCTCCGTCCCGGGGGATATGCACCCCAAGACATAGCAGAAGCCCAGACCTGGGGGATGATGTCCCCACAGCCATTAATGGCTCCACAAGGTGGACTGTGCATTCCCCTCCCTTTCATATGCACAGACGGGCCCCTGGAGAAAGGGTCTATGGGGCAGAACACGGCCCGGGATAGAGGCCTATGTAGCCCCCCTCCCTATCTTACCCATTTGTTTTAAGTCTGTGCCCCAGGGAATGAGGTCCTCGGGAGGTGGTGAGCACAGACCCCTTCCCTTTTTAAATACTGGCTGGGCCTTGGGGGGGATCAGCTCGAGGGAGCCAAAATCGGCTCAGGAGGTGGGCCACGCAGCACCTCTCCCCATATTCTAATTTGGCTGGACCCCAGGGAAAAGGGTTCCTCTGGCCGAAATCAGCCAGGAGTGGGCCCCACTTCCCCCCTCCCAGTTTGTGAAATGGGCCAGGCCCTGGCGATGTGATCCCTGAGGAAAAATCGAGCCTGGGGAGGGGATCAATATGCAGCCCCTCCCCCTTGATATAAAACATATTCCTCCCGGGATCCTGCCCACCTGCGGGTGAAGTAAAGCAAGAGCTTGCTTTTTTTCAAATTTGCCAGAATCCATGGAGCCTTTGCGGTTTCCCAACAACATTTAAAAAAATGTTTTTGGCCCCTGTGCGAGACCCTGTGTGACCCCACCACCAGGCCTAGAGTGTCTACACTGCCCCCTTCCCTTTTCTTCCTTTTTTCTTGTGAGTCTCAAGATGGGTGTCACTACTACCTGGTTGAAGAGGTTCCAGCCAATCAGATCTCATTTTATGATCTCTGGGATATGCGGACCCTCCCCGTCCCTAGACATACATAAATCTTTTGTTTTTAATAACTCCAAAACTACTGAATGTATTTACACCAAATTACAAAAAGTCACCTTTCTGGACCAAAATCTAACTTTCTGCCTGATATGGTGTAATTTCATTCAGGGGTTCGGGCTGTAGTTGTGTCTAAATGATGACAGCCTGAAACAGCATTTTGGGCCCCCCCCCGTTTTTCTCAGCCCCCACTTGACAAATCACCCGAAATGTTCAAGACAGCAGCGGAAGTGAGTGGGAAACTAGTTTTAAAATTTTTGTGAAGATCTGCCTATATGTGTCCCAGTGTCTCCAGTTTCATACACGAATGTCATTAGAATACAATTCAAAGTTTATGTGAAAACCACATTACAGTCTGGTGGTTGAAAAAGAATGTGATGTGTTGCATTTTAGTGTATTCCATGCAATATCATTATTTAGTAAAAGCTTGCCTGTACAAAATGAGAAAAAGAACTATTTATTGTTGTTACTTCTCTAACAGTTTTCTTGTGGGAAATGTATTATATAACATGATTTTTTTCACGTACAACACATTTTTTGTTGTTTTTTTGTGTTTCTTTTCCTGACAATGCATTAGTAACTTCATGGTAAAAACTTCATGGTAGGTCTCCCGCATCCCTGACTACTCTTACTTTCAAGGATTCTTGTTCTGACTTTTCTCTTATCTATGTACTTAAGATTGCAGGTTCATATGATCATGTGTATCACATTTGAACAGTTACATACAGGCGGTGTGGAGTCCCTTTCGCCCATAGTAATATATATATATACATATATATCTATCAAACCAAGGCCCTTTCAGGGTTAGAGTGACGCATAAATTATGCAAAAAACAAAGAAGAACTCTGGGAAGTTCCCAATTTTAGGTGGAGAGCCGCTCTAGTAAGGAGCACCCTGCAACACCAGTGACACTCTAGATTTGCTCACCTCAAATGTCTGCTTATCTAGCAAAGTTTTTAAGCATAGGATCAGCAGAGTGCTATCCTCGCCGAGCTAGATAGGGACAAAGTCTTTTGCCATTTGTACAGCAAAATCTTTAAGCATAGGATTGACACAGTGTCATCCTCGCCGAGCTGTAAAATGACAAAAGCCATTTACCACTCCAAGCACAGTATTACAGCTTTGGACTGATCAACTACCATCCAAGCCAACCTGGAATGAGTAAAGCAAACCCTGACATGTGTTTCGCTCTCATTAGAGCTCTTCAGAGGGGTTTACCTTTGTCAATATATATATATGTGTGTGTGTGTGTGTGCTCTTTCTAGATCCTGTATGGTCATGACGCAAGACACGCAGTGAAAACATAGTTTATTCTCTTGCTACTGTCTTTGGATGGTACGGAAGAGCTCTTCCCCATTTCTATTTCATGGTTACCTGCATTCTCAGTGGAAATATAAAAAAAAACATACAAGAGTTGATGCATGGCATGGGCCACCACCAGGCTACCTGAAATATAGATCATTACAGATATAACCAAACAAGACTGCTTTGCTGGTGGGCCATCAAATAAACCACCTCGGCTGCCCAAATGCCACCCTACATGAAGGTCTGTATTAGTTCTATGAAGTTTCTGAGATTCAGTCATTGAGCATGGGCAATAGACAATGAGCAACACAAACAACAGCCATAATCTAGAGCGGAGACTTCACTTATATAGTAGCCAATGATGTGCAGTGATGAGGTTAGAGCATGCTGAGGGCACCTACTCTCCATGTGTGGGCATAGTGTGCTATCAAACAGCTCATTACTATTTGAAAGTATGCAAGGTAGATGAATGAGGAAACTCCTGTTTCTGAGTAGAACCACACCTTACCTGAAGAACCGAGGGAGCTGCTATTCAAACCAGCCACAAAAGACACACTGTGTGCCTTCAGTCAGAGAAGAATGTTCAAACTGAATAGATGCTGGCAGATGGTGCTGGTCCATCTGAACACTTCTGGGTTTGTTTACATATCTGATAAATTTGACATTTTTCCCTTTTCAAGCCTTAATGTAAGTCATATTTTGGGTTGCCTTGTTGGCTCTTTCACTGAGGTGATTAAAGCTAGGCCTGAGTGCTTCCAAAACTACTTTGGTCTATACCAATTCATCAGATTCAAGTTTAGTCATGCTCTTGGAGGGTGGTGAAACACGGGGTTTCCCACTCAAACTCTGCTACTGCAGTCCTCTCTGAGCCTCACTCTTTACAGTGTGGCATGGGGGATTCAGACAATCACTGTGAAATTACTCTCTCTATCACTTCCTTCACACTGAAAACTACTTAAAGAGTCTTGACTATCACACTACATTCCTCCAAGACAGTGGGCCACTGCTGCCGTGTTGCTCTCAGGGTGCAGGGAGAAGAAGGGGAGGAGGGCTACTACATTAGCCTCTGAGTCAGACATGCAGAGTACATGGGACACATCATTCATCTGAGGTAAACAGAATTTGGGGCAATCCCTGGTCTTCATTTTCATCCTCATGTGCAACATCAGTACTCAAACTAGAATCCATGCCACAGCTTCAAAAAACACTGACACTTTGGAGCTAAGATAGCTCTGCTCCCCAAAGTTCATATTTGAATTATGAATATTACTTTCCAGCTGTGATTTTAGTATTATTTTTAGATTATGCTATTCATAATTATGTTTCACTTTGATTACAATTTAAAATTGCTTTGTTCATCAATGTAAGGTATGTCATGCTGTTTAAAAAACAAAAATCTGTTGCTTTAAAAGATTGTACATTTTTCTTGTAGTTCTACTGAACTGTCCATCACTATTAAGAACCAAAACAGGTTAGGTTATTTTCTATGGTAAGAAAAGAAAAGCAAAAAAAAAACAAGTTTGGTTTTACAGCCTTCATTATGAGCTGTGGTATGCAACTGGAGTGATAAGTCTGGTTGAAATTCTGCATTGCAAATCGGAGTCTCCCAGAGCAAACTCTGGACCTGATGATTCCGGAGCCAGGTATACTGAACCTTACTTTTCTGTGGGAGCAGACAACATTCCCCCATGCAGCCAGAAGCCTGCCCTGCAGCCTTTCCCCCCAACCAACCATGCACTGACACTTTCCACTGACCTAGAGAAGGCAGAAAATGTCAGTAGTTTTTTCCCCCACTAACAGGGACAATTGCACTGAAAAGGGCATTGCATTAGCATGTCCAAGCAGATACTCCCATTTCCCAATGAAAGAATGAATGCTTTTTGAAAGTGTATTGTTAATAATATTCATGTGTAGGATTGACACAGTCTCTAGAATGGCTAACTATCAATAATGAGGTTCTTTACCATTGGGGAATCCAGGAGACAACAGAAGTAATTAGTTAAAGCTAGGCTCAACTATATTGCCACCTGGAACTTGGTTTAGAAATTTATCCTAGCACCCATCCTCAATGCCTGTATGTCAGGATCATCAAGCAACTCACTAGAAGACTAGAGACCATCCATAACTCAGCAGCCAGGTTTACACTCAACCTTCCACACAGAACTCGCATTACACCACACCTCAGGGAACTACACTGACTTCCAACAGACAAATATCCTTAATTCAAACTCCTTACACACATTCAAGGCACTTCACAACTCACAACTCAGGCCCAACCTACCTGAACAGTTACATCTCCTTCCACCAACAATCCAGATACCTCTGCTCCAAAAGCCTCCTAATGGCTGGCATCCCATGCACACACAGAACTAGATCCGGAGGAGGGGGCTTTGCTTACAGTCCTGAAGCATGGAATGGCCTCCCTCTCCACATCAGAGCCTAATACTCTCTTCTTGACTTCCACAAGAGGCTGAAGACTTGGTTTTCAAGTAACCAAGCTACCATAGGTGGGACGAGACAGACACACCTGCTCAGCACCAGGATACCCTTGCGGGTGATAGTGCGCTTTACAACTACACATAATTGAATAAAACTATTTGTCTTGCCATCCTCTCCACCTTTTTCACTACAGGCCTACATTAAATAGAAAAACACAATACATGGTATCCATAAACCCTGCTTCTGGCTTATAATCTCTTCCCAAGTCCAGGGCCATGCTCTTTGCTCTCAGAGAGCAGAGATGTGACAATCTGCTGCCAGTGGCTAAGTAAAAAACACTGTGAACATGAATAGACTGATGACTCTGAGCTGCACGAGGCTACAAAGAACTTAGTGACATTAGAGTGTCATCCCCTATTACCCATATTCCTTGGGCTTCCTCCCACTCCTACTGCCCATGTCACTTGGGTCTCCCCCCTATTTCCCAGATCCATTCGAGTATTCAACTTCTTTTGATCATATCTGCTGTGTCTTCAAACACATGTATGTGGTGTGGGAAGGCAAGGGATATGCTGGTCTGGAATCACTGACACAATATTGTGGTGAAAAATATACTTGCCAAAAAAATTGTGTCAAAAATATAATTTACCACAATATCGTGTTCATATACTTATAATGATTAGTACAAACATCTCAGAAAAAATATTGTTGACACTATTATTGTCTGAAAATATACAAAACTACTGAGTTTTGTTAATATATACACAGATTAAAGTGATGAATCTTAAATATTATAATATATAACCTTAATCTATCTATCTATCTATCCATCTATCAAAAAAAACAAAGGTTAAAGTAATGTTATCATAAGGTGAATGTGTCAGTGATAACATTAACATCTTGAACTAAACTACAAAACACTGAAATTCACCAATTCTAGTTAGCAAAGCTAACTATAACTTGTGCCAATGTCATGCACTGCTTATATATTCACCTATTACATCACCCATGACATGTTTTATTACATTACTTATGACAGCCTTTATGATATCTCAAATTACATTATCAAAGATATCACCTATGGGAGTAAACTGGCCCAAGGGAAAAAAGCTTCCCAGGCCAATCAGAATCCTCTATTTTTAAATTGAGACTCTCATGAGAGTCTCTCAAGCCTCTTGCGGACACAACTGTCCAGCTATACAAATATATTTGACCCGTAATTTCTAAAAAACTATTAAAAGGATTTATACCAAATCACAGAAAGCAAATCGGTGGACCAAAATCTAGCTTCCTGCCAATTTTGGTGTATTTCATTTTGGCATTTTTTGCTGTAGCCCTTCTTAAAGAAGTCTGTGGAAAATGCATGGGGACTTTGCGCTTTGGGACCACCCTGTCTTTCTCAGCCCCCTTGACATAAATAGCTGCTCCCTCCGTGCGGGAACAATGCCTGTTCCCACACCATGCAGGGAACTGACTGGGGCCGCATGGGCCTTTGGGCTTCCCCACAAACCCCAAGTGTTTCTTGATGGATTCCTGGGTGGGCACTGGGGTCACCCACCTATTATAAAGAGAAGTCCTTGATGAAGGGGTTCCTGGGGCCTCAATAGGCTCGGAATGTGGGTCTGCATGTGCCCCTCTCCTTTTAAACTTCATTTTGGCCCTGGGTGATTGGGATTCCCAGACCTAAGAAGGTTTGGGAGGGGGGCCATGTGTCCCACCTTCCTATTATAATCATATAGGCCCCATGGGATGAGTATCCCCGGGGCTTAAAAAGGCTTGTGAAGGGGAGATACACACCTCATTCCTCTTATTTATACACTTGGCCATGAGGAATGTAGGACCCCGGGACCTAGTAAGGGCCAGCGACGGGTGGCTATGTGGGACCACTGCCTTTTTTCATTAGTTTTGGCCCTAGGGGATCGGTTCTTTGGTGCATAAAAACACTTAGGGAAGGGAGCTGCATCTTCCCACCCCTTGTTAGGTGCATTTGGCCCTGGGGCTGGGGTCCGCAGGGCCCAAGAAGGGTCATGAAGGGAGGATGCATGCCTCCTCCCCTTAATTATGGACTTTGGTCCTGGGGAAGGGGGTTGCATGTCCCTTCTACCCTTTTTATGAAATTAGGCCCTGGTCTCTGGGGCCTACTAAGGCTTGGGAAGAGGGACCACATGACCCCCCTCTTGTTCTATGCAAAGATTCTCA
The DNA here is from genome assembly GCF_031143425.1 of Pleurodeles waltl. Lineage (NCBI taxonomy): Eukaryota > Metazoa > Chordata > Amphibia > Caudata > Salamandridae > Pleurodeles > Pleurodeles waltl. Next base: position 341,126,197 of record NC_090442.1, on the reverse strand, counting down.
ACAGTAGGAAAAGAGAAGGGTTCAGAGGGGTTAGACTTACTATTCCTAATCCAGCCTGAGCAACAGTTGGTAAAGTGTTGGCGGGGTTAAATGTACTATTCCCAATCCATTTTACTCGACAGTACCAAGGCTTTAGACATCAAAGGGGTGAGATTTACTATTCCCACTCTAAACACCTCAACAGTAGGGCAAGTGTTGTACTGCAAATTGGTTACATTTAAAATTCACACACCAGTCATCACCACAGTATTGAAAGTGCTGGACTTTGGAGGGGCTAGATTTACTATTCCTACTTCAGTGTACGCAACAGAAGGGAAAGTATTGGACTTCAGAGTGGTTACATGTACTATTCCCACTCCAATCTAAGTACCAGTAGGAAAGGTGTTAGACTTTGGAGGGTTTAGATTTACAATTCCTACTCCTGTATAAATATATAAAAAATGTGTTTTCCATGTTAATTCCTATAGATTCTTTAGACACACCTGCAGGCCAACCCAAACAAATTTGACAAAAAGGGTAGATTTTGGTCCACAGAGCACCCTTTTTGGTGTAAATACAGTCACTAGTTTTTGAAATATTAAAGGGAAAAGAAAGGTATATATCTAGGGCCATGGATCGAGGGAGATCTCCTGCTGAGATCTATTTGACTGCCAACACTTGGAACAAGATGTGTTGGCAGCGACTTTGGGACACAGCTTCTCCTGAGTCCCCAAAAAAATGAAAAGGGGGCAGAGTATGTATACTTAACCCTCAAGCCTTGGTCCAGGGGTCCCCAAGGACCCCACCCCCCAGGCTTAAATTTACTTTTTTGAAATCATGGGGAAGTTCATAGCTGGATCTGCAGATATTGTCAAGATTTTTTTTTTAAAGTGAGGACTCCCATGCTCTAAAAATATTTGCCTCCCAGAGGGCCAGGTACCAGGGGCATTAGGGGCTAAAAATAGGAGAAGGCACACGGGGCCCCTGTCCCAGGGCTTTTCAGGGACCACCACCTCCCACGGCTTTGCTCAGTAAATATGCAGGGGGCTGCCTACCCCGCGCCATGGGGACTACCACCTCCCTGGGGCTAGAATTGTAATATTATGATGGGGTGCTCTTGTGGACCCCCGCAGGACCCAGGGACCACCACCTCCCTGAGGCTATGTTTACAACGCTATGCAGGTGGGTCACACGCCCCCCCCCCTAGTGCCACAGGGATCACCACATCCCCAGGGCAACATATTATAAAATGAATAGGGGTTGGCCTGCGTCCCCCCTGCACCCTGGGGACCACTACCTCCTTGTGGCAACATATTTTAAAAGTAATAGGAGGGTCCTGGGGACCACCAACTGCCAGGGTTACAGAATGTTTTAAAGACTGTGGTCTGCGTGGACCCCCGGCTCCATGGACAACACCTCTCCAGGGCAAAATAGAAAAGATGGAGGGGGACGATGCAGCCCCCCTCCTGGTGCAATACATGGCCCTCGGGACCCCCACCCCTCAGGACTGGCTCCTGCTACCTCACTAGGTGCCCACCCTTGGGAGGTAGCTGTTTGCTTTTGCTTAGCTGGAGCAGACGGCTCCCATCAAGAAAAAGTAAACTTGCCGCTTCCAGGAAGCGGGAGCTTTAAAAATGCTTCTGCTTGATGAAAGCAAAGTAAGGAGATGAAAATATTGCTCCCACATGCAGGGGCCTGCTATTTACAGCAGCACCTTGCGTGCAGGAGAAATGATGGCTCCCACAGGAAACGGGAGACGGCTGGGACCATAGGCGACTTCAGACTTCCCCAGCGGTCCTATAACTTTAGTCTGGATGCCCTGGGCACCCAGGAACATGCAGCCGGCCCCAGGGATGAGGACCCCAGGGCCACAATCGACCTAGGGGCAGGGACCAAGTGAACCCTCTCCTTTTTAAAAATAGTATTTGGTCCTGAGAAGGGGGTGGTCCCCAGAGTGTGGTGAGTCTTTGCTGCCCCCTATAAATACGTTAAAGGTAGACCTGGGAAGATGGTGGTTCCTGGGGCCTGGGGTATCTTCTTGGCCCCCCCAATACTGTTTTAAAATGTAGCCCCAGGAAGATAGTGGTCCCAGGGGACCGTGCGGCCCCCCCATATATTTTTTTAATGAAGGAGAATACGTCAACATGAGTAGCAGAGTTCAGCAAATCAGTCCGTCAATCATTGTCACTATAGTTGTCAATGTCTAGAATAGGAACCTCACCTAACCCAGATTAGCATTAGCATGTGGGACTTCATGCGAAAATGGTTTAGAACACAAATTTGGAAAAATGTCTAACTAAGAGAAAAACTATTCAGACAGCGCAGTTGGTAATGGAAAGAAAAGGCATAAAACTTATTCAGTCACATTGTCATAGCTACCTATCCATAGCATGGATCAGCAACAAGTCAGTCTTCATCTTCAGGTCATCAATCGATCAGCATCTCATCAGGCTCTCATGAGCATGAGCCCAATGGCAGAATCTCAAATCTCTTCGATCTCGTAGTTAATTTCAATTAATACATACAAACTTTCACAAACATTAACCATAAAATAAAATACAAATGTTAAACAATATATACATTTAAAAAATATACATAAATAATTCATAATTCATACAGTATATATGTCATTTATTTTTAAAATAATATGAATTTTCTTCCCAACTAACTCATCTAAAAAATGTAGAACACAGCATTTAAAAATGCATGTGTAATAACAATACAAATACTAAAGTACATAGTAACAGAAACAGTAGAACAATTAAACAATTACTAATAACTAATAACTTAATTAATTTACATAGTAATCAAATAACATCATGTAATGAAATCAAAATTGAATTACATTACATTCAATTTTATTTAAGTTCCCACCCTATACCCCTGCAAACTCAGCAGCTGCTCTTAAAATAGAACTTAAATAAATCAGTATTAATTAACCTATAACATTAATAATCAATTAAATAATGAATAAATAACAGAACATTAATTACTTAACTTCCCACCCCAACCCCCTACAAACCCAGCAGTCTGCATATAAAATATAACCAAAATAATTCAGTATTAAACAATTTATATATTTAATTACCATTTACATAATTAACAATTCATTGTTATTGATTAATTAAGTAACCCAACAACCCACCACAACACAATAAATTGCTAATAGCAAATAAATAAAAATTCTACCTTACTTAAAATTACACACTGAATTAAAATGTAATGAGTATACAAACAATAATAACATAAAATGAATAGATTAACTTAAATACATTAAAATCATTAAAAACAATATTTTTAAAACTATGGTACTGAAAACAATATTTTAAAAAACAAAGATATTTTCAAAACGGTATTACTTAACCAAATAAACTATAGTCTTGACAATGATATTTTTGAATCACAATATTGCTTCTGAAATTTATGTCTTCTAATATTTTGAACTCAATATGTTGTCTAAGAATCTCTGGTCCGTCAACTGGCAGTGAATCAGAGCCTGACCCCCTACCACCAGTACTTTAAAATTCATTTGGTCAATACAGCTTTCTAGTATCATTGATGCCTCAAGAACAATGTTAAACACGTGCACAGCAGAACAGTATACACTTAAAATATACACAAAGCATAACCATAAAGAACACCATGGCTAAAAACGAGCAATCCAGAGCGTGCATGAATAATGCACCTTTTTAGCGCCGCATTTGCGTCATTTTTATTAGGAAAAACCCAGACATTCACTGAAAAATCAAAGGTTTGAGGATCATTCTAGGTTGTACTTGAAATGAAACTAATGTTTATAAACACACTGAAAATAGTGTTTGATAAGCATATCTTTAAAATCACCCACATCAAGTAGAAACTATGCTATTTTTATTGGTATTCAGGTATGTAAGAAACATAGGGGCATATTTACAAGAAAGTGGCCCTGAGCACCACTTTTCTTGCGTCGCCCCTGTCCCACCTAATAACACCATGGTTGCACTGTATTTACAATATGGCACACCATGGCGATCGTTAGGACAATAGCATCAATATTTTTTATGCTATTGTGGTACTATGCTGTACTAGAATAAAAAATGTTGACACTAGTGCAGAAAAGCACAGGGAGGCTCATTGATTTAAATGGGTGTGCCATTTTAACACCTGCTGTGAGCAGGAGTTACAAATGATAGAAAAATGGTGCAGTGAAATGTTCTAAATTTCAGTGTGCCATTTTTTCGGGCCTCACTGCATCAGAACACCCCCCCCTTTCCATAATATTATGCATGGTGCAGGCATAATGTGGTGCTAAGGTTTACAAAGTGGGGCAATGTAAAAAAGCATGGAAGAAAGGCCTCCTCAACACCGTCTTAGTGTAAAACAAAATGACGCTAGGGCAATGCTAGGTGGCGCTAGGGGCTTGTTAATATCCCCCATAATGTCCCTGTAGACATTAATGAGACCAGCAATTTAAGAGTGATCTTACAAATATAAAATATTCACATATGTAAATTACCTCGGTGAATGGCTCCAGCATTACCTCTGTAGTTGTTAATGCAATATGCAATTTATTAATCCTTCAATACTGTTCAAAAGAATGTCTGATGAATATGGACCATAACTAGATGTATCTCTTAAGTACCCCTTCTGACACAGGAGTTTAAGTCAACTGCCACACATCTATCTATGTGCCACTAATAAGGCATTCACAACCATGCTCTACGCATAACCCTGTGTAGTTTGCAAAAATACCTTACGCCTATTCCTGAAACGAGTAGAATGGCGAACAGTTTTAGGTCAATGCTAACAGTGATACTGCAACTTCAACCACTTGTGGGTCGCCCATGTAACACATCAGAATTTTCACTGAACATCTGGGAATAAATATCAGCACCTTATAAGTGCCCAATTCATATAGAAATTGTTGATAGCACTGTACTACAACTCTTTTACATAAGCATAATGTTTAGTTTTCACAAATATTTTGGCAACAGGCCTTTGAATTAACCCACAACCTATTTGAAATGTATGTCTGCAAATTATACTAAATGTGCTCAGTGTCTACCTTGTTTAAACAAAGTACTGTTTTCACCTAAAGCTTCACTGGTAGCTAAAATGTGCACTAATTAGCATTTACCATTAAGAATCATACTTGTTTTCAGATTTATACTGTTTCTATTTTGTACATGTACACATGTACGTAACAAATAAGGTTGCCTGCTTTGCTAATTGTCTGGGGGTTTATAAAGTTGTTTGAGGAGCAGTAGATTGTCTGATGTCATCAGTGGTATCATTAGTGATTGTAATATGTGGTCTTAGGCAGTGATGGCTGGGGTAAAAGTTGTTGTTAGTTTACTGAACTATGCAAGGTGAATGGCAGTGTTTTTTTGTATTTATAAACATTTGTTTTTAACCCATTTTAACACCTAACTATAATAATGCTTAAGTCTTTGTTTTTTTCAGTGAATTGCTGGGGTATTTACTGTATAATGAAATTGAAGATCACATTACCATAGCTAATGTCAAAGTAAAACGCTGTACCCCAATAATAATAACTGTACCACAGTAATTACATAGCAATTTGAACTCAGGAAGTTCCACTTTGGGTTGATCTTACGTAAAAAGGCACCACACCAAACATCAATTTAGTAGAGTATCACAAATAAGTAATAAAGACCACTAAATAATTGAGCTCTGGATCAGGGGAAAAGTTAAAGAGTTGTATTACAGAAATCTCAAAGTCAAGTGACAACAGAATAAGTGATATCATGAATTCTCAAATGCAAAATTCAGCCCCAGAATCAAAGGATTTTCTACATAATAATACCTAGGAAAATTAGCTAAAGTCATTGATTCAGTATGGTATGATCCCATGTATCAATTCTTTCCCAAGTCAGAGTAATTCACATCACCAGCATTAGATGTTTTCACTATCCCTCGTGCTAAGGAATTATTGTGCTTATCCATGTCACTGTCACCCAAAAAAGTTTTGAACAAAATAAGTAACATTAAACAAAATCGATTCACAAATGAATAAGACTGAGCTATGGAAACAGAGCGGAAGACCATTAGGAAAGTGTTATGGTTAGGAACAACAGAAAGTTCATTCAGAGCACAACAGAAAAATTATGTAAAAATTCCTTCCCCATCACGCTGAACCAGGAGCCTACAGTTTCCCATAAACCCTTCTCTTCAAAAGATTTAACTTCATGCAAAAGATTAGTCAGATTAGTAATTAAAGAATCAATATCCCTGCTGTTATCAGGAATGAATGTACGCCTTTTAGCCTTTATTACCTTACACACTCCACCTTCTTTTGCCAGAATAGTACCTAATGCTACAAAATGCTGTAGTACCATTGCTCTAATAGTTATCATTCCTACATTTCCTTGTTTCAATGATTCTGCCATATCTGCTGGAAGCCTATCTACATGCATACCAAGGGTATAATTCTCACATTATTCATTGCCACACCCAACAGAAGCAATTATAGCACCTTCTATATTTAAAACTACTTATCCAAAAGTAAGTTTCACCCTATTCATACTATTTTCACTAAATATTTCATTCATATGATAAACTTTAGTAAGCACTGAAGCTACATACCAAGACCCACCATTTCAGTATTAAAATGAAATAAGTTGTAATCCCACAAACATAATACAATCCTCTCAGAGCTGACTTTCCAGCCTGCAAATAGTTCCCACTTATTTCATAGGGTCTGTCACATTTACTCTCTCCCACAAAATTCAGCTTTTCATCTCTGCAAAGGACTGCGCCTTACCATACACAGCTCACCCATTTGTTCCTGCTCCATTTTTAACTTAGAATGCAAATTTGACAACCTGAACTCCTCTTCATTTAGCTGCTTTAATGTAGCCTTCCATCTTCTCGATTTCTCACAATCTTTACCCCTCTCTTCTTATTTTCTGTAACACAATTATGCTCTTTATTACTCAAAATACAAACATGAATTTGATTAGAAATTTTAGATTCATACTTGTTTTGTGCAATCACCTCAAAAATCTCCCTATCATTTTCTTTTATGGGTAGATCCTCTAAGCACACACTAGAATCAGTCAAACAAGGAGAGAGAAATTCATCAAAGCAACATATACATTACACAAAAGAGCATATGTAAAAAGACAAGCACACACACAAAACAAAACTCCCACTTACCTTCATTATGTCTATATGCCCATGAAGCATTGTAGTATAGATATTATTCTTAAAACCACTAACTAAATTATCTTTATGCGCTTTTAGATCATGTTTTAATTAATTTCTAATAGTAAACTCAACGTGGTTAGAAACATATTGCAATGGAATAAGTAAGTATAATGACAGCCCCCCTAAAACTACTAATACTATTAATATTAACACTAACCTCACAAGTTTACAGCACTTGCTGCACTTCACCTTCTAGCTGAGCCCATAACACTATTTTTCACACTTCAAAAGCAACACAGAGTTTAAAAAAAAAAGAAAAAAAGATCTCTTCTTTTCTTTTTATCTCTTGAACAGTAATTGTTAGACCTGGCAACCTTGGCATGGTTTCCCCTGTCATTTTGCCTCTGCTTCCTGTATTTTTGACTGTGTGCTGGGCTTCGTTTTTGCTGGTTTTGGTACTCTGGGCACTTTACCACTGCTGTGCAGTGGTAAAGTGCAAGTGCTCTCTGTGTAAATTGTATTGGTGACTGGAGTTAGTTTATGAGTAGGTCCTGAGTAAAGTGGACTAGAGGTGCCCAGGGCCTGTAAACTAAATGTTACTAGTGGGCCTGCAGCACTGATTGTGCCACCCACATGAGTAGCCCTGTAAACATGGCTCAGACCTGCCACTGCAGTGTCTGTGTGTGCAGCTTCAACCCGCCAAATCGACCTGGAAAATGTATCCACTTGCCAGGCCCAAACCTTCCCTTTTTGTACATGTAAGGCATCCCTAAGGTAGGCCCTATGTAGCCCCCTGAGTAGTGTGCAGTATATTTAAAAGGTAGGACATGTTCTGGTGTGTTTTACATGCCCAGACAGTGAAATACTGCCAAATTTGGTGTTCACTATTGCAAGGCCTATCTCTCCTATAGGTTAAAATGGTACTGCCTTTAAATACCTTTTAAGTGAAGATTCCCATTGGGAGCAGATAGAGATTTGGTGTTCAGGGTCTCTGAACTCACAATATAAAAGTACATATTTTGGTAAAGTTGTTTTTTAGTTTGTCAGTTTGAAAATGTCACTTCTTGAAAAGTGGGCATTTTCTTGCATAACAATTCTGTGTCTCTACCTGCTTGTGGAATCCACATCTGGGTCAGACTGACAGTTGGGCTGTTCATGAATTCTCTCTAGACAGTGACTCAAAGGGAGCTGGGGAGTGTCCCGAATATCCTGATGACTCTCCTGGGCTAGAGTTGGGAGGAAGGAGATGACACCTGCACCTGAAAGGGCTGTGGCTGTCCTCACATAATGCAGTCTTTAACCCTCTGGTGTGTGTCTGGGGCCAGGTCAAGGCAAGGCAGGATCTTGAAAACAACATAGACTTTCCCTCGAAGTTTGCCTACTTCAAAGGCAGAAATGAGAATAGGTAGTGGACCCAGAACCCCAGACGTTTTGGTGCACTTCTGGATCAAGAGGATCCTCTGCCAAGGAGAAGAGCTGAAGAGCTGGAAGAGGAGTACTGCCCCTTTGTTGTGTGTGCTTTGCTGGGTTGGCCTGCAGTTGCTGCTTCTGCCTTAGAAAAGAAAAAGGCCCTCATCACAAACCTGGTGGTCGGTGGAGAAATGGCGGTAATACCGCCAACACTCCAGAAGAAAAGAAAATGGCATTACAAGCATGGTGGTGGCTGGCATGCTAAACTGCCACTTCTCCACTCCGACCGCCAGGGTGGTAACAACCGCTGGGCTGGAGACTTCGGTCTCCGGACCAGCAGCTGTCACTGCACCGCCGGTGGTATCATGATCCCGCATACCACCATGGACTTCGTGGAGTTCTGTACCACCACAAAATCCATGTCGGTAGGCACTATCAGTACCAGGGAATTCCTTCTCTGGCACTGATAGGGGTCTCACCCACCCCCCTCCCTCACCCCTGAGTCCTCCCCCCACCTGACCCCTCTGCCACCCCCCAAAGGTGGCAGAACCCCCCTCCCAACCCCCCAACATCGACACACACACACCCCTACACACACACATACACTACAACTACACATACCCACACACATACAGACATTCCAACAGACACACACACAAACATACACGCACACATGCTCACAGACATTCAAACAGACAGACACACACACATTTTCAAAACACAAAAACACCCCCTGCATGCATACACGCACTCACACCCCCCCTCTACACATGCACACCACATGCACGCACACAACACACAACACCCTCCACCCCATCCCCTAATGGATGATCACCTTACCTGGTCTGGTGATCCTCCGGGAGGGAACGGGATCCATGGGGCTGCTCCGCCACCAGCTCCCCATCACCAAAACACTGCCACACCGAATCATGGAACGTGATTCGGTGGGCGGTATTCTGATGATGTGGCTGTGGAGGTGGAGCAGCCTCCACTTTCCCGCCGACCGCCAGTATGGCTGCTGGCGGCTCCCCATCCGAAAAAGGATGGAGGGCTGCCAGCAGTCATAATATGCTGTGCAGAAAACCACCTGCACTGGCGGGCTTCAGCACGGCGGTACCTCGGTTAAAATGAGGGCCAAAGTCTGGACTTTGCTGTGTATCCTGCATGTGAAGTTTCTCCAAGGGCTTGGACTGAGCTTGCCTCCTGTTAAGAAGTCTCATGGACAGCAAAGACTTCACCTACCAGCCTCTGGGTTCACCTGCTGTTGCCCTAACCTGCCAGATGGTGCTTACTCCAGTTTGTGGGATCTTGGGAGAAAAAGCTGGTTGAAAACCAAGAAAAACCAAGTGCGCCAACACCAGACGATGCCCTGAATTGACACCGCTGATGGACCTAGCGATGCCCCCTGCAACCGAAGCGGTGGTACCCATTGGAGTGCAATTACCCCGACTGACATCGCAGGCCTGACTCTGCCGCAGCCGCTGATGTCCTGTGACTTCATCAGTCTCGTGTGCCGTGTCACCGATGTCCGTGACACCCAATTTCGCCACTGCACCTTTTGCCCTGTGACTTAACTGCGAGCCTGTGAGGTCACCCCACTGTGTTTTGACCCGACGGATATCAACCCCGTCGGAGGGTAAAGGAACCAATGCTTCGCACTGACGCAGCCTCATATCTACTGCTCTGCAACAAGGACCCAAAACTTCACACCAATGCCTGCGGTCCACTTATTCAAAGCACCAAGACCGACGCTGCACTGGATCCAGTGATGCCTCACTTCCCCGACTCTGTGCACCAGCTTGTTTCCTCAATTTCAAAAGGTAACGTACCTGAGGGTCCAGGCAACTCCTCGACCAGTGCCATTGGCATCAGATTGTTGAGAACGACTGTTACAACACCGTGATAACACCAAATTGAAACATTTGTGTTTCTAAGTGCTACATTCAAGTTTAATCTTTGAAAATGTATAACTTTGCTTTTGTATGTAGGATGTTTCTCATTTTGGACTAGTTTTAATCAGATAAATATTAGCTCGTTTTCCAAGCTGGTGTTAAGTTCTTTTGTGGTGTTTTTACTGTGTTACTGTGTGTGATTTTACACATACTTCACACATTGTTTTTGAGATAAGCCTGAATTCTTGTGCCAAGCTACCAAGGGGATACGTAGGCTTTACCCTACGTGTGTACCTCCCTTACCTTGACTAGAGTGAGGGTCTCTGCTTGGACAGAGTGCAAACTGCCTGCTAACCAGAGACCCCATTTCTAACAATAATCAAACATAAACATTTCAAATTTATCTTCTCAGGTTCTTTGCAAAAGTTAATTTCTATTCTGAGGTGTTGTCTCCTCTTTCTGTTCACCAACTGACTCTAGCTCCTTTTCTACCTCAGTCCCATTCACTAATTTAAGATGGTCCTTCTTCTGTTTCAGTTTCTCTCCAAGATTCACTCTCAAATTTGTACTGACAATGGTTCATTGAATTGTAACTTTCCAGCTCAGTTTTTTCTTATCTTCTTCTGAGACTATAGTTAGAATTACCATTTCAACTGAAGCATATTTTCTACTTGGGACTCTTTTACTAGTTAATCTTTAGGAAACAGATGAATCACTCCTACTAGTTTCAGACTCAATTGGCTCCTCAAACCTTTCTGCTTCACAATGTTTTCTGCTGAAAGTTATCTTTCCTGGGATATCTTCTTTTTTTATTCATCAACAGAGTTTCTTTACTCTGTGGAGAACTTGACCTTGAATTCGAGCTTGCACTTAACCTTGAACATTGATCTGATTTGTCAAATCAATTTCCTGTAAACCTCTTTCTTCCTCTGGGGGTTTAAGTAACTTGAATTTTCAACTGCAAGTTCAGAGACTACTTCTTTTTGTTGCCAATAATGCTTTTGGATTTTACACAGCAACAGCCCATCACTCTGATCACGTTTATAAACTGGACTTTAGGCTCTTCAGGTTTTTTATCAGAGCTTTCACTGACCTGAAACCTAATTTTTCTATGTCTTTCTTCAAGTCCTACTTTACCATGCATGCTGCCAGCTTGAGTCTGACCACCACTCACTTGTGCTCAACTTTGTGACTTCGCAGCTGATTCAGTAGTTGACTCCACCACTTCTCCTGCAGCTCATACTCTTCTCATGTGAGCTGTGTGAATCCACTGTAGCACTCCTGCACATTTTACCACAGTGTTTGTCATCAAAATCACCAAGAACAAGAAGGGATCATGCCACCACTCATCCAAAAAAAAATTCCTGACGTGTTTTCATACAACTATAAGGTCACTTGGGTTGAGGTTGTGGCAAGCAATATCTCTTGTTTCTTATGTTGCCACATTCACCTGGTGAGAGGAATATTTCACCCAATCAGCGAGACTTTTGAGGTAAACTAGTGTAATGTCATCAGTTAATTAAACTAGTGTAGTTGAAGGAGAGTATGCAAGCCTCATTGCCCTACCTGTGGTCACTTCATGGGGCCATAACCCAGTCCAAGTGTAAGAAGTGCTTCTCTTGTTCATCAGGACAAGAGGAAGTACATCTGGCCAATTCAAACCAACTGAAGCACACACTTTTCCAGTTTGCTCTTGAAAATCCCATTAGCCCTTTCTACCACACCTAAAGAATGAGATTGATAACAACATTGACATTTTTGCTGTATCTCAAACACTGCAGACCTTCCAAAACCTCATTTTTAAAATCAGTACCAAGATCTGTCTCAACCAAGGTTGGGAGGCAATATCTTGGCATCATCTCCCTCAACAAAATTTTAGGAACTTTAAGGCTATCTGATCTCTGAGTGTGTTAGGTTTCCCCCTATTTTGAGAACAAGCATACAACGATTAGGATGTACTTCAAACAATCGTATTGTGACATCCCTACAAAGTCTACTTGCAGTGTCATAAATGAGCCCTCTAATTTGCCAATATGATTCATCAATGCAAGTGTCTTTCTTCCTTGATCATCTCTCTGGCACACCAAGCACCTAGAACCTATGTCATCAGCTACATTACTCAATCCAGTATTCTCCCAGTATTTTCTAAATGTCCGGAACATACTATCCCTACCAGAATGGCTTTGGTTATGTATTTATCTGCTGGATACAGTATTTCATTCAGGAGGATGTAGTTATTTTCAGCATTCACATACAAATCCTGAGACCTTTTCTTGTAACCCAAGTTATTCCCATTTCCTTTTCTCTTCTTCTGAAACATCCTCCTGCAATTCTCTCAACTCATTCCAAAAAGTCTCAATTTATTTTGTGAAAAAACAATTTACATTGTCTGCATTCTCTACAGTATTTATTCTTGATCCATTGTCCTCATTTTCTTGTACCACTGTCTCCTCTTGTAGTGCACAATATTTTGCCACCTGATCTGCATATCAAGTTCCAAGGGCCTGATTATGAATTTGGTGGTCTGACCACCAGAATGGCAATACGACAGTGGGGAGGATGCCGCCAAGCCTGCGGCCTCCCCACCACCATATTATGATCTCACCGAGTGCTAGCAGTGAGCCTGCAGACGTGACACTGCAGGGGCATGTTTTGGCCCATTAAGTGGGCCTGGGAAACAAGTCATTTCATTGCTGTGCCAGAAGCACCTTGGGCTCACTGTGTGTCATGCCCAATATTGTGCATGGCACACAGTGGGCACGGACAGTGCAGGCATAGGGGAGCACAATATGTACCCCCATCCACACTGCCCAATGAGCCAGCCCATCCAGGGGCCCTGTTTAGGGCCCCTTCTTTGCCATTCCATGCAGGGACTCCGTCATGAAAAGCTAGGTGGAATGGCAGGTCGTAATCTTAACCACCATGGCTGAACACAGCATTCCCCACCACCGCCACAGCGGGATCCATGATCCTGGTGGTGGAAGCGGGCTTGTGGTGGTCTGGCCGCCAGTATCCTAATCTGGCCATCGGACCACCAAGGATGCAGCAGTCAGACTGAAATCTTGAGTACGCCCAGCCTAGGACCGCCATACTCGTAACCGGGCCCTAAATCTTTGCCAGCCTTATGGGGAATATATTTGACCACCGCAATGTCTTCTGGCTGTTATATTGCTTTTAATAAATCCAGTATGTAAGCGCTATCTTTACTAGGAGCTCCAGAAAATGTCATAATGTGACCATGGTTGACTATTTATGTATCACTCCAAAACCTAATTGTCACTTTCAAATCAACTGATAAGCAGCAAGCACTTGTCGATGCAACTAATTCTGCCACCTGCGCTGAAGGTACATTTTGTAGATAGGATCCTTCAAGGGTCTCATAAATAGAACACACTGCATAGAAAGCTCTCATTGTTCCATAATGGGCTCTTAAACAGGAACCATCAACAAATGTCAGATCAGTCACTGCCGATGGAGTCTCTTTAATGTCTGATCTTGGTTTAGTGCATAACTCAGTAACTGCTATGTAGTCGTGCTCTGGTACATCATCAATTTCATTACCTTCTTTGTCTCCCTAGGGGCTGTCTGAAATAGGAAGCAGTGTTACTGGGATCAGTGAATTAAACCTTCTAACTGAACTGTTCTCAGCTGCCGCCATGACTGGCTCATAACAAGGCAATCAGCGGTTTCTTAAATGCTGTGGTCTTGTTCTTGTCAATAAAATCTCAACTGAGTGAGAAACAATATAATTAATATATGCCCCACCACTTTTCCTTTACTATGTTCAATGGCAATACAAAATGCTACAACAGATTTTAAACATCTTGAAAGTCTTGCAGCCACTGGATTCAATACAGCTGAAAGATTTGGGCTCATCAACCTACCATGTCTTTCATTCAGAAAAGATAATGAGGGGGCGTGGTCTGGCTAGGATCTATGATGGCTGCCTAGGAGCCGAGCTCTGCGAGACGGCGGGCCGCCGGACGAGGGCGGCGGCGCCGGGGGCACACCGAAGGCCCCCCAACCATTGCTGGAGTGCGCGTGGAGGATCGGAGGCAAGGGGGGGGCGGCGATTGGAGCAAGAGATGTGCGCTCTCCCCTGAGGGACCGAGGGGAGAGCGGAGGACGAGACTGAGGCCTGCGGTGGGACTGAAAGCTGTGGCCTCGAGTGGAAGAGTGGCCCGACGTAGGGAGACGTGCCCCCCGGAGAGCGGCTCGAGGTAAAAGGTGCGACTACCTTTATTGCTGCGGTCGCTGGAGATGGCGGACGACCGGGGATCTGCCCGCCCTCACCGACCCGAGCGGGAGGTAATCGCTCTCCCCCGAGCCTGGGAGGAGCGGAGGACGAGCCAGAGGTCTGCGGCGTAGAAAGCCGCGGCCTTGAATAGAAGGGAGGCCCGGCCCTGGAGGCGCGTCTCCCTCCTTCGTGAATCCCGGGGGCGGCGAACACTTAGGAGCTCCCCCATCTGCCCCAGCAACCTCCCTAAGCCAGCTGGGGACCGGGAGACCTACATTCGCGGCCCTCGCAACGCTTACCTACCCACCTCCACCCTACGCCATAATGAAAGCCTGAAGGGGGAGAAAAAACAAAAACTACAAAAAAAAAAAACAACGAAAAACGAAACTACGGTGGAAAAAAAAAAAACCTAAGCAAAAACGAACAAAGACTAAAGAATACAACAGAACTAAGTAGCAGAAAAGAAGAGGAGGGGGAAAAAAGCAACAATAATAACAAAGAAATAACACAAACAAAAAAAAAGGGGGAAGGAGAGAAAGAAAGAAAGAAGATCGGGGACATTAACAACAGCTGTGCCCTCGAGCATCCAGGAGGCCCAATCTAGGAGGCGCACCTCACCCTCACTCCTACTCCTTCTCCTTCTTCGCCGCCATCCTGGCCAACGCAGGGGTTGGAGAGCGGCAGGGGGCCTCACCTCCATACTGATCTTTCCCCGCCCCTGGAACAGTGAGAGATTGCCTGAGATTGCACCTGTACCAGACTTACACCCTGCCCAAGCATCTGGATATCTGCTCTCTGAGATTGTCTTGCGAGACCAACAAGTACACATCCAAAATTGCTGATCACCTAGCGCCCCCTCCGTTCCTACCTCCCCCCTCTTCCTTCATTTTCTACGCTCTCAACGTCTGCTGTGATAAGGACAGGTATCCTTCGGGCCTCTACCTGCATGGGGAAACCTGCAATGCCCAGGGGCAAGGCGACGGGCAAAACATCAGGTAAACCAGCCCACCAACTACTCTTCTCCGAAGCCCTGCTTCAACAGAAACACCCCCCCACAGTGGACTCCCTACCCCCGCGTACCAAAATGACAGATGACACGCAAGTACGTCAATGGACCGTATACTACAGGAGATATCGGCGGTGGGTCGCAAATTGGAGGGTATGGACAACTCCATGGTGGCGCTAATGGCAGAGACAAGATCTATGCGCCTGGAGATAGCAGGCTTCCAGTCGCAAATCTCCGGGCTGGACCATCGAGTGACGACAGTGGAAACCCAAGTAGCCTCCTGGACCGACAGAGACCAGGAACTCCTGCACCTTGGTAGTAAACTAACCGACCTAGAGGACAGACGCCGCAGAAACAACATTTGCCTTCTCGGATTTCCGGAAGGCATTGAGGGCTCGGACATACTCTCCTACTTACGGGACACACTTCCCAAACTAACCGATACAACATTTGATCCTCCTTTGGAATTTCAAAAGGTGCACAGACTTGGTCCCAAGAGACTAGACGGAAAGGGCCACCCTCGCCAATCATAGCCTGCAAGGTGCACCATGGGCAGGCTCGCCAACTGCTACAGACAGCCCGAATGCAAGGTCCACTTCGGTTGGGCACCCTGGAAATCCGACTTTCAGCTGACTTTTCCAAAGAGACTGCAGAACGAAGGAGAGCTTTACTTTCCCTTCGCCCTCGCCACTTAGATGTGAAATTTGGCCTATTCGAGCCAGCCAGGATGTGGATCACCAAGAACGGGGAGTCACGGACCTTCTACGTCCCGGAGGATCTGAGAACATTCCTAGAGGGACTACATGACCAGACACAATCCATGGAAACAACAGCCCAGACCCCCCAGGACACACAGGGCCTAACCTTGTGAGCCGGCTATCCAGAAACTGTACCGATCCTGACAGAAGAACAACCATGGATTCCCAAACCAGGGGAAGAGACCTAGAGAGACTAACAAAAAGCTATGACGACAGGGGCCAAGTACTCTAGGCGGTGGCGATGTACACACAGCCGTCGGATAGAGACAAATCCTGATCTCCTTTGAAACCTACAGTGCCCTCCACCTGAGGCCAAACGGGCACAGCACCCCTCTGGGCCTTCGGTATCGTAAACCATGGACTGTTGTGGAGGCGCCAAAGGGACCCCATGGCGGAGAAGACATGACGGAGAGATGAATACCTGTTTTTGTGCACCCCTAAGACATTATAACGCCGAGAGGCATTGCCTCTGATCGGCCTCGACTGTCTCGGATTCTTTTTCATTGTCCTTGCTTACTCCCATCTGCTCCCGTGCAACCTTCCTTGCTCTCTACTTCCTCAGAGACTCGGAAACTCCCCCCAACTTCTTTTTCAGTAACACCACCCCTATTTTATTTCATCTGTCTCATCTGGAAAAATGACTTTGCGCACCCCCTATGAACTGTTAGAACTGTTATATTATTTCCATTTACTGCTAATCCGTCCTGGTTTGGGGTTGGGTTTGGTTTTCCAATAAGTGCTGTGGAGGGCCCACTGTGGGTGGTAGAGTAGAGTAAAGTAGACTATAGATACAACTACCTAGCGTAAAGGAGCACCGTAGCACTTTAGATGAAATTATGGCGCATGGTCCTTACGGCTAAATCCCTCTAGATGCGATCAAGGTACTGACCCTGCTTCCCCAAAAAAACCTTGCAGATCCACGCTGCGCCATTCACCTGCTCCCCGCTCCCTTCCCTTCCCTCATCTCCCCCTCCCCACCCCTTCTAAAGGCACAGCATCATCCCATCTCTAGATCTAAGTTGTTATAGGAGCAGTACATGCCCTCTGCACAACACCCCCGGGCCTCTCACTTCCCTTCCGTGTAGCCCAGATCCATGCGAAGAGATGGAAGTGTCTGCATAAGGGGGCCTGGGTGCCGCGCGCGTGCCGCCTCCATTGGCGCGGGGCCCGCTGGCCAGGCATCGGTGCTCAACCGGCCTAGGTTCTAGACACGCCGGTTAAAGTTCGCGAACACCGGGACCTTAGTCCTGATCTCCTTCCTTCTTTGTTTTCTAATCTTTCTTCTCTCCTCCAGTCTTGCTTATTGGTTCCCCTTCTCTGCTGATTCTTTTCTTCTTCTCACTATCCTACACACTTAGGGGGTCATTTTGACCTCAGCGGTCTTTTTTCAAGATCGCCGAGGGACCACCGTGCGGAAGACCGCCAGTGGTGGCGGTTTGCCGCTCGGCCTATTATGACCGTTGGCAGCTCTTCGCCCTTTTACAGATGGAGAGCCGCCAACAGCCATACTGGCGGGCAGCGGGAAGTGGAGGTTGCTCCACCTCCACCGCCACGCCAACAGAAAACCGCCCAGCGAATCACGTCCTGTGATTCGGCGTGGCGGTGTTCTGTTGGCGGTGTGGTGCCGGCGGAGCAGCCCCCATGGCTCCTGTTCCCTTCCAGAGGATCGTCGTACCATGTAAGTCGATCGTCCGTGAGGGGAGGGGGGTGGGGGAGTGTTGTGTGCATGCATGGAGGTGTGTGTGTGTGTATGTAGAGGGGGTGTGTGAGTGCGTGTATGCTTGCAGGGGTGTTGTGTGTATGGGAATGAGTGCTTGTATGTCTGTAGGTATGTCTGTATGGATGTGTGTGTGTATGTTTGAATGTGGGTGTGCGTGTCTGACTGTGTGTGTGGATGTTGGCATGTATGTCGGTGTGTGTGCGTGTATGTGTGTTGGTGGTGCCTGCGTGCGTGTCGTGTGTGTATGAGTGATGTTATGCTGGGGGTCGGGTGGGGAGGGGGGTCCTGCCACCTTTGTGGGGTGGCAGGGGTGGGGGTGGGGGGTGGGGGAGACCCCTATCAGTGCCAGGGAAGGAATTCCCTGGCACTGATAGTGCTTACCGCCATGGATTTCATGGCGGTTTCAAACCGCATGAAATCCATGACGGTCAGCCGGGTCCAAATACCGCCAGGGTATAGTGAAGGACGTTGGGCTGGAGACCCTGGTCTCCAGCCCGGCGGTCGTCTCCGCCCTGGCGGGCGGAACGGAGAACCGGCGGATGACCATGGCGGTAACCGTCATGGTCATAATACACGAAGGAAAGACCGCCAGCCTGTTGGCGGTCTTACCGCCGCTTCTCCGCCTTCCACCAAGGTCATAATGACCCCCTTCTTGTCTTCTCCTTCCCCCACCCTTCTTCCCCATCTCAAGAGTCCGAGCCCAGTCCCTACTCACCCTCCCTCCCTTCCTAGTCCCTTCCTTCACTCTCCTACCCTACCCTTAGTACCCACACCCCCGGATGGGTTTCCATAAGAAGCGGAGATGAACAAGACACCGGCAGTACCCCTACGGATCATATCATGGAATGTAAATTGCCTCACCCATTTCATAATGCAACAAAAAGTTCTATCCTATCTTAACTCCAAACAGACTGACATTGCCCTATTACAAGAGACACACCTGGACAGACTTGAATCAGATAAACTACGAAGTGACTGGGTTGGTACCATCCTGTTTAGCTGTAACCCACCTTTATCCAGCACGGAGAACACTCCGAGAAAATGCGGGGTGGTGATCTTACTGCGCAAAACCCTCCCTCACACTGTCATCAAATCATGGATCGACCCTGAGGGCCACTACGTATTTACCAAATTGAAGATTGGAGACTCTACATGTGTGTGGGCTCCGTCTATGTGCCAACGGGTCCCAAACGCCTCTTTTTTCTACAACTCAATGGACTTCTGACTGAGATAGGGGCATCCCGCTATGCAATAGGAGGTGATATAGCCAGAGATGCAGTACTGGACAGAACGGGACCCCTGGACATAAGTAACAATGCAGACAAAGCCATACAGACCGACATACTTTTGGGCAATGGCCTAGTAGACCACTGGAGGCTGACCCATCCGTCAGAAAGAGAATGTACTTTTCTTTCGCCGGTACACGGTACTCAATCCTGACTCGATTATTTTCTTCTATCCCGCAATTTTGTAGCCCGTACCCTCAATGACAGCATCCTGGAAGGAGGCATCTCAGACCATTCTCCAGTCAGTGTAGCCATCCAGTTGGGCCTAGTATCTCCGGGCCGCAAACCCTGGAAACTTGCAGTCCATCGCTACCGATCACCCAAAGGTAAACTACAATTGCAGGACCATGCAGCCACCTTCGCCCAAGATAACCTAGGTACTGTTGATTCTAGTCGAATCATGTGGGCCGCAGCCAAGGCCTCGATATGGGGACAGCTCATGCGGGATGCCGCGCTGGCGAACAAAGATAGGAAAGAAAAACATGTGGCTCTAGAACTCAACATTCGCCGACTTACTAGGCAATACGCTGCGCATCCTTCCCTTTCAGGACGTCGAAACTTAGAGCGCGCCCAAATGGCCCTTAATGAGCTATATACTACCCAGGTCGAATATGCCCTACAGAGGTTACAAGGGAGACACTACGAAAAAGGCGAGAAGGCTGGGTGCTTGCTGGCAGCCCAACTTCGCCAAAGAACAGCCGCTCTGGCCATCCCGCCTATTCTCTCTTCCTCCGGGGAAATACTAACACACCGCAAGCTATCGCAAACGAACTCGCGTCGTTCTATAAGCACCTCTACACACCAGAAACAACAGCCAGTCCGGCGCAGACTGCAGCCTTCTTATAAGGCCTTGATCTACCCTCCCTGTCAGATGAGGGTAACAGTCTCTTAGAAGGGGAAATAAGCAGACAGGAAATAGATAGAGTCATCTCCGACCACCCCTACCACAAATCGCCCGGGAAGGATGGATTCCCGGTGGAATTTTACAAGTGGGTATGGAAAGAGGCGATCGATATCCTACACAAAGCCCTAACCGAAGCCTGTTCAACACAGACACTGGAGGCCTTATCCAATAATGCCACGATAGCCATCATACCAAAACCCAGGAGAGACCCCCTGCTGTGGGGCAGCTATCAACCCATTTCCCTCCTAAACGGAGATATCAAAATCCTAGCAAGTGTTCTGGCAAATAGACTACACAAAGTTATACCGTCCTTAATTCACCATACACAGGTGGGGTTTGTACCGGGCTGCACCTCTAGGAACCATCTGCGCACCTTATGCCTTACCCTATGGACCTCGAGGGACTCACAGGAGACGGCGCTGGCCCTGTCCCTAGATGCCGAAAAGGTGTTTGATAGCATAGAATGGCCCTACCTGTTCGCGGCCCTAGAGAGATTCGGTCTGGGAGGCAAATGTATTTCTATGGTGCAGCTGCTTTATGGCCAGCCTGCGGCTAGAGTCAATTGTGGAGGCTTCCTCTCGGACCCCTTCCCTATCCGTAGAGGTACACGACAGGGATGCCCCCTCTCGCCCCTCTTGTTCCTGCTGGCGATAGAGCCCCATACACCAATCCGTCACTATTCAACCACTTACACAATTCCACCACACCAAAGGTCAGTGATAACCTGGCGGTATCAAAACCCACACCATTATGCCAACAGAACTACGCCCTCCACATTATGACCCACGAATCAACACAGCGAACATTCAATGGTGGTAAACCATTGGCAGTACATACTGACGTGCTCAAAATCGACACACACAAACAAAACAACAACACATTGGACAATTCAAACAACACACCCATACACATACCACACCCACACATTCACACCACTATAAAACACACACCCACATTACCCACAACCCTTTACCATTACAAACCATTGCCACCAGAGAGAGACAGCAATGCCACTGACACAACCAGAGCCACAAACCACTCACACCTATAAACCACTCACGTACCCCACACCACACACCCAAACACATTACCCTACACACCCTCACCTACACACCTACACACCTCACACAACACCCATGGCACCACAAAGACACCCCTGATTCACAGAGGAGGAGCTAAGGGTCATGGTAGAGGAAATCATCAGGGTAGAGCCTCAGCTATATGGAGCACAGGGGCAGCAGATATCAATAGCTAGAAGATGGAGCTATAGCGGAGGATCGTGGACAGGGTCATCTCCATGGGACAGCACCCAAGAACTAAGAGTGACATCAGAAAGAGGTGGAATGACCTACGGGGAAGGTACGTTCCATTGCAGCAAAACACCAACTCGCAGTACAGAGGACTGGTGGTGGACCCCCACCTCCTCCACCACAACTAACAGCATGGGAGGAACAAGTCTTGGCAATCATGCATCCTGAGTGCCTGGCCGGAGTAGGAGGAGGACTGGTTTCTGGTAAGTCAACTCTTTACTACTATCACCCCCCCTACATGCATGCCATCACATACCCCAATCCTCACCCTCACTCTCATCACTCCACCACCAGCCACACATTCCACCATCTCATCTCACTCATCTCAATGCCAAGCCCTGCATGCAATACCAATGCATAGACACCACTCACAGCCCTGCATGGACACCTATCACCAAAGCATGCACACTAGAGAGAATCAGCTAGCCCGCCACATACCAACTTACACAAGTGGAAGCTGCCAGGGCAAATACAACCAAAGAGGGCAAGTCACTAATGCACAATATGTCAGACACACAAACAATAACACATCATTTACATCCACACAGGTATCCCAGCCAATGTCACTAGAGAGGAGGTGCCAGCAATATGCAGTCCCCCAACTGAAGAGGCCCACATTGATGACAGAAACTCTGGTCGCCTGGATCTGGTTGACCAACCTGGCCCATCAGGGACCTCAGGACAGTAGGTTACCCAAACCCAGTCACAGACAACCACAGAGCCTCCCCTATCTGGAAACACCACCACAGCACCCCCCAGCGTACCCACAACTCTGTCCCCAGGACACGTCAATCAGCAGTGTGTCCACTTCTACAGAGACCCCAGGGCCCACCTCAAACCCATGACAATCAGGGACCTGGGGTCAGTGGCAGTGGGCACACTGTTCAGGGGACATAGGCACAGGACAACAGGGAAACTGGGAGGACTGCTGTACACCAGGAGGAGGACAGGGCCAGGCAACAGACTCTCCAGGAGGCACTTGCAGAGATCCTGGGAGAATACCAACATTACCAGGACATGTGGCCTAGATACTGGACAATGTGCAGGAGAACTGGCTGTTGCAAGAGGGACAGTACCAGGGGATCAGGGAGGACTTGCAAGCCATCAACACCACCCTGGTCTCCATAGCAGGGGTGCTGGCAGACAAGACCAATATTATGAGGGAGGCAGTTTCACAATAGCGGGCCCCTCCCACTAGCCAGACATCTGAACTGCCTTCCACCTCCGCTGCCGCTAGTGGACAGGAGGCCCCGCCACAGGACTCACAGGCCACCAGCACCCCTCCCCCTGCAGAAGGAAAACCACCCCGCAAACGTTCCCTACGATCCATGCAGAAGCAAGAGTCTATTGCCAAGACCCCCACCGGGGAAATAAGATTCTCCTGATTGTCACCCTTGCGTCCTACTCAGTCACCCTGTCCACCTTGAACTGCCATTGCTCCCCTTCCTATGTCCCCATGGACAATGCACCTGTGCTACAGACTGGAACTATACCCTGGAATTTCCTCCATCATCACCCCATCCAATGCACTTGCCCCTCAATATCTTAGCACAACAACCCTGGAAAAAATACAAGTATGGAGTATGTCAATTTTTGAAAGTATGTTTAAGTTTAACCATGTACAAATGGAATTCAACTGTACAGTAAATGAGCATATATGAAAGACCTGTAGTTAGCTGCAGTGATCACACCAGGAGCTATTGTGAGGCACCAACATCTGAAAAATTAATTGCCAAAGGGTACAGTAAGTGGGCATAGAAGGGGGAAATAACAGCATGCCAGTGCCAAAGAATCACAAAATAGTGACAATGAAATGTGAAGTAACACTTTCTTACCTGTGTGTCATTGGAAATATTGTCTGATCACTGCTGTTCTGTTGTCCTCATCGTCATCCTCTGCCTTCTCATCCTCATTGTCCACAGGGTCCACTGCTGCCACACGGCCATCTCCAGCCTCCTCCTCCTGCAGAAAAGGTACATGGCGTCTCAGGGCAAGGTTGTGCAACATGCAGCATGCCACTATTATCTGGCAGACCTTCTTGGGTGAGTAGCACAGGGATCCACCCGTTAGATGGAGGCACCGAAACCTGGCCTCCAGGAGGTCAAAGGTTCTTTCTATGATTCTTCTGGTTTGCCCATGTGCCTCGTTATAACGTCTTCTGCCCTTGTCCTGGCATTCCTCACAGGGGTCAGTAGCCATGATAGGTTGGGGTAACCAGAGTCACCTGCAAATTTTGAGGGACAATATTTAGCCACACACTATCCCATATGGCTCACACCATACCCATTCACCAACATCTGCTGGGTGGGGACCAGGGCTCACCTATTAGCCATACCCTGTGCCTCTGTAGTTGGCCCATCACATTTGGGATGTTGCTATTTCTCAGGACAAAGGCATCATGCACTGACCCAGGATACTTAGCATTGACACAGGAGATGCACTGGTCTGCCAAGCACACCATCTGTACATTCATTGATTGGAAACTCTTACGATTTCTGTACACCTGTTCAGTGTGGCGGGGAGTCGGGGGTACAAAAGCAATTTGTGTTCCATCTATCGCCCAAATTATGTTGGAGAAATGTCCCATTGCATAGAAGTCAGCCTTCACTGTGGCCAAATCTTCCACCTGGGGAAATACAATGCAGCTGCACACGTGTTTAATCAGGGCAGACAACTCTCTTGTCAGCACTATTGAGAACATTGGAGTGCCATTCCTTCTGCCAAGCCCACTGTCACTTGGAAAGAACCAGTTGCCAGGAAATGGATCACTGACAGAACGTGCACAAGAGGTGTGATCCCAGTGGGGTGATGGATAGCAGATATCAGGTCAGGCTCCAATTGGGCACACAGCTCTGTGATTGCGGCCCTGTCAAGTCCATAGGTGAGGATGATGTGCCTGTCCCCCATTGTTGCCAAGTCCGCCAGGGGTCTGTACATGGGGGTATGTCTCCATTTCCTATTCATCTGCAGCGGTAGCAATCTAAGGGACAAAACAGTGAGGAGCCGGTCACAAACTGAACAATGGGGCAACAATAGTATGATGCAAGCTGACAATTTGTAATGGGTCAGTGAGAATTGTCCTAAATGTCCAAATTGAAACAGTGATGCAGTAATTTAACAGGGCCTGCCCCCCCCCTGAAATGACATCCGCCTCTCCTGTGTGGAGGGAGAGGTGGAAATTAGGTAATTCTGCTGATGTTGTGCGCCGTTGCGGGAGGCAGTCAGGAACCACTATGCAACTCCTCATTGGTTAAAATTGGGCCCTATGGGTTACAGTGGCCAATGGTGATGTACGCCAGTGGTGACGTATGCACCGACGCGGATGTGACCGCCATTTTCTATCTGATTCTTCATTTGCTACCTGACCTTCAACAGGAGAGGACCTACACTATATGTGCTGCTGGGAACTGTGTCTGGAACCTACCATGGCCCGTGTGACTGGGGAAAGGCCACTGCCTTCACTTTGGCAGAGAGACTGGTGGATGGGGTCCTACCCCAGTACGGACTGCTGTATGCACCTCCAGACCAACAGATGAGTACACTGTGGGCACGATGCATGTGGCATGAATGCATGGAGTGGTGTGTGAAGGCCTCGTGTAAGGGGGGGAGGGTGTCGCGTAGGCTCTCATTATCCTAATGAGACTACTGGATTTTTGGGCGGCAAGACCGTTCGCAGTGTGGGGGACAAAGTCTGACCCACGATGAAGGACCCTTGTCACCCCAAATCCGGGTTATGCTCCAGCTAACTAGCAGTGCCCTATCTCTCCGAAGGGAAGAGACAATTGGGCAGCCGAGCGCATGACATCTTAGTACTTTCCAGGGAAATCGTGGTCACTCAGGTCACAACCGGTGCTCTCATACACAGTACGGTCTCATATAAAAATGACAAAGGCAGTTTAAGTTTTAAAGATTGGTTTAATAAAATGACTGAATTTTATATAGTAAGGCGTGAGCTGCAATAACCAGAACGAAACAACACAGTAGGATTAAAATAGTAACGATGTGAGTGAAGCACAAGAATAAGGCTATCATAGTGCAACTATATTAAGTTCTCTCTAAGTTATATTATGAGCACAGCATGTGAAGCTCTAAGCCTGCCTTTCAGGTTCCCCCGGGAGGACATCAACCCCCATACCTGACCAAAGGCCTGTAAGCTGCATCAGCATCTGCAACGGGGAGTCAGCATCTAGTTGTAGGTTCCTGGTCGGAATCTCCCTCTCTCCTGTACTAGGACTAGAAAGTGATTTTATAACTAACACACAGATGTTCTAAGAAAATGTCCCCACGTAAGAACGCTTATCATCTACGAACACTAGAGACTAAACTTCTACCACGTGTACCGGCAATGTCCCAGACTGTAGCCTTGACTGAAGCACAGTGTGAGCAAGAATGCATTGTTTGATAACACAGTGCTGAACTAAGTTAAACAGTGTGATAGAAAGAAATAATACAAGACCGTAAAACTGGTTATTGTAAAATAACAGTGCGAGGCTGAATAAAATGTATCTAGGGCAAAGTGCACAGAGTCCTAATATGTTAACCTAACGTGAATAAAGCTATATTAAAAATGCCTACACTACAGGTGGATGTCCTCTGGGCAGCGTACAGGTTGTGTGCTGGGCCATGTGTGTGGAAATGGTGGTGTGAAGGGGTATGGTGGGCCATAAGTGTAACAGGCAGGACAGTTTGACTAATTCCATTTTCCTATGTGTATTTCTTCTGCAGGTCAGCGCTCATCAAAAGAAGGGTATATGGCATGCCATCGCCAAGGACATGCGGACCCTGGAGATCTATGGCAAGCAGAGCACCCACTGTTGAAAACGGTGGGAGGAACTGAGACGCTGGGCCCGGAAGGTGGCAGAGGCCCAGCTGGGGATGGCCTCCCAACGAGGGAGGGGTGCCCGTCGAAGCCTGACCCCCTGATGGCCTGCATACTGGCAGTGGCCTATCCTGAGCTGGATGGGCACTTGAGGGTATCACAGCAGCCACAAGGGGGTGAGTACAGTGCCCATCATTACAACCTATGCATGGTAGGGTGGTATCTGGGTGGGGGATGTGTGTCAGTGGGTGCCTGTAGACCAGGCCTTACATTGCAGCATAGGTCCCCTGGTGGCAAGGGTCCAGAAGAGACAATCCTGCTACCCAGCTCATATGCATCCACTACTGGTTAAGGCTGCGTGGGTCCCAGGTGTGCTGGATTTGCCGGTGTGTGCCCCTCCCCATGTCTTGGTGGCTAGCAATATCACTGGTAGTGCAAGATATAGTGCATAGGCCTGTACCCTCTGTTTGAGTGTGTTGTGTACGCCAATGGCGGTGTTGGTGCAGCCATTGACCAAGTGCATCCTTTGTCTCTTCCCTCCTTTTTATTTTGTCACCCTGTCCTTATGTGCATTAGTATCATCTGGTGGAGGAGCAGAGGCACCAGCGATGGAGGGAGCTGAATCCCACAGGACCCAGGAGGCAGAGTCCACCGACTGAGAGGGCACCAGTGGTACGGAGGGCTAGGAAAGCACCCTGGCAGAGACTGGAGGGGACAGTTCGGACACAGATACATCCTCCGAAGGAAACTCCCTTGTGGTGGTGGACACCTCAGTGACCACCCCAGATACAGGTACAGCCGCCACCCCTGTAACAGCACTGCCCTCCCGGCAGCCCCTCAGTGAGATGCCCGTCCACGCTCACCCAGGAAGGTGGGCATTTCCTTTGCCTCAGGCTACTCAGACCCTGCCCCAGTGAGCCCTGCTGCCCTGAGTGAGGAGGCTATTGACCTCCTGAGATCCATCTTTGTAGGGCAATCAACCATTGTGAATGCCATCCAGGGGCTGGCAGCCCAGATGCAACAGACTAATGCATTCCTGGAGGACATTGACACTGGCTTGGCGGTCCAACAGAGATCAATCTAGGCTCTGGCCTCCTCTCTGATGGCAGCCATTGTCCCTATTTCCACCCTCCCCTCCTTCCTCTTCCGTCCTCTTCCCAAACCCATTCCCTTCAACCCCAACCAATCCCAAGTACAGAGGCAGACAAGCATGCACACAGGACAACACACAAGAGTGGCACAGGCAAACATAAGCACCACACATCATCCCACAGGCACTCACACAAACACCATCCAGATGCAGACATACCAACATCTACTGCCTCCACTGTGTCCCTCTCCTCCTCCTCCTCCACCTCCCTCCCAGTTGCATCTACACTCACACCAGCATGCACTACATCCTCATCCACTACCAGCATCACCACCACACATGGCAGAACACATACCTCACTGGCAGACACCTCTCCAACAGCCATGCACTGTGTCCTCTCCCACTGTGTCTGTCCCTCCCTCCTAAACTACACAAACGTAAGCACTCAGACACCCAGCAGCCATCCACCTCACAACAGCATCCAGCCCATGCACCTGCACCCAAAATCAGCAGACAGACACCTCCCACAACCACTCCCTCTTCCTCCACTCCCAAATCTTCCCCCTCTTCCCACCCTAATGTCCCTAAAAAGGTTTTCCTATCCACGCTTGACCTATTGCCTACCCCTCCCCCGTCCTGCACATCTGGCTAGGGTGGCAAAAACCCAGTCAAGCATCTGAGCCACCCAGTCCACGGGCCCAGTAGTCACTACACCCACTATTGGTGGGAAAGGATCCAGGGCACATATCCTGAGGGTGAAGGAGCCTGCAGCAGGCAGCTTCAAGGGTAAGGAGCCTGAACCAGCTGCTGCCAGGAAGGCCAAGGAGCCTGCCCCAGCTTCTGCCAAAAAGACCAACGAGCCTGCCCCAGCTGCTGCCAAGAATACCAAGGAGCCTGCCCCAGCTGCCGCCAAGAATACCAAGGAGCCTGCCCTAGCTGCTGTCAAGAAGACCAAAGAGCCTGCCCCAGCTGCTGCCAAGAAGACCAAGGAATCTGCCCCAGCTGCTGCCAAGAAGACCAAGGAGCCTGCCCCAGCTGCTGTCAAGAAGACCAAGGAGTCTGCCTCAGCTGTTGCCAGGAAGAGCAAGGAGCCAGAAGCAGCAGGCAGGAAGGGCAAGGAGCCTGGGGCAGGAACTCAGATGGAGCTCCCACCACCAACCATAGTTGTACAGCCATCTGAGGCTGCAGCGGGTGGGCTGGAGCTTCCGCCCATCAGCAGCAGCAGCACCACCACCACCAGTGGACTGCCAACCAAAGCTGCAGGTGATGGGCTGCAGCTTCCCCCCACCAGCAGCATCACCACCACCACTAGTGGGCAGCCAACCTAGGCATCCGAGGCTGCAGGGGATAGGCTGGAGCCTCCCCCACCAGCAGCAGCACCACCTTGAGTAGGCAGCTATCCGAGGCTGCAGGGGATGGGCTGGAACTTCCCCCCCACTAGTGGCTGCAGCAGCACCACTACCACCACTGAGCAGCCATCTCCACCGGCGGACGGTATTTAGTCCTGCGTCCATGGGCTGCTGTGCGGCCTGCCCCCTGCAAATCCCATGTATATGACACCCACCTGAGAGACTGTGACCTTGCACTCCCCAGGATCAAGAGCACAGGGCATGATGCCCCCTCCAGAACCAGTGGGTAAGACACCCACCAACCCCGGCCTCCATAGGATCAAGAGAACAGGGCACGATGCCCTCTCCAGAACCAGTGGGTAAGACACCCACAAACTCTGGCCTCACCAGGATCAAGAGAACAGGGCACGATGACCCCTCCAGAACCAGTGGGTAAGACACCCACCAACCCCGGCCTCCCCAGGATCAAGGGAACAGGGCACAATGCCCCCTCCAGAACCAGTGGGTAAGACACCCACCAACCCTGGCCAACCCAGGATCAAGAGAACAGGGCACGATGCCCCCTCCAGAACCAGTGGGTAAGACACCCACCAACCCTGGCCAACCCAGGATCAAGAGAACAGGGCACGATGCCCCCTCCAGAACCAGTGGCTAAGACACCCACCAACCCCATTCTCCCCAGGATCAAGAGAACAGGGCATGATGCCCCCTCCAGAACAAGTGGGTAATACAACCATTTGAGCAAGTGTAGAAGTCACCCATGTGAGAGACTGTGGCCTTGCACTCCCCAGGACCAAGCAAAGGGCATGTTGCCCCCTCCAGAGCAAGTGGGCAAGTCACCCACTTGAGGGACTGTGTCCTTGCACTCCCGAGGACCAAGCACAGGGCATATTGCCCCCTCCAGAACCAGTGGTCTTGCTTCATCTCCCGGCTGAGGTGCCCCCCGTCTCCCGTCCCCCGTCCCCCTGAGCCCCTGTGGTGCCTCCCTATTTATCAACTGATGTCCCTTTAGTGTACTCTCCGTGTTGATACAGGTGACAAGTGGGGCCTTGGAATTTGGGCTGTGGCCATGTGGCCCACGCAAACTGAGGACTGGGCAGTGTCCCTTGAACTGTATAATTGTAAATATCTGTTACATTGGCTAAATCTTTATTTATACTGTGTTGATCTTATTACACTCACTTTAGTAAATTTACTTTGTCCTTGCATTATTCAGCTGATTTAGGGGGAATAACTTGTTTTCTTGTGCAACTGGTTGTGTGTATGGTGTGTGTGTGTGGGGTGTGTGTTGTGCGTGTGTGTGTCACTCTCTTTTTCCTCCCCCCTCCCTTGTGTGCTAGGTGGCTGTACTCACCGTCGTCGTCTTTGCCATCATTGGTGTTCGTGGTGGAGCAGCACGTAGAAGATCATGGGGAATACATGCTGCTCTTGCTCCATGGCAGCGTGGGTTTTCCCTGTATCTCCAATGGTGAGTCCTTTCCCTTCTGAACTCTGTTTCTGTCAGGCTTTTGATGTCATTGGTACCGCCCCGGAACATTGACTTCCACCTGGCTGTAGGCGGCTACCGCTGTGGTGCGTGTTGTTTCCATCCTGGTGGTCGGTGTGGTAAAGTGGCTTTCTGTCTGAGATCTATCCGCCATGGTCATAATTTGGCAGTAATTACCGCCAGTCTATTGGTGGTGTTACCCCCACTTTTACACCAACCGCCTGGGTTGTAATGGGGGCCTGAGTCTTCATCTTGTGTTTCAATCACAACACCATACATTGAGCAGTAAATGACATGATTTTGCAAAACAAGTCTCTTCCCCACAGTCACAGGACTCACATCACAGAAAAACAACTGCAGTTTATTATCAATTTGACTAGTTTTAACTTTGACATCTGTTATAACCTGATTAACAATTTGCTTATTACTAATTCCTACAACTCAGATTTCTCTTCCCAAGAGTGATAGGTTTGGGACTTCCACAGAATGAAATGTAGCATGGGTCACCCATGTACCAATCAAAAATGAAACAGGGTGGCCATTGACTTCTCTGTCAACTTATGGGACACTTTGGCCTACCTTTAGGACTGCTCCAAGAAGGCAATCCTCCTCCCCCCCAGGCACCATCATTGTGAATGACTATCTGCTGAATCATTCAGAATTAATGAATTATTTTTTGCTGCATCACTGGAGCTGAAGGCTTTGGCCTTTAAAATGATTTTAGATGCTTCAAACCCTGCTCAGAATTTGAAACAGTTGGGACCATCAATTTTCTCTACATCTCCATTCAGGGAGCACCATCATCCTGAATTCTATTGGGATTCTGACAACACTTATGTTTACAGTTCCGACTTTTCCCATAGAAGGCAATGTTTTTTTCATCACTTCAAAGCTTAGATTCATTCCATCATAATTCATCATTCCTCTCCCATCACCTTGCACTTGCATCATTCCATTTTCTGTCATTGCACCTTCAATTTAATTAATTCCATTCATTTCAGGCTGGAAAAAATTAATATTTGAACCCATCTGGTTCCAGCGTGCTTTTTCAAATTGCTTTATCAAAGAAATCATCAGCTTCTTCATGATCTTTTTCTGCTTTGCATCAAAGAAATCACTACTACACTTAGTCAGTCTGCTGTATATGATTACTTAACTCTGGTCACAAACCAAGGACAAAGCAGACACAAAACCATTGACACAATTTTTCTCAAGATCAGTGCCTCCACTGTGTTTCTTCAAAATTAGCATATTCCTGTCATAAATGGTATGAATCCTTCGGCCTCTGAGGTTCTCAAACATTTTACCCAGCTGATATCCTTTTTAGGCACTCTCTTTTTCAAGTACTCAATCACCTGTCTCTATTTATCAACTACCTCCTCAGAAGAAGCATTATTAGGAGCAGCCTTAGCTGGTTCTTCTTTTAGTCAAGAAACTGGTGTCTTATAATTTGTCAACAAGTCATTACAAACAATAATTTCAAATAAGTAATTCAAATCAGTCCTTAACACTTGTGATATGTTTGTTAACAAAGGCATCTCTTTATGCCATCTCTCTGGTTCATCTTGCAACTTGTGGATTTTGTAGTGAAAGCATGAACATCAGCCCTTGACCATGGCACATGCATCAAATTCCCTTGTTCGAACCTTTGAATCATTTCTCGTGTCCCTTGCTTTACCTTATGCCCTCCTTGCTTTCTTTTTATACGCTACTCCTTTCTTCCATTTCTCATTGTAGTTCTTCAGATGACTCCAGTCCCTTGTTATCTGAATCCAACCTTTAATATGGGCTCCCAAAGTAATCAAGCTCATTTCTTTAAATTCATCATGAGCTATTACCATTTTATAGTTTAATTTCACATTTTTCATTTTGCTAACGTCCATTTCGCATTCATCAGCAAGCTCCTCTAATTTCTGATGTGCTTCTTTCGAACGTCTGGCTGCTTCTTTAATTGAATATCTTGTTTCAATAGCATTGCATGTCAACAACCTGTTCAAATCAATCTTTCCCTGTAACATGTAACCAAATTCATTTTTCAAAATGCCATTGGTAATAGCATTTGGAGGCTCTTCGACCAATACTATATTTTTCGATGAATTGACTTGAACCTGAGCAAGAGGTCTGGCATCCCTACTAGCATTAGGCATCATTACTGCAACCTCTGTTGAGACACTCGGTACCACAGCTGTAGGAGTTTGCACACTAGTGCCACCTCCACCCTCTCCATTGTCAGGCCCGAAACAGAATCATCTATCTATGCTGCTCTTACTTTAAATGGAGGAGGTCTACAATTTGAGAGCTCATTAAAGACATTGTCCTCATCAGAACTTTCATTCATTTTTATTCTCTCTCACATGTTGCTTTGGCTATTTGTTTTTTTTTTATTATAGATAGATAAGCTCCCTCTCCTTCCATTGCGTCCTTCCTCCAGCATTTGTCCTGTTGATTCCAATTTTTTTTTAACCACTGCTTAAATGTTTCCTTTACTTTTTTTAGCATTCTCTTTAAATCTTTCTCAGTTGGTATTTCATCCCATTTATTTAGTGCCTCACATTCATGATACTCAAAGTCTGTGTTAGAGATTGTGTTTCTGGTTGGCAGCGGTAGGCACCCTGTCCAAGCAGGAGCCACACTTCTAGTCAGGGTAAGTCACCAACACACCATAACAACCCTGGTAGCTTGGCACAGAGCAGTCAGGCTTAACTTAACAGGAAATGTGTTATTTATTTGTGTGTCACTACAAACAGTGAAAACACCACACAAAAATATACCACATCTGGTGTTGGAAAATAGCCTTCTCTGAAGAGCCGCCCCAAACTTCTTGCCTTCCTTCTTTTCTTTTTCTGACCTTGTTTTTGTTGGCTTTGGGACTCTGGGCACATTACACTGCTGACAAATTGTAAAGTGCATGTGCTTCTCCCCTAAACATAGTAGTTCTGGTGTGTATACAACTGGTATATTTCATTTACATATAATTCCTTTGTGAAGTGGTATACTGTATACTTATGGCCTGTAAATTAAATGTAACTAGTAGGCTTGTAGCACTGATTGTGAAACTGACTTAACATGTCTCAGGCCAGCCACTGCAGAGTCTTTGTGTGCAGTTTGACTGTCAATTCGACTTGGCATTTAAAATCCCTTGCCAAGCCTTGAATTCCTCTTTTATTAAATATAAGACACCCCTACGGTAGGTACTATTTTGCCCATAGGGCAGGGTGCTATGTAACTAAAAGCTAGGATATGTACTTTTAAGTTTGGCATGTTCTGGTAGTGAAAAACTCCCAAATTCTTTTTCCACTACTGTGAGGCCTACTTCTCTTCTAGGTTAACACTGGGAATTCCTTAAATCATTTAAAGTTGTAATTCCTGATTAGAAAAGAGTAGCTTGTCATGTTTCATATCTTTGGAATGGTAATGATAGATCCACTTTACTGTTAAAGTTGGATGCAACCTTACTATTTTAGAAATGCCACTTTTAGAAAGTTGACATTTCTCCACTCCTACTGCGCCATGGGCCTTGCACCCTGTCTCTAATATATGTCTGGGCTAAGTGACAGCTACACTTTCTGCATTCCCTCTAGACAGCCACAAAAACAGGAAGGGTGAGTGTGACAGAGGACTCATCTGCATTCTGATGGGCCTTCCTGGGCTGGAAGGGTGGATGTGAGCTAATGCTTACTCTTCAGTAGGGAAGTGCCTTTCCCCACTCAAAGGGCTGATTACCCTGTACTGGTAGTCTGGGGCCAGGGCTAGGAAGAAAGGATCTCTGTGCACTTCAAGGGGCTGCTTTGAGGTCAACCCCACTTCAAAGGCACATTTGGGTGAAAGTACTGGGTCTCTGGCCCTACTAAATGAGTACACGCCTGGACTTGGGAAGAACTGGGCTAGAATAAAGACTGCTGTGCTGTAAGGATTGCCACTATGCCTGGACTGACTGTTCCAAAGAACTGCTTCTCTGCTTTCTCGAGCTCTCTGTTGCCTTTGATCTCTGCCTGGCTGAGAAAGGGAGTGGACCCATCCTGCTGAACCAAAAGTGACTTACTGGCTTGCTCCCTGTTCTTCTGAAGTCTCAGGGACATCAAAGACTGTCTGCAACTCTCCTCGTGCTGCTGGTCTCTGACATTTGTGAGTCCTACCCTTGCCTGAGGTGCCCATTCCAGTCTGGGGCCTCAGAAGAAGGTTCTGCAACTGTTTTCTGCAAAAACTGATGCATCGCTTTGAGTGTGTGAGAAATTTTGCCACATCACTCCTTCGACCCAGAGGCTGTTCGATGACAATGGATTCGCAGTCTGTGCGGCTTGACAACAACACATCGCATTCACTTCAGCGGAGCCTGATGACGACTCAGTGATCTGACTGTGTGGAAAATACCAACACATCGTGCCCTAAATGTCAAAGCTTTGCTCCATCAAAGGTACTATTTCAGTGGACATTCCATGATTTCTGAAGAAAGCCCACCCTCCATCGCGGTCAGCCTGAGCTTTAGATTCGCACCGGTGCCACACGACCTCAAGTAACCTTTTGACCTCTAGTGACTTATAAGCACTATTTGTGATTTAATCTTTAAAAATGAATATATTGAATTCTACTGATCGGATGTTTGTCGCTTTGGTCTTGTTTTACTCAGATAAATATTCTCTACTTTTCTAAACTGGTGTGGAGTCTTTTTGTAGTGTTTTTATTACAGTGTGTGTGTTGCACAAATTCTTTATATATTGCCTCTTACGTTAGGCCTGCCTGCTCTGTGCCAAGCTCCAGAGGGTGAGCAAAGGTTAATTTAAAGTATGTATCTGACTTACCCTGACTAGGAGTGTGGTCCCTACTTGTACAGGGTGCATACCTCTACAAACTGAAGACCCAGTTTGTAATAGTAACCCAATGTTATCCTATGGGAGAGGTAGGCCTTAAAGCAATGAAAAACATGTATTTTTATTTTTCCACTAGCAGGACATGTAAAACTTAAAGTACTAGTCCAAAGTTTTAAAAACACGTCATCCTACCTTCTGGGCTGTTCAGGGCCTACCCACGGGAAGACATATGTATTAAAAAGGGAGGTTTGGGCCTCTAAATGGCAGTTTAAAACTACACATACAAGCTGCAATGGCAGGCCTGAGAAAGGTTTAAAAAGATACTTAAGCGGGTGGCACAATATATGCTGCATGCTCACTAGTAGCATTTAAAGTACAGGCCCTGGGTACATGTAGTACCACTTGACTAGGGACTTATAAGTAAATTAAATATGCCAATCGGTGTATGATAACTCTACCACATTTAAAGGAGAGAGCACAAGCACACTAGCAATGGTTAGCAGTGGTAAAGTGCAGAGAGTTCTGAGGCCAGCAAAACAAAATAAGCAAAAGTAGGACGGGTGAAGGCAAAATGTTTGAGGGAAGACCACCATAAGGTTAACAGGTCTAACACATGTGCTCCCTAGCTGGAAATGGGGAGAACTGCTCAACCTCCTGGGAGTTTTCAACATTATGGTGGAAAAACCTGGAGAGACCACGAGAATTGGACTGGTCTGACCCAGAATGGTGTTACTTCGTAAAGTCCATTCCCTGTAGGTAGATGGACCACCTCGGCAATTTGGGATTCTATCCCCTCCTATGCAGCAGCCATCTGAGGTACCTGTGGCCTGCCTCAAACCAGAAGTGCCTTAACCACAACAAGGGCTTCTCTCTCTGTAGGTCCCCACCTCTGTTCATGTGAACGTAACCTACTAATGAAGGATACAGGTAGATCCAGGCCTTCCTCATTTAACTGTGCCAAGACAGCCATTATGCCATGCTGTAGAATGTCTGTCTGCACCCATTAGAAAAGTCAGGAGCCCTCAGTACAGGAGCTGTACACATCGCCTCTTTGAGGATGTCAAAGGCTTTCTGGCAGGCCTCTGCTCAGATCACCTACATTGGCTGCTTCTTTAAAATCAACTCAGTCAAGAGAGCAACAATATTCCCATACACCTTGACAAACCTACATTATTATCAAGTGAGACCCATGAAGACCCTTACTTCTGTCTGGGACTTGGGGGCTGTCATGCCATGATGGTTGCTACATTGGTCCGGAGGAGCTGCAGCTTACCCACCCCCACAAAGTGTCCCAAGTACACCACAGACTCCTGCCATAGCTGGCACTTACTGGTCTTGACAGTCAAATCTGTCTGTTGCTCAGTCTGAAGCACTTCCTGAAGGTGAAACAGGTGGTCCTTCCAGCTGCTACTGAAGACAGCTAAGTCATCCTGTTAAGCATATCTCATGGCCACCATTCCAGCCAGGACCTGACTCACCAACCACTAAGAGGTGGTGACAGGGGCATTCTTGCGTCCAAAGCCAGGGGTGAGGGAGAACAGAGAGGCAAACGTGCCTCAAAAGCTGGCAGCCACCCACCTTCTGACTTCTCTATCTCTTTGGATGGCAGGAAAATGGAGAGAGGTTCACTTTCCTCCTCTTCTCCATCATCTGTTCCCAACAGCATGGTAACCTCAGACCACTCATAGTGACCACTGATGTGGAAGACCTACTAGGTTTTTCTAGGGTTCTTGAGGTCCACCAGATAGGTGGCCTCCCCTTTCCTTTCAATCACGTCAACAATGTTGGTTGGGGGCCTTGGGCTCCATGACCCACTTGGCCAGGCTGAAACTTTAACAGAGCGGCCTCTGTTCATACCAGTTTCATCATCCCCTGCCTAGTTTCTAAGTTCTTTGATGCCTTCTTCCAGGCCTTCAGGATCGGGTTGCGGAGGACTAGCATGCAGGTAACGTCATGCTGGGGGAGCCTTTTGGGAGCTTACTCCCATCACTCCTTCCTCCTGGTACCTTCCTGTATGCAAAGAGCAGGCTGGGAAGGAGGACGTTTCACTTCCGCCTCATGGCCTCAGCAAGCCCATAATAATGCCCTTGAGGGTATTGTTGAACTGCTCAACAAGCCCCTTAGTCTGAGGTTGGTGGGGTGTCCATATTGAGTCCACATTGACTTCACGTACACAGACATGAAGTTGGTGCCCTTGTCTGACACCCCTTTCTTGGGGAAGCCCACTCGGGTAAAAATCCCAATCAGTGCCCCAGCCAGTGCAGATGCAGTTATGGTGCTCAAAGGGATTGCCTCTGTGTACCTTGTGGCATGGTCCAACAAATCCAAGAGAAACCTTTTGCTCATGGCAGTTTGGAGTTCAGGGACCCAAAAATGTCAATGTCCACCTTCTCAAAAGGGGCAGTCAGGTGAACCTTAAGCTTCTTTCCTGTATTCCCACTGGCCTTGCAGGTGTGACAAGTCCTACAGAAGGCATCTGAGGCTGTCTTCATCTGGGGCCAATAGAAGTGGATGACAAGCGTGTTAAAGGGCTTGTACTGCCCCAGATGCCCTGCCAGCGGTATTTAGTGAGCCAAACCCAGTAGTAAGCCCAGTAACACTGGGGAACCACTAGTTCACGCACTGCCATGTGCACAGATGCCTTAGGCCACCTGTAAAAAAGGTTATTCTCCCAGCAAATCAGGTGATTGCCAGAGTTGTCAACAGCTGCCTGGGCTTCAGCCTGCTGCCTCAGTCCCTCTAGAGTTCAGCACTCTCTCTGCATCTTGCACAACTACTGCCTGAAGGACCCACCTTTGACTTGCCACCTAGCAAGCTCAGGCAGGTCTCCAAGAGAGGCAATATCCCCCCGGTCAACTCCGGGATTGTCTCCTCTGGTATCCGATCCACCAGAATGGTAGGAGCTTCAGGGCTGGTTTCCCACATCCCCTGCCCTTGCCCTTATTTGCAGCTATCTGGGCCAATCTTCCAGACTTGCATTCTGGGCAGCATGAACTGAGTGGTCACACAGACCCACTCAGGCAATCCCAATATTTCCAGGTGAGAGCTGAGCTCCACTTTGTTTCCAGGCTGTGTGTGCTCCAAGTCATTCCCTAGCAAACAATCCACGGGCATGGCAGGGTTCACAGATGCCTCAAGAGAACCTAAGCCGTACCCCATTCTAATGTAATCAGAGCCACCAGGTAGTGGCTCTCACAGTTGACTGATACCACAACCCTGATGAAATGTGTCAGGTATCACCTGCTTTGCAGAGACCAGATGACACCTAACAGTAGCCTTATTGGATCATTTGTCTCTCAGAGCCTTCACCATCTGCCCATTGATGGTGATCCAGTGCCATACGTACAAGTATTGACAGGCATGTGAGCCACAGGTACCATCTCTCTGTCCCCCAGGGTAACTAAGGTAACCTCAGCTGCCCCCAATACTGGCTGGAACTATCTCCACCCCAAGCCCTATACTGGCCAATCCCTGGGACTGCCCACCTCTGGGGGGGTGGCTAGATTGGGAATGGGACCCTTTCCCCCGTAAGCTATTTTGGGGTCCTTCTGCAAACTTTTTCTTGTTTTTATCCCCCCAGCTCCTTCTTCTGATAGGAGCCCTGATCACCATTTTGGGAGTACCCAAGATACATTTTTGTGGACCCTGATACTGATGCAGCAGTCCGCCTCCCTAGCAAGCTCCCTGCGATCAGTGAGTATACTATCCACAAGGTGTTGACCAGGTGTTGACCCATTTCTGTAAAACAAAGACTTTCTAGAAATCAGGTTATGTAGCCTTTGGTAATCCTTCACTTCACTTGCTTTCCCCAACCATCATTTGCCTTGCAAAAATGATTCACATAATCCACCCTGGTCTGAAGGGGCAGCTTCTAGCCTATACTATACCAGCGTCAGCCCATACTTCCTGATCCTTCTTCATAAGGAGATAATGTTTACTTAGGGCAAAGAGGGCATGCCTAACTTCATTAGGAATATACCTCCATAGACTGGTCCCCCAGTCCTCCTCAGGGAATCGGCTCATCTCTAAGGTAATTTCACAAGCCTCAAACCAGTTATCTATGTCATTACCCATAACAAAGTTAGGCACAACATATTTTGGGGTGAGAACCCTCATTTCTCCACTGGACACTGAGGTAATCCTGCCTCTATTGATTTGCTTGCCTCTGATGTCCAGCTCTCTCAAGCTCTTCTCAAGAGCCAATCATTTCTTCTTCCAGAAACAGTTTCTCTTCCATTTTAAGTTTGGCCATTTGCACCCTGAATTCCCTCTCAGCCTTTCTGTCCACCACCTCCTCTGGAGCGAAGTTCCTCAAAGATACTTCTCCCTGTACTAACACTGGGCTCTCTTTCAGTGGGCAGATGGCCTCCCTCCTCTGGGAGGTTCTGCTCAGAGCAGGAACTCCTAGAGAAGGACTATCATGGCCTTCCTCCACTCCCAAAGTAAGTTCCCACTCAGCAGGATAATCCTCATTAAGATCCTCCTCCTTAGACACTTATGGATTGGATGGCATCCTTGTGACTTCCTTATAGGCATGGAGGGCTATCTGAAGGTCCGACTTTGTAGCCTTCTTTCCTGAATGCAGGCACCTCTCCATGGGGTTTCTGAAGATCAGTCCTTTTGAAGCTGTAAACATTGAGCATCCTCATCTCAATAAATTAGTCTCAGATTACTTATCTGGGATGTTCAGTGTAATGCAAATTCACTGTATGGCACTGCACAAGCACAAGTCCCAATCCTCACCATTCAACGCCAATGTAAGAAATTGGGTTACTAGTTAAGGGGGGTGAAAGCCTACTCAAGAGGCAAGTACAATCCTTGTCAGGGTGAGGTCACAAGCAAACCCTAAATTAAGCTGTGCTGAACGCTCTGGTAGCTTGGCCTAAAGTTTGGCTTAACTTAGAGGCATTGTGTAAAATATTTATGAAGCACTTCAAACAGTTGTAAAGTGAAACCCAACACATGCAAAATCCCACACCAATTTTAAAAAATAGAGTGAAATTTAATAGATACTTTAAGATCAAAATGACAAAAATCCAATCAGTAGACCTGGAGATATGAACTTTTAAAGATTTAAGGGAAGATAGTTCCAAAAAGCACAAAGCACCAACTATGTTTATCTGGTTGTGACTGACCGGGACAAAGTCACAAGTTCTGTCTGACTGCGGTTGAGCCCAGTCTGGCTATTGGGACTCAGTTAGGCCCGCTGAAGTGAGAGTGCAGAGTCCCGTGCTGAGGATGCATCACACAGAGGTGGTTCCTGGAAGCTGTGAAGCTGAGATGTGAAGTCCGTGTCATTGACAAGGATGCTTTCAACGAGGGGCTTGCAAAGAGTAGTCCAGTATCGAAGATGCATTGCACACCAGGAGTTTCTAGGAGGATGTGGGCAGCCATGCAAAGCCCTACGCCGGGAATGTAACATACGGCAGTCATGATGCAGAGTTTGGTTAGGCGATGGGCCACGCAGTGGCTCTGATGTGGAGTTTCTGGGAGGCGATGTGTCAGGATACGTTGGTTCTACTGGAACCACAGTTAAGCTGTTTCAAGAGTCCAGGGCTGGGGTGGCGCCATCTGGGGGAGGGGCAGGACTTACAGCTACCAGAGTCCAGGTGCTGGGCTCAAGATAGAGCCTGTTCTGTCTCTGAGGCTTCTGATCAGCAGACCAGCAAACTAGACATTGGAGTCACTCTGGTGGTTCTGGGTTGAAGACGTTGGGCCAGTCCTTCTCACTTGAGCAGGAGGGCCACACAGTAGGACAGTAGAGTGGTAGTCCTTCTTGCTGCAAAGCAGCACAGCAGTCCTTCTTTTGAGTCATCCAATGTGTACTGAAGAGTTGGGGTCTGAGGTCCAGCGCTTATACCTGGTGCCCATTTTGAAGTGGGAGAGGTTTCTAGTAGTTTTCACCCCACGAGGTGTCAAGCATCCCCTTTCTCCCTGCCCTGGCCCCCGCTTAACTGACGGACAGAAAAGATTAGTGACAACTCCTTTGTGAGAGTGCTCAGGCATACCCTTTGTGATGTGTAAGTGTCATAGGTTAAAGATCCTCTCTCTCATTAACTCAGAGAGGCCCATCCTGTCAACACCTATCTTACCTTTGTTTCACTGTTTGAAAGCAATCCACGAAGACCACCTGCTAGATACACCTAGTCATGTGACTCAGGGACAGGCAGTGTCAGGTTCCTTAGTGTACGGACTTCTATTTGCAGTCTTGGAGGGATGGAAAAATTAATGAGTCCAGGTTTTGACTGACCCTGTCTGCCAGAGGTAGGGGTGACCCCTTCTGGTAGCCATGATGCTGCCAAAAAGGGAACTTCTAAGCAGATAGTGTTGTCCCGAAGGAGCCCTCAAGAGGAAAAACTCTAAAGGGATAAAAACCTCTGATGGTGACCAGAGATTCCCGGGAGGCAGATGAGGACTGGTATTGATGGTAGAAGACCTGGACTGCAGCAAGATTCAGAAGGCGCAGATAAGGATAGTGAAAAAGCCAGAACCAGGAGAATAGAAAGGTTCAGAAGGAAAGCAACAGGTGCAAGAATCATCAGCAGGAGCAAAGAGACACCAACAGGAGCAAGGAGACACCAGCTGGAGTGAGGCGACACCAGCAGGAGCAAAGATACTCCAGCATGAGTTATGAGTGTTGTAACGCAAAGGAGAAAGACAGTTCTGCTCCTTATATACCCCAAAACAGGAAGTGACATAAAGGAGGAAGTGTGAATAAATTTGACTTTACAATCAAAAAGGGCTTTTAATTAAAATTTTGTAGACACCAAGCTCAACCTGTCTACTGGCTGTCAATTGGAAGTTAGCACATATTAAATATCATAAAGTAACCCAATGTTATCCTATGGGAGAGGTAGGCCTTACATTAGTGAAAAACAAATGTAGGAGTTTTTCACTGCCAAGACATGCAAAAGTTTAAAGTACATGTCTAACTTTTCACATACACTGCACTCTGCCCTCTGGCTGTTTAGGACCTACCATAGGGGCGACATACATATTAACAAGCTGCAATGCAAAGGGTCTTGCATTTGCTCGTGTTAGAGCTATTAGCATTGTAAATTCCTAACTGGACTTTTCTTGCCACATAAATTGAAAATTAAAAGTAAGCAAGCAGATTCAAAGTGCCATGCCGCCAGGAGCATGAGCATGAAGGAGAGA
Organism: Pleurodeles waltl; assembly: GCF_031143425.1. Lineage (NCBI taxonomy): Eukaryota > Metazoa > Chordata > Amphibia > Caudata > Salamandridae > Pleurodeles > Pleurodeles waltl. Next base: position 341,083,836 of record NC_090442.1, on the reverse strand, counting down.
CACAAAAGGAAAAATGAGCTCAATCGTAGTCAAATAAATTGGCAAAAGTGCTATTGTCCATGTAACAGGGTCGATGGTCAAGGCGCTAACAAAACGGAGGGACAAACGTAAAGCATTTACCAATGATAACAAAGGATTTTTGAAAGGCAAGCCCATGAACGAGTGATAGTGATGGGTGTGCGGTGGGCATGGTTAAAAGCTCACAGATATATTATAACAGGCCAGAGTGCTTGCGCGCTCGACCTAAAAACAAAAAAAGGCAGGCTGCTGTGGAATTCAGTGCATGACTTGCCATTTATGCTGAGAGGTTCTTCACTGAACACTAGCTATTGTAAAAACCTATGTGCATACCCACATACCCAGTCTACGCACATCTAGCTATGGGGGGACTGACCGAATAATAATCAAGTACTTGCAAAGCCAATGGGTCTTGTCTTTTCTAATTGTACTCTAGTGGTTGGTGAGTTTGTGGCAGGGTAAATGTGACCATGAATCAGTCGTAGGATGGTCGGTGAGGTCATTGATTATAAAATTAGTGAGTAAATGCGTGCATGGATAACTGGGTGAGTGCTAAATTTATTTAAATCAGCAATGATGTGTGACTGCAGGACCACCATGCTGGTTATCTAATGAGAATACATAACAAAAGCACTAAACATGGCAAATAAAGAATGTGCACAGAGTAAGTGACTGTAGGTTTAGACATACCTAGAAAACCCGAGTAAGACAGATATTTAAGTAATGCAATATTTTTCATATGGAACGCACTGTCACTCAGCAATCTGGTTGATACTATATAAAATTGTCAACACATATAAATAAGCAAGTCAATTCAAAGCGCCACGGCCGCAATGAGCGTGAGCACAAAGGAGACACACAAAAGGAAAAATGAAAAGTAAAACAGTTGACATAAGCAATCCAAATCAAAGCGCCCCAGCTGCCATCAGCATGAGCACGAAGGAGACCTACAAAAGGAAAAAGGAGTTTGCTCACAGTCAAACATATTGGCAAATGTGCAATTATCCAGGTAACAGGGTCTGTCCCCAATGCGGTAAAAAAAACTTCCTAAAGAGGGCCAAACGTAGAGCATTTACCAACGATACCAAAAAGGTTTTTGAAAGGCAAGCCCATGAACGAGTGAAAGTGACGGGCGTGAGGTGGGCATGGTTAAAAGCCCACTTAGGTACCAAGACATCGGACAAGCAGCGCTGGTGCACTGCTATGCTCAGCCTAAAGAGGAAGGTTTGGACCTGGCAAAAGGTTTATTTTGCCAGGTCTAAATAGTGGTTGAAGACTGCACACACAAGCTGCGGTGGCAGGCCTCAGATAAGTTTAAAGAACAACTTAAGTGGATGGCACAATAGGTGCTGCAGGCCCACTAGTTGCATTTAATTTACAGGCCCTGGGTACATGTGGTACCACTTTACCAGGGACTTACAAGTAAATAAATATGTCAATTGTGTGTAAGCCAATCCTACCACATTTAAAGGAGAGGGCACAAGCATGTTCGCTCTGGTTAGCAGTGGTAAAGCCAACAAAACGAGAACAGCAAAAATAGGAGGGGTGAATGCAAAAAGTCTGAGGGAAGACGACCCTAAGAGTGATAGGTCTAACAATTACATTCGGTAATAATGATGCTGGTGAGTGTTCTGGTGAAGAGCTATCACATATAGTGAGTTGCCTAAGATCAGTGCACATTCAGTTCCTGTGTGAAGGTATTTGAAGAGCACATAACAGGATTGGAAGTGGTGGATAAATGCTCCGGGTGTAATTAATGTTTGCTGTCAGTGTAACCAGTTTGTACCCTTTTCTCGAGGATCATATGTTTGTCGTAGTCCATATTCTTTCCTTAGAATGAAAATCTCAGCGTTACCGAAAGAGATGCTAAAGAGGTTTTCCTATTTCCAACTGAACACAGGATTTTTCTTTGCTCACAGATAACGTCTCGCCACTTCAGAGACAGAACAGGTGCTGCCCTCCGTGTCACTGCAGAGATTATCCATCAACTACACCTGTGTATCTAGCATAAATCTCATATTCCGTGGTCTCGTTACCTGTCCTTAACGTCTAATTACCGACACATTCCATTCCCAGTTGCCCAACGAGCTCAACAAACCTCTAATGGCATCAACTATCTGTGATTTAGTTACCTCGTGACAACACGCCTTCCCTTCCACAAAACATGTATTCTCCGCCCCCATCCGAACAGAAAGGCACCTATTCACAAGGAATAAATGGCACTGAAAAACGACTGCTAATCCCCCACGTGCATAATTGTAATAGATTTAATAAAATACATTTTTCTCGCATGTGCAATAAATGATACTCCTGTAAAGGTTAAATTCATCACTCTAAACCTTTTAAGATAATGCATTGAGTCAGCTTAATATACAATTTTCGCATTTGCTATATTATAATCTCTTCGCTTTCATTCAGCTGAAAAATTAATTATCATTTACACTAAAATGAGATTCTTTCAGTTGGAAAAATAACAGCTCTTCAGATCCTATAGGTAAATCCTGGGTAAGCAAGCTCTTAATCAGTAGAAAGCTAAGGATTTACCACACAAAATAGAGTCCTGCCACTTACAGCCCAGCAGTGGCTCTTTTAAATCAGTGAGAACTGACAGATTTACCAAGTTTATTATGTAACGAAAATAATGCACTTTGCAGTTTATCATAGATAAACACAAAAATGCTTGAATAATGAAAAATAAATGTTCCCGTAATTATTGTAATGATTGCAATCCTAGTAAAAACCATCTCCCAGCTGAACATTTTGCCTTGAATTGTGTTTCATACAGATTATCGCACAGAAAGGAAATGCGTGGACAGTTTAATATGTAACATAGACTTCATATATTACTATATTACAAACTAATGTATAGATTCAGCAGAACTTAGTAAAATGGAAACTTAAGAAATCTCAACATCGAAAATTCGACGTGCACACATTTTTCACTCGCAACAAATCCCTGTCTCCAAAGTGCTAAAGCATTCCTTACAACAGTGAACGCACTCAGTGCAACACTGCCAGAGAGGTGATGTTTGCATCGGTTGTCAAACATGCAATAGAAAAATCGAGGTATGTCAAGATTAAATGCATGTGATGCTTTTTCGGAGGGGATTATGATTTGTAACTCGAATGCCAAGCAATGTCAGCTCTAATCTCCTTCCATTTACAGGGAAGTAATGGCAGTGCAGAGAAACACTGACTCCACGGATTGCAAGAGTCAGGGTTTCAAATGTGAGTTCAATGCTGTCACAAATTGTTGGTCCGGTGTCAGCTCCGTGGTGTAATGCAAAGCGATGGGGCCCCACTGCAGGATGTGGTGAGGGTCCCCTCAGGCGTCTATGTGTGACAGAAATTCATAAATCTTATGCTGACCGGGCCCCCCTGGAAGGGTCTCCCTACTCCGAAGGAGTTGCAGGGGCTTGTGTTACCCCCGGAGTCAACTTCTCAGTGTAGACCAGGAAAGGATGCGAAGGGATGGCCATGTACCCGTTCACTCCACCCTTCCCCTCTCACAAGGTACACGGGCCAGAATACAGACACTGAAATTATGGCTCTATGATCTCTCTGCCGGGAATTTCCCTTTATTTGAGTGCAGTTTCGTTCACACTTAGGGCCTGGTTTAGATGTGGGCAGAGGGGTTACACCTCACAATTGTGACGGATATCCTGTCCACCGAAATCTAAATCTAATTGTTTCCTGTGGGCTTTAGATTTTGGCATACGGGTTATCATTCACGGCTGTGACAGACTAACCTCCACACTGACATCTAAATCAGGCCCTTAGCCTTGCGGTGACCAATGTCACAAAACCTGCTAGTTTGAAAAGCCACAAACAACTGATAAAGTAGATAAAGCGTTCTTCTCATAACCAACATATACTTGCAAAAAGAAATAGGGCCTGATTTAGAGTTTGGTGGAGGGGGTTACTCCGTCACAATGTGACGGATATCCCGCCTGCTGTACTAAGATCCAATTATAGCCACTGGAGATTGTAATATGGCAGATAGGATATCCGTCACGTTTGAGACGTGTAACCCGCCCCCAATACCCTAAATCGGACAATCGTCAGAAAATGCATGTTATCCTAAAACCTGTTGTTATTTTTCAAAGAGGGTCAGGGTTTAGAGGTAAAATTCAAGGCCAATGCTCCCCAAATAAGTCCTTGAGTTCCAGCCAGCAGGCACTGTGCGTGTCCATGCCTTACTCAGAGCTAGTGGGTACACAGAGATGATCTACGATGTATAGGGCGTTCAGGGGGCCTTCTTGGATGTCCATAGATGACAAAGATTTTTATAATAGATAAGGGAGAACCTTGATAGGAAGCCTGAGGCTTGTCAACACAGTAGGAATGTACTGCTCTGGCTTTTGAGATCACGAGGAGAGGAAGGCTAGGGAGGGCTGTGAAGGACAAGAAACCAAAGAATGAAAGGCATTCAGCAGTGGCAGCCAGCGGCAAATAAAAGTGGTGGGGAGAATATTTAACCCACTGACAGGCACAGCTAAAACCTAGCAAGGCCTTAAGGCTCAACGCCAATGCTGTCAATCGTGGTCTGTTTTAAACAGTGTTTATAATGGGCCATGAGTAATAACTGTGGAGTTGAGGCTGAAGGTACTACAAGTTTCTCACACTGCCTGTCAGTGAGTTAAATCAAATTTTAATCTGAAAATAAAAAAATTTACTTACCCACTGCTCGGTGCTCCTCTTGTTGGAGAGCATGGCTCCAGCACAGGCTCCCAGAGCCTCAGCCAGCTCCGCTCCAGCCAATCCAGATGCTGCTCTCATGCTGCACAGGCAGCATGAGAGAAGCACCAAGATTGGCTGGAGCAGACTGGTTCAACACTCCTGCAGGCACTGTGCATGATCTCCACCCAGCTGTCTTAGACAAGTGAGCATGCCAGGCTGGTCGTCACACGACAGATGGCCAAAGTGACATGCACACTTTAAACTGAAGGGCACACCTCCCTGCTGCTGCCCCCGCCCTCAGACTCGCCTGCTAGCATGAAAAAGAGAATGGTAGTACATTTGTTTTATTACAATTTTATTTTTCATGTATGCAGTTTGCTGGAATCGCTGCTGAGTGGCGACGCTCAGACGACCTAATGCAAGAACCACCTCTGGCATTCAGGTAGAGTGACCACAAGACAATGAAGAAGAATTGCTGTTGACATTGCAGTGCGATTAGATCTAGCACTGAGTGGTCATTGCCTCTGATTCACCCTCTCATCAGTTTAATTTGATCAATAATCAACACCCTTCCAGACATGCACCCCAGCAGGAGCTTCTGAATTCTTTGTAGGAAGCAAGTGGTAAACATCTCACAAAGGAAAGCAGATGCGGACTGACCTTTGGAAACCTTATGAAATGCTGGGGGCCTTCACAGAGCAGAAAAGGAACAGCGAGGGTCATGTTAGGAGTTAGTAAACCTAAAACTCCGTTAGACGATGCACTGAATCTTCCCGTGAATATGTAGCGTTCTCTTACTCTTATCATATGTATGACACCTAGAATGTTTTCACAGTTTGTGAATGCTAAAATTGCTAAAATGTGATTTATATGACTAGCAAAGTTAAGTAAAGGTCAATTACTGCATTGTGAAAGATAGTTTACGCTTGTTGGCACTACAATGAAATGCTCTGCTGGGTTGTGACAGAGGATGGCCTCACCTAGCCTACCTTGACTCTCATGGTAGATGCAGATGAGCAGGCAAGGATTAACTTAATGGAGGTGTTTGCTATGAGTACAGTGCAAAACAGCTAACGTGGTTGCAATAAAATATGAGTAGTGTATAATACAACACTTTCAATAATTTCTCATGTATATATTTTGTGATACAACCAGTATTCACAAACTAAATAGCACACAAAATACCGTACACAATTGTAACAGTGTAATCAATAAAAACAGTATATGAAATGAAACAGTATTTGAAATGAAAAGTGTGATGATCACACGCACAAAACTGTAATAATCTAGAGCGGATCGTATTTGCACTGTAAATCAAGTTCCCTGCTCTGCAGAGCTCTAATTTTCATGGTGTTCTAATAATGCTCGTGAAGCTCTGAGCACATCTACAATGGAAGCAACAGAATCAGTGCAATGAAGACAGACAGGGCAATATTATAGCAGAGGGATAACAAACAGCAAATATTCAAATAGTTTTACAAAGATATTGTAGCGAAACAGATCATAACCTTCCTTTCAAAAGCACATTATTAATTTGTATATGTAATGCTCCACTCGGCTGTAGTAAATATAAGCACTGTTCATTTCTCCATACGATAGAGACCTCCAGACAGTTTCCCAGCTCCTCTCTCTTTTTCAAACCGTCCACATCAGAATCTCCTTTACTCCAACATTCCACAGCATTACCATAATACATCACAATAAGAATAATTCCCACATATACCTTTCACAAAAATTAGGGTTCATTATCGGTAAAGCAATGAGAATATCCATGCAGCACAGAAAACTCATAGACCATGGTAGCTACAGAAATCATGGTACTTCAAGATAAATCAGAGTCTGTTTTTTAGTTGCATTTTGATGTTCGTGGTGTCAATCAATCACTCAATCAATCTGCATTTATATAGCGCTGCTTCTCACCCTAGCAGTTATCCAGGTGCTGTGCTGCTGTGTCAGTCGAAGAGCCAGGTTTTGAATCCCTTTCTGAAGGAGGTCAGCGAGGGTGAGGTATGGAGGTGGAGGTCGTTCCAGGACTTGGTTGCGAGGAAGGAGGAGTGAACTCCTGAGAGGCAGCGCTGGATGTGTGGTATCTGCGCAATGGCTGGTGCGAGAAGTGGAGGTTTTCGGGGGGGACTCGGTGGAAGTTCAGGTGGTGGTTCAAGTAAGAGGGTCCTGGGTTGTGGAGGGCTTTGTAGGCATGGGTCAAGAGCTTGAATAGACATCTTTCCTGGATGGCGAGCCAGTGGAGGTTTTTGAGGTGATGGTTGATGTGAGTCCTGCTGGGCAGGTTGAGGATGAGTCTGGCTGCTACATTCTGGATCATCTGGAGTCTTCTCATGAGTGCGGGGGTGGTGTTGGCATATAGTGCATTGCCGTAGTCGAGTCTGCCTGTGATGAGTGCCTGCATCACTGCTTTCCTGGTGCGGAGGGGGAGCCGCTTGAAAATTTTGCAGAGCATGGGGAGGGTGTGAAAACATGATGAAGCAACTGTGTTGACCAGGCATTTCACAGAGAGTTCACGTTCCACAATGATGCTGAGGTGCGGGCATGGCCTTTCGAATTGGGGGTAGCTTCAGGCAATTGTTCGTCATACAGGTTGGGACGTTCTCCATACAGTTGTGGAAGTTGATCTTTGTCATGGTGGAGTCTACTGAGATTGAGAGGCTGAGCTGGGTGTCAGTGGTGAACGAGACTATGCTGAGGTTGTGTTTCCTGATGATGTCCGCGAGTGGTGTCATGTAGATATTGAAGAGAGTAGAGCTGAGGGAGAAGTCTTGAGGGATACAGCAGGTGGTATGCTAGGGTTGAGAGGTAAAGGGCAGAAGGTGGATTCTCTGGGTGCATCCTGAGAGGAAGGAGGTGATCCATTTGAGCTTGTCATCGGTGATTCCTATCTGTCACAGTCGGTTGATGAGAGTGAGGTGGGAGAGTGTTGAAGAGAGGTCGAGCAAGATTAGGGGGGCTGATTCTCGTCTGTCAAGAAGGGCATGGATGTTGTTGGTTGGGGAGATCAGGGCTGCCTGGGTGCTGTGGTAGGGTCCAGTAGGTTGTTTTTCTCCAGGTGTTCAGTGAGTTGGAGGTTGATGGCTTTCTCTAGGGCTTTTAAAGGAAATGAGAGCAGGGTGGTGGGACGGTAGTTTTGGAGTTTGCTGGGGTCTACTGGGGGTTTCTTGAGGAGGGGGTCTGACGTTTTTGTGTTTCCAGGTGCTCACATAGGTGGCAGTGGCAATGTAGGTGTTTAGGATGGCGGTAAGCTGGTAGCTGATCTTGTCTCTTTCGAAGTTGAACATTCAGTGGGGGCCTGGGCCAGTGGGTGCGCTGGAGTGGATGGAGTTCATCAGCATTTTTGTGTTCTCTGTACTGAGTTGTTCCAATGTGGTGAGTGGGTGGACGGCTGGTGTGGTGGAAGGGATGCAGAGAGGGGTTGGTGATCAAGTTTTTGTGGATGTTTGCTATCATGTTATGGAAGTGATCAGCGAGGGCATCAAAGCATTCCTATGAGGTGGGATCATGTTTTTGGTGGCTGGCTGGCAAGTGAACTCCTTAACAATGGTGAAGAGTTTCTTGGTTTGGTTGGTGTTGATCTCGATCTGGTGTGTCAGGGCCTCCTTCTTCATGGATTTGAGCTGGCAGTGGTAGTTGTTCAGGGCTGTCTTGAATGTGGCTCAGTCTGTATAGTTCCTACTGGATGGCCACTTTCTTTCCAGTTGTTTGCATCTGTGTTTTGCCTTGCTGAGATTCGGGGTGAACCAGCTGGCTCATTTGTTCAATTTGTGGTTTCTGTCTGGTTTTGTGGGTGCAACTAGATCGGTGGCGCTGGAGATCCAGGAGTTGAAGTTCTCTACTGCCTAGTTTAGGTCTGAGGTGATGATGGGTTGGGCGACATTGAGATCGCATTTCCATTGTTCCAGGGTGACCTTGGACCAACTGCAACCAGGGGTTCTGTGGTTGTTGGGGAGGTGTGGGGTCGTATGGTAATAGTGAAATGTACAATAGAGTGGTCTCGCAGGTGAGTTCAGTGGTGTGGCTGTACCTATTCTGTTGCTGGATGTGAAGATGGGGTCCAGCATGTGTCCTTCTTTGTGCGTGGGGTCTGTGACCAGGTACGTGAAGCCTATGTTGTTCAATCATTCAACGTCAGTGGAGTTGGTGTCCCTGTGGTCATTTAGGTGGAAGTTGAGGTCTCCTAGGAACAGGTAGTGTTCTGATTCTAAGGCGAGTGGGGTGATAAATTCAGTGATGGCATCACTGAGGCCAGTTCAGGGTCCTTGGTAATGGTGATTTTATGTTGGAGCAAAGCTGGAAGCTCATGTGCTCCGTGAACGGCGTGGTGTAGTCATCTGAGATGATGCAGATTCTCTGTGAATGATGGCAATGCCACCTCTGTGCCTGTTATTGCAGTCACGGTGTTTCTTCATCTTGCAACCGAAGGGTGTAGAGGTGGTGGTTTCTGGGGTGTGCTTGCAAGGGTGAGACATGCTTCGGTAATGAACGTCACATCAAGGATGAGGGCACAGATGGTGTCTCAGATTTCAGTGGCATGGTTGAAGAGGGATCTGAGTTGTTTGGGAGAAGTTTCATTCATTGGGGATGGTGTGGTGCCAGTTGTTGTGGTGGCGGTCAATCCTATGGTGTAGCTGAACCAGCAGTAGGTGCAGATGAAGGGTCCCTCTGTGGAGTGAGGTGATTTGAGGCAGCAGTTGTTGTTTCATCCGGGGTCCAGTGGGCAGAGATAGGCGTCAGAGTGCGGCAGAATATCTGCATGACAGAAGAAGGCCAGGGTTCCTGGTGCTGGGCGCCGGTCCAGGAGCAAATGGACACAGATGGGCTAGCCTTTGGCATGCCAGCGGTGTAGCCGTGCTTTGCCCTTCATTAAATAAGTATCAGGGAGGGGAGCTTGGGAGGCAGAAAGCAGCAGAGCGGGAGGAGCGTGAAAAAAATGGCAGTGCCCTGGGGCACTGGAAGCCTGGGTCCTGGGAGCCTGGGGGCCTGGGGGCTTGTGGAGATTTCCTGACAATGACTGACAGCTGGGGGAGTTGGCACGAACCTGCTCATCAGGACAGTGCTGCGGCTTTAATTAAATAAGTCTCAGGGAGGGGCGCTTGTGAAGCTGGAAGTGGCAGAGAGGGAGGAGCAAGGAAAAAAGTTGTGCCCTGGGGCACTGGAAGCCTTGGTCCTCTGAGCCTGGGGCTCTGCGGGCTTTTGGAGGTCTCCTGGCAATGGCTGGCAGCAGGGGGAGATTGAGCGAAACCTGGTGTGAACTCAAGTGCTCTCTGGAATAGGCTAGGAAACCTGGCAGGTGCTAAGTGATCAGTTAAGTTCAAAGAAACAATGAAAAAAACAAAGCACGGTGGGTGGATGAATTCTATGACTTGTTCTTACCAATCAGTCACCACTCATTATGCTTGCCATTCACCTGCGAACCACAGTTCTTTCGCAGGATAAAGGTTAGTCCACCCACTCCCCTCTGAACAATTCTCAATGAGTGATTACATAAACGGTCACTAGCAGGTGTTCATGAAGGGAAGAGGGGATGGGGATGAAATAAGGAAGTAAGCTCCTCTTGACAGGTATTTGGTATTCTGTCTTGGTTTCTGAGGAGCTTCGGAAATTCACATACCACCTCTGTTATCATTGTGGGATACCCTGTTCACAAAGTATACCAGAAATAATTTAGGTATAATTTATGCTGTCAGACATGCGTAACACAAGTTAGAATAATCACAGCTATACCTCGTCACATAATAGATCCTATCAATAGGGCAAGCAATGCTCTTTTAAAGGTTCATTGAATCTGTTTTAGAAAAGTTATTTTACTTGTGAGAGGTGCTCCAGACACAGCTCACAACTTGCAGTCAAGACGTATTTGCTAGTCATTGGTAAGATACTGAAAGGTACAAGTCAATATCTTGTGTTATGTCCTCAGCCTAAATTAGGATCATGCAGGCAAAGAGCTTCGCAAAATATACACTAGCCTCGGTTGAGGAATCCTCTCAGATCAACAATGCCACTCCTTGTCGTTACCTGCACTGTTTTAATATCTCTTTGATATTTTGCCAGTTTCTAAGTTAGTATACTAACCTGGTTTCGAAGATTAATGTTCTCTTTCTTGTTTTTCAGGAATCGCCATGGAGATGTCCTTGCAGCAGGACTAGTAGATGCAGCAGTCAAGAATCTTGGAAGCAGGGCAGAAATTCAGAAGTTTGGCCGATAAGTAGCATAGAGAAGAAAAAAAGCGTCCTTTCCCCCAGCTGTTTCAGGAAGCCAAGACCGATGGAGGGGTGTGGTATTTATACACGCTGTCTCTAAAAATTGTGCTGGTCACATGATTGGCTCAAATTTAGCAAAAGTTTGAGTGAAACGTCTAAACTTGGATTGGAAGGGCCAGGAAGGGTTGAGAGCAGGCTAAGGGCAGGGCACTTGGAAGTAAGAGGGCAGAAGGCCCAAAGGGAAGTTGTAACATGGGGTAGTCAAGGGCGTGGCACATGCAGAGTGGCCTCCTCTGTCTTAATGGAAGGTTGCAAGCATTGGCAGGTGCTGAGGTTGTTTCTTCAGCAGCCTGCTTCTGGTCTTATGGTTAGAGTTAGAGCGAGCTTCAGACTTTCGCTGACGCAGGTCGCCTATGGCTGGCTGGGCCCCATCCAGTGTGGCAAGATCAAAAGCAGAAGAGCAGACAAGCAGAACTTCAGTAGGGCGTTCAGGCTCGGTCTTTGTCAGGAGACAGTGGACATCCTGCAACTGCACATAGCCACAGAGCCCAGGCTGGTCCCAGTAGAAAAGATAATGTGTAAGATGCAGGGAGGCTTCAACTTTATTCCTAAAATCAGGCAGTTGGGCAGATGCCCATCTACTCATTTTGAATGCTCAGTAAATCAATCAGGTCACATTTTCCCTCCTCAGAGAGGAGTCTGGGACAGGGCAGCTTCTACTGCACTGTGTTATCTAGCCAAAGAGATCCAGGGAAGACAGAGAGGGATGTGGTTGTTAATTTAGTGTAAAACTAGTCCTCATTCTTGCAAACGCCAATCTTACACTAAGTAAATGTTCATGACCAATCATGGCTAACCCTATCGACAAGTGCATCAGCAACGTTTGCAAAACTTTAAGCATAACTCGCACATTCTAATGCTCACAAATTAATTCTGCCATTGAGGACTGGGCATAATATTGACAAACAATATAAATATGAGGGGACCTATCTACTTAAAGTCTTCGGTCTTCAATTTTGCAATACACTCTAGGGCACAAACAAAGCTTGACACAGTCTTGGGCATAGTCCAGGTTCCAGCATTGCAAAAGTCGTGTGCAACTTACTTTATGGGATGGCTACCAGTTGTTATATCAAACAACAATGAAGTAAGAGAATAAATGGTGTCAAAAATGCCTAATACATAGGTGGACTTTTACAGAAGCTGACTTACGTGTCGTTTTTCATTGTAAATATGTATCCAAATGTTTGCACTGATGAATAAGAACGGAGGAGATTATGGAAATGATGCATCATGTACTAACTACCTAGTCATAGATCCATAGATCCAAGTGCGTATGTTGGGCATGGGTTTGCTCTAATTTACTACATATTTGCAGCAGAACTGTCTGCATTGTGTAGTAAATTCAAAGGACTGATTTTTAAGAAAATCTTCCCGTTAACAAATGACGGAAAATAATATACCATCCAACCCTACAGGTAGACCTTATTAAAATCAGCTTTTGGCACATTTCTTACTAGACATTAAATCCAACGTTTGTTCATATAGACCATCAAATGGACTGTGATGGATTTAGTAAATGTGCAAAGTACTTGCTAGTTATTTTGTCCTGTACGTGTGGTCGCCTTTGGAGACAGTGCTATCTGCAGCAACAAATGTATTCAGCACCTGGGGGCAGGATTCAGGCCATCAATATCATGAACGGCCCTTTCCTAAAATTACTGGTCGATCAGCTAAAAATGGATAAGGGGCCAGCAAAACACTTCCTCACCATTTAAAGTGCTGAATTTATTTGAAGCACAGGTGGTGCAAGAGATGCATGTTTGCATCTGTTCAATTTTCAGCAATAATTGCCTGGATGCCTGTGCCTTTCATTACAGTTCTGACCATTGCCACATTCACAATGGGGCACAATTAAATTGAGTTCTCAATTTACGTATTTGATTTTACTTGAAAAAAAGGTCAGCATCTATGATGTGCACTGCTAGTTTTGTGCAAAGTTATATTTTTTCATAATGTATGTATGTTTTGGTATATGTGACGTGTATAATTTAAATCTAGCTAAGAGGCAATAGAGCACAGAGCAGGGTGAAAGACAAAGATACAGTCAATGTGTGATTGGAGGGGTAGCTGTTTTTTGGAGTGAAATAATGTATTGTTCTTCAAAGAGGTATTTGTTTCTACAGCTCTTTCCTAAATTGAGGCCGATTTTGGGAAAGTGATGACGGGTGCATAGATGTTATTCTAGAACCTAGTTGCTTAAATGAAAAAGGCCTGTTGCCTTCATTTTTTGTTTGCGCTTTGTTGACACCATTCTCATGATGTCCTGGCTATGGGTTAGTCAAGAGCCACTAGAAATGGTGAACTTGACAGTCAGACTGGCTTGTTGCCCATCGTGATGGCTTTGAAGCTGGTTTTAAAGATGGTGCGGGCTTGCAAAGGTAGCCTGTGGAGTTCCACCAGCATAATGTGTATGCAGAATTTGAAATCCTGAAACCTTACCTCATACCTTGCTTGGTGGTCTACCGTCAATTTGTAACACCAAGGAGCACAATCCTCTAACTAACTCTATGAGTTACCACCACTGCTCCAGAGAAAGCAGAGTGGAAACACAAAAAGGTGGGTCTTGCAGATAGCACAGCTCTTTCTGTTCTATTGCCCTCTTGCAAAAGCAAGAGGCCCTGTCACCGTATGTGTGCAGCCCAGCACCAGTAGCAACTGTGGTAACTCCAGATGGAGCAGAATTAAATTACAATGTGGTGGGTCCCGCAGATAGCACAACACATTCTGTTCTATTGCCCTTCTGTAATAGCAAGTGACACTGTCATGGCAGGTGCACAGTTCTGCATCAGGAGTGTTAGACTTTTCATCCTTGGCGTGGTCTCCCTTAACATTTTGCCTCTGTTCCCCAGGTTGTTGATGTGTGCTGGACTCTGATTTTACTGTTTTTGTTTCTCTGGGCACTTTACCACTACTAACCAGTGCTAAAGTGCAAGTGCTCCTTTACAAAATGTGTATGTAATTGGCTTATCCATGATTGGCATATTTGATTTATTAGTAAGTCCCTAGAACAGTGCACTAGAGGTGACCAGGGCCTGTAAATCAAATGCTACTAGTGGGCCTGCCGCACTGGTTGTGCCACCCACATAAGTAGCTGTGTAATCATGTCTCAGACCTGCCACTGCAGTGTCTGTGTGTGCAGTTTTAACTGTAAATTCGACTTGGCAAGTGTACCCACTTGCCAGGCCTAAACCTTCCCTTTTCTTACATGCAAGACACCCCTAAAGTAGGCCCTAGGTAGCCCCAAGGGCAGGGTGCAGTGTATGATTAAGGTAGGACATATAGCAATGTGTTTTATATGTCCTGACAGTGAAATATTGCAAAAATCATTTTTCACTGTTGCAAGGCCTGTCCCTCTCATAGGTTAACATGGGGGCTACCTTTAAATCTGATTAAAGTGTAGATTCCCTTTGGGAGCGGATGGACATGTGGAGTTTGCGGTCTCTGAGCTCACAATTTAAAAATACATCTTTTAGTAAAGTTGATTTTAAGATTGTGTGTTTGAAAATGCCACTTTTAGAAAGTGAGCATTTTCTTGCTTATACCATTTCTGTGACTGCCTGTTTTCTAGGTTCCCTGTCTGAGTCAGTTTGACAGTTGGGCTGGTTGCACCTCACACTAGACAGTGACACAAAGGGAGCTGGGGTGTAGCCTGCATATCATGATGAGCCATCTGTGCTAGGAGGGAGGGAAGGAGTGGTCACTCACACCTGAAAGGGCTGTGCCTGCCCTAACACAGTGCAGTCTCCGACCCCCTGGTGAGTGTCTGGGTCCTGGCCTGGGCAAGGCAGGATTTCACATTCCAAAGAGACTTTACTTTGAAGCAGGCCTACTTCAAAGGAGAAAGTGGGTATAAAAAGGGCACCCAAAACCACAGACTTTAGAAACACTTCTGGAACCAAGAGGAACCTCTTCCTGGAGAAGAGCTGAATAGCTGAGGAAGAAGAGCTGCCCTGCCTGTGACTGTGCTTTGTGGAGCTATCCTGCAGTTGCTGCTTCTGCCAGAGTAAGAGGGCAAAGACTGGACTTTGTGTGCCTTCCATCTTGAGAAGAAATCTCCAAGGGCTTGATCTACAGCTTGCCTCTTGTTGTTTGAAGTCTCAGGGACAGCAAAGACTTCTCTCTGCCAGCACCTGGAGTCTCTGGAGAGACTCCTACTCTGCCCTGTGGTGCCCATCCAGATCCTGGGACCCTGAAAGGAGAAGCTGGCAGCCTAAAGACAAGAAAATCCACGTACAGAGTGCCGTGCGGGGAAAAGATTGACGCGAATCCGATCTGCGGCTGAAAAGACGACGCACTGCCGCCTCCGCAGCTGAGAAAGGATGCTCGCAGGAAACGTGACCGAAGAATCGACGCACAGAGCAGGAGAAACGATACGCAGCATCGCTGAAGGAGGCTGGGAGATCACAACCTACGCTGTGGAATTTTCGGATCATCGTGCGGCTGGATTTGCGACGCACGTCCAGCCGTGCAGAGTTATTTTTGACGCACACCCGCCCGTGCAGGGTTATTTTTGACGTGCACCAGGTTCATTTTCACTCTAGCAGCGCTAGTGTGTGTTTAAAACTACTTAAAGACTCTTTTTGCATTTTTATTGATGACTTGTGTATGGTGGATTTTTGTCGTTTTGGTCTTGTTTTGTTTAGATACATATTTCCTATTTTTCTAAACTGGTGTTGTGTCATTTTGTAGTGTTTTCATTAAGTTACTGTGTGTCTTGGTACAAATACTTTACACCTAACACTCTGAAGTTAAGCCTACTGCTCTGCCAAGCTACCAAGGGTGTAAGCAGGGGTTAGCTGAGGGTGATTCTCTGTTACCCTGAGTAGAGTGAGGGTCCTTGCTTGAACAGGGGGTAACCTGACTGTCAAACAAAGACCCCATTTCTAACAAGGTGCAGCTGCGGTAATTCAAACATGAGTTGCCACAGCTGCTCTAAACTAGGCCCAGTTGAAATTTAAACTACAACATAATTCTAGTAATTTTTAGCTGGCTTTAGAATTCTGGGAACTTTATTGATGACCAGTGCTAAAGTGCAGATGCTCTGTACTCTAAACATGGTAACTTTCAATTGGGAAAGGATAGAAATATAGAGTTTGGTGTCTTTGGGCTCAAAATGTGCAATAACAAGTGCTAGCTGACCTGGAGAAATTCAGTGCTGCCTACCTAGATTACATTGCAGTTCTAGCTGGGAGGTCCACCCTGTGCCAACCGAGGGAAGTGCTTCAGGCTCTGCAGAGGACAGGCCTGAATATCAAGGCCAGTAAGTGCCAGTTAGGATAGGGCAGGGTTCTGTGGCCTACTTGGGTCACCAAGTGGTAGGCATCAAGGTGCAGCCCCTCGAGGCCAAAATTTAGACCATTCTGGCGTGGGAGCCCCACCCACACAGAGGTGAGAGCTTTTATAGGCCTCACTGGATATCACAGAAGATTCATCAAGGGGTATGGCACCATTGTTGCCCCCTTGACAGAGCTGACTTACAGAAAGCAGCCACACCAGGTTATCTGAACCGAGGTGGGCAGAAAGGCTTTAACGCCCCTAAAAAAAGTCATGTGCACAGCACCTGTGCTCAAGGCCCCATATTTCACCCAAACATGAGTTTGTTGTACAGACAGATACCTCAGAGCATGTCACAGGGGCTGTGCTCTCACAGCTAAATGAAGAGAGCTTTCACCAGTAGGAGGCTACTTCCCAGGGAAGAGAGGTGAAGGGTGATTGAAAGGGAAACCTTTGCTGTGGTCTTGGCACTGGAGACGCTAAGGCAGGGTTTTGCAAAGTTGGTCCTGGAGATCCGGGTCCATGCAAGATTTTTAGCATATTCAAATTTAGAAACAAGATGTTTCAGAATTCTACATTTTTCTAAATGTGGATATGCTAAAAATCTGTCATGGACCCGGCTCTCCAGGACCGACTTTGCAGAACCCTGCACTAAGGCTACACCTGTTTAGCACTCACTTCCAGGTTCAGACAGACTACAGGCCCCTCAGATGGTTAATGCAGATGAGGAGTGAGAATCCCAAACTGTTGAGGTGGTCCATCTCCCTACAGAGAATGGATTTCGTAGTGAAACACTGCCTTCAAACAGACCATACCAATGCTGATGGTCTCTCCAGGTCTTTCCCCCTTAGTGACGAGAACTCCAAAGGGGTTTGGTACCTCTAACCACTTTCAGCTGGGAGGGAGCCATGTTAGACTTAGCATCCTTGGCATGGTTTCCCCTAACATTTTGCCCTCTGACCTCTTGTTTTTCTCACTTTATTTTTGCTGACTTTAGGATTTTGGGTACTTTGGGAAGAGGGAGACGGTTTGGGAGTGGAGGAAGAGGGAGTGGTTGTAGGAGGTGTCTGTCTGCTGTGATTGGGTGAACATGCATGGGCTGGATGCTGTTGTGAGGTGGATAGCTGTTGGATGTATGAGTGCTTGCATTTGTGTACCTTGGGAGGGGGTGACTGACACAGTGGGAGAGGACACAGGGGACGTGTGCAGGGCTGTTGTGGAGGTGTCTGCCAAGGTGTGTGTTCTGCCAGGTGTGGTGGTAATGCTGGTAGTGGATGAGGATGTCGTACATGCAGGTGTGAGTGTAGATGCGACTGGTAGAAAGTGGAGGAGGAGGAGGGGGAGACAGTGGAAATTGTGGATGTTGGTATGTCTGCATCTGGATGGTGTTTGTGTGAGTGCCTGTGGGATGATGTGTGGTGCTTGTGTTTGCCTGTGCCACTCTTGTGTGTTGTCTTGTGTGCATGCTAGTCTGCTTGTGTGCTTGGGATAGGTTGGGGTTGAGGGGAATGAGATTGGGCAGAGGAAGTTCGAGGGGGGAGGGTGGAAACAGGGACAATGGCTGCCACCAGAGAGGAGCCCAGAGCCTGGATTGATCTCTGTTGGGCCGCCAACCCAGTGTGAATGCCATCCAGGAATGCATTAGTCTGTTGCATCTGGGCTGCCAGCCCCTGGATGGCATTCACAATGGTTGACTGCCCTAGAGAAATGGATCTCAGGAGGTCAATTGCCTCCTCACTCAGGGCAGCAGGGCTAACTGGGGCAGAGCTTGAGGTGCCTGGGGCAAAGGAGATGCCCACCCTCCTGGGTGAACGGGCATGGGCTATTCGATGAGGGGCTGCTGGGAGGGCGGTGCTGGTACATGGGTGGCAGCTGTACCTGTAGCTGGGGTGGGCATAGAGGTGCCGCCACCACCAGGGAGCTTCCATCGGAGGAGGTATCTGTGTCTGTCTGTCCCCTCCTCTCTCTGCTGTGGTGTTCCCCTCGCCCTCCGTCCCACTGGTGCCCTCAGGGTTGGTGGACTCTGCCTCCTGGGTCCTGTGGGATGCATCTCCCTCCATCACCAGTGCCTCTGCTCCTCCGCCAGATGATGCTAATGCACATAAGGACAGGGTGACAAAACAAAAAGGGGGGAGAGGAAAAGGATACACTGAGTCAATGGCTGCACCAACACCACCGTTGGTGTACACACCACCATCACACACAGGGAACAGCCCTACGCACTATGCATTGCACTATCAGTTATAATGCTAGCCACCAAAGCATGGGGAGGGGCACATACCACCAAATGCAGCACACCTGGGATCCACACAGCCCTGACCAGTTGTGGATGCCTACGGGCTAGGTAACAGGATTATCACTTCAGAACCCTGGGCAACATGGGACCTAGTCTGCAATGTCAGGCCTGGCCTAGGGGCACCCACTGACACATCCCTCATCCGGGTACCCCCCTACCATGCGTAAGTTGTAATGATGGGCACTGTACTCACACTCTTGTGGCTGCTGTGATGCCCTAAAGTGCCCATCCAGCTCCGGATAGGCCACCCCCAGTATGCGGGCCATCAGGGGCGTCAGGGTTCGATGGGCACCCCTTCCTCATTGGGAGGCCATCCCCAGCTGGGCCTCCGCTGTCTTCCATGCCCAGTGTCTCAGGTCATCCCACAGTGGGTGCTCAGTCTGTCGTAGACCCCCAGGGTCCGCACGTCCTTGGCAATGGCACGCCATATACCCTTCTTTTAATGGGCACTGACCTGCAGAGAAATACAAACAGGAAATGGTATCAGTCAGACCGTCCTGCAAGTTACACTTATGGCCCACCATACCCCTTCACATCGACATTTACACACACATGGCCCAGCACACAAGCTGGTCGCCACCCAGGGGACATCCCCCTAACCCCCTACATGAGGCCTTCACACACACCACTCCATGCATTTATGTCACATGCATCGTGCTCACAGTGTACACACCTGTTGGTCTGGAGGCCCATACATCAAGTCTGTACTGGGGTCAGACCCCATCCACCAGTTGCTCCATCTCCACCGAGGTGAAGGCAGGGGTCCTTTCCCCAGTCACATGAGCCATGGTAGGTTCCAGACACAGGTCACAGCAGCACATGCAGTGTAGGTCCTCTCCTGCTGAAAGTCAGGTAGCAAGTGAGTGATCAGATAGAAAATGGCGGTCACATCCGCGGCGGTACATACCGTCACTGCCGGTGTACTTCACCAATGGCCACTGTACCCCATAGGGCCCAATGTTAACCAATGAGGAGTGGAACGGCGGTTCCCAACCTCCCGCAGCGGCGCACAACGTCAGCGGAATTACCTCACTTCCACCTGTCCCTCCATAAAAGACAGGCGGACACCATTTAAGGGGGGGCAGGGTCCAGATAATGACTGTGTCACAGTTAAAAATTGGACATACAGGACAAATACCACTTACCCATTACAAATTCACATCATGCATTGTACTGGTGTGGCTCCGATGTTCAGTTTGTGACCAGCTCCTCACTCTTTTGTCCCTTAGACTGCAACCGCTGCAGGTGAATAGGAGATGGAGACATACCCCTGTGTACGGACCCCTGGTGGACTTGGCAGCAATGGAGGACAGGCACATTATTCTCACCTATAGACTGGACAGGGCAACAATCACAGGGCTGTGTGCCCAACTGGATCCTGACCTGAGATCTGCTATCCGTCACCCCACTGGGATTCCCCCCTCTTGTGCAAGTCCTATCTGTGCTCTATTTCTTGGCAACTGGTTCTTTCCAAGTGACAGTGGGCTTGGCAGCAGGAATGTCACAGCCAATGTTCTCAATAGTGCTGACAAGAGTGTTGTCTGCCCTGATTAAAAACATGGGAAGCTACATTGTATTCCCCCAGGTTGAGGATTTGGCCACAGTGAAGGCTCCTTCTATGCAATGGGACATATCTCCAACATAATTGGGGCAATTGATGGAACACACATTGCATTTGTCCCCCCGGCAAAAAGAACAGGTGTACATTCACTCCATGAATGTCCAAATGGTGTGCTTGGTGGACCAGAACATCTCCCATGTCAATGCTAAGTATCCTGGGTTGGTGCATGATGCCTTTATCCTGAGGAATAGCAGCATCCCAAATTTGATGGCCCAACTACAGAGGCACCGTGTGTGGCTAATAGGTAAGCCCTGGTTCCCACCCAGTAGATGTTGGTGTATGGGTATGGTGTGGGCCATATATGATAGTGTGTGAGTAAATTTTGTCCCTCCATATTTGCCGGTGACTCAGGTTACCCCAACTATCATGGCTACTGACCCCTGTGAGGAATGCCAGGGCACAATGTTACAATGAGGCACATGGGCAAACAAGAAGGATAATCAAATGGACCTTTGGCCTCCTGAAGGCCAGGTTCAGGTGCCTCCATCTAACTGGGAGATCCCTGTGCTACTCACCCAAGAAAGTCTGCCAGACAAAAGTGGAATGCTGTGTGTTTCACAACCTTGCCTTGTCATTGTGGTGCCATGGGTGTTGTGTGAGTTGTGTAGGTGAGGGTGTGTAGGGTGATGTGTTGGGGTGTGTGATGTGAGGAGCATGGGTGGTGTGTAGGTGTAGGTGGTATGTGGCTCAGTTTTGTCTGTAGTTGTGGTGTCTGTCTCATGCCAATGGTTTGTAGTCGTGAAGAGTTGTGGGTAATGTAGGTGTGTGTTTTATAGTGGTGTGGGTGTGGTGTGTGTATGCGTGTCAGGTGTGTGTTATTTAAATTGTCCAATGCAGTGTTGTTTTGTATGTGTGTGTGTATTTTGAGCTTGGTGGTATGCAATGGTTTACCGCCATTGAATGTCCACCGTGGTGATTCGTGGGTCATAATGTGGTGGGCGTTAATCTGTTGGCATAACGGTGTGTGTTTTGATACCACCAGTTTATCACTGACCTTTGGTGTGGCGGACTTGTGTCTGTGGCTGAATAGTGACGGATTGGTGTCTGTGTGTCATAATATGGTGAACGGATATCCGCGGCAGCAGCAGTATGTTGGCGGCAGTCAGCATGGTGGTAAGTGGGATTTACCACCAATGTCATAATGAGGACCATAGTCCATCACTTCAACCGTAATAAGGACTCTGTCCAGTCTGCTCACCCTGTGGGATGCACTTAAGGTAGTCATCAGGAAAGTTTGTGTTGTAAAACAATTTGTGATCTTTCTGGCTCTGAGTCATAAACTTGCCTCGCTTGAGGCAGAACTACAAGACCCTAAACACCATTACCAAATGACAGGGGACCAGTTCACTCTTGTGCAGATTAGCGTGAAGATAGAAATATTTGAGGAGGTGGCGCTAGGTGTGCTATCTGGGGTGCAAGGCACAGGCCCACCATTATGGTGAAGGAGACAGGGCCGGTAGGACTCTCACACACCGACGGCATTGGACCTGGGCTATGACATGATTGAACTCGAAAATCATCAAGCAAATCCTCAGGTCGGTTTGGAGGTGGTCCAGCAAACAATGAATGGCTTCTTTACCTTGCTCTATCGCACGTCGCACAATGTCACTCCGGAGACCTACACTGACTACTTTCACACACTCCAGCTCCTGTGACTGGATGATGGCCACAGACACTACCTAGACGCCCTCTTCACGATTGATGATATTATTCAAATAATTTGTGGAATGCCTGGAGAAAAGGTGACTGGCCTTGATGGCCTTACGGCTGTCTTTTATAAGGAGTATGCTGAATTCTTAGTACCCTATGTCTTTGACATGTATGTTGAATCTATAGCAGTGAGAGTCCTCCCCCCATCATTGAGGAAGGCACTGATCGTGACCATTCCGAAGCCTGTTAGATACTTACAAAAAAGCGACTTGTACCGCCCACTCTCAATCTCAATGATCAACATTGACAGCAGAATTCTGGCCAATCTGATTGACTCAAGGTTGCTCCCTCTGCTGCCCCTCATTACCTGCCCAGATCAATCTGGGTTCATACCGGGAAGGTCTAGGGCTCATAATTTACGCACCTATTGCTGCTGGCCCGATTCAGAATGAGCTTCAAGTTTCTACTACTTATAGAGCTCCTGCATTAACAGCCTACAGCTTGTCTGTGTATTAATGGAACTTCATCCACACCCTTTACAGTGTTGTGAAGGTAGTCCCCTCCCACCTCTACTGCTTGCCATGGAACCTTTGGCTGCTTCCCTATGACAGCACCATACCCACAGGGGTCTTGCATTTGCACCTTGGGCTGTGTTAGTGTCCATGATACCACTCTCTACATAAAAGACCTACAGGGTAATCTGGACGCCCTTATCAGAGAGTTCATTCTTTTCAGTGTCCTCTTGGGCATCACGGTCAACTGGGCCAAGTCCATCATATTTCCTTTGTCCGATGCCACCACCCAATTTGTCTCAGTGTTTCAGGTTGGCGGGCCCGGACATGGAACTCTGTTATAGCTGTGGTCAAGCACAATTTTCACACTTCTGGATTCACCCTAACTAATACCAACCACGAACAGCACCTGAGCATGACTGTGTTCAACCCTGCCTGCACTCTACGGTATTATACTTGCCTCCATGATGCCCACGAGCACGTCAGGACATGGTGGCTTGCACAACATATGCCTGGTGTCAGCTTTGGGATAAGGCCCAGCTGAACTCACTTTTCTTCCCCTTGGTGCCTGTCCTTCGTCACCCAGCGCTGCCTTTTACTAAGGAGGCAGGTACTTGTGCCCGGCTGCAAGCATTGCATTTGACGAATATGGGGACTTTATATCCAGAGGGTCAGTTTATTGAACCAGAGCAAGCCTTGCAGGAACCTATTAACACCCTTAAGTACAGACTAACTTATTTCCAGCTACATGCTTCTTTTCTTTCCCAACATGGCTCTTTTCAGAAGGCTCCCAAGGCACTCCCAGCACTGAGGGTACTGCTCTCCTCTCCCTCCCCATGCAGCTTGATTACTAAACTGTACAGCGCCATGCAGGCCACTGCCCCGGTGACAACCCCCTACTGCCAAGAGGTGGGGAAAGCAGAATTGGGCACTCCTCTCTCAGAAGATAAATGGAAATATTGCTGCACACACAGGCTATGCCTGATCCACTTCAAATTTCTGCAACGTCTCTATTACACCCCGGCACGCTTGCATAGACTGGGCCTTCTGATGGACACACTAGCAGCACAGTCCGCCCCCATGGTGGACTTTCTGCATTTGGCTTTGACTAGCCCTGCTGTGCAGGCTTTTTTACATGACATTTTTGACATTATTGATGATGTGGTAAACTTGCAGGTCCCCCACTCTGCACTGCTTGCACTGTTCGACTATGTTAAGGATATCTCAGATGTAGGGTGGAGGCTAGCAGGCATGCTCTTGATACTAACAAAGTGCAGGATTGCAATATTTTGGGGAGGGCATCTTGTCCCCTGGAAAACTGAATGATTGGGGGATGCAGCTTACTGCCAAGAAAAACTACAGACTTACCAGGACTTGATGCTGGTTGGTTCATGCCGTCAAAATATTTAGTCTCCCCTAGTGACTTACCTGGGGATGCATGCTGATGATACACCGAGACCTACCCCGTGCTCATTAACAGGCTCCAACACTGGGAGTTCCTCCATTGCCATCACTGAACTGTAATGAGGTCTTTATGTTGACATGGTATAGGGTGCAACACCTTGACATACATGAGTGCCCCATGTCCCCCTCCTAATCACCTTCCACCTTCTCATCCATCCAACTCCCCATAAACTGTCCCTCTTGTGGCACCCACAACTGTTGTTTACTGCAAAACTTGTACAATGTTGCATATTATAGCTGACCTGCTCATCTCTGCTGACTCCCCCCCCACCTTTTTTTGTATCTTGCCCCATGTTTCTGTTTGTGTACCACTTGTTTTTGAAAATTCAATAAACAAAGTTTGAAAAAAATTAACAACACAGCTTGCAACTCTCCTGGTGCTGCTAGACTCTGCTATCTGTGAGTATACCCTTGCCTGAGGTTCCACCCCCCCAATTCCTGGTCCTCAGAAGTGGGTTCTGCAGCTACAAACTTAAAAAAGCAGCAGAAATATCCATGCATCGTGTCCTCCGCCTTCAACGCATTGCTACTGTTCAGCAGGCCCTGTGTGGGTTCTGTAGCCGGCCTACGTTCCATGGTGGTTGGCCTGGATTTGCACAGGTCCCTCGCGACCTCAAGTCACCTTTTGGCCGCTATAGACGTCCAAGCACTGCTTTCACATTTAATCTTCAAAAATTCACATCTCAACTTCTACTGATTTGATTTTTGTTGTTTTGGTCTTTTTTTACTCAGGTAAATATTCACTATTTTTCAAACCTGGTGTGGATTTTTTTTTTGTGGTGTCTTTCACTGTGTTACTGTAATTGAGTGTTGCACAAATAAGTTACAAATTGCCTCTTAAGTTAAGCCTGACTGCTCTGTGTCAAGCTACCAAGGGGTCAGCACAAGTTAATTTAGGGTGTGTATCTGACTTACCTGACTAGGACTGTGGTCCCTACTTGGACAGTCTGCAACCTGTGCCAAATAGAGTTGCAATTTCTAACAGTCATGCTGAAATGTATTTTAACTTAGGCCTGCAGTTATACTTGTAAACCAATTTAGTCTGTATGTCCTGCTGGTAATAGCTTTCTAGTTTGCTTTCATTGCTCTTGTATGCTGTGGTTATATAAACATTTGCCTATTATACATGGGATAAAGTACCGCTTGCCATACATTATAATAATATTCCAAGTCACTGAGCAGTTCCATGGCCATATAGAGGGATGGGGATGAAGGCAGAGTTCCATTATAAGGTTATGGAACTCTGAGGTGACTTGCAATACCCTTATCATGTACAGCAGTGGGTACTTTATTCCCTATAATATATGGTCATGGGCATCACCTTTCCCCCAAACCACTTAAATCCTTGGTTTGTGGCTCTTTCACATGAAAGAGTATGTTTGTAAACATGAAGAACACTTCAAAAACAGTTGTTAGAAAAAGATATTAGAAGCAGTTGAATGGAAGTTCTTTTTAAAAGGCACAGCAGAAATATGCAGAAAGAATATAACTTTTATATAATTTTTCAGTGCAAAAAATAAACATGTTGCCATAAATATCTACTTTCTGCTTGGCACCGTAAAGTTAAAAACACAGAGCAGAAGAAAGAAAAGCAACGTTTTGTTTTTGTTCCTTTAAACAACTCCTTTAATTGTGCTTGGTGATCTGACTCGCCTTTCTTCTCAGCTGCTACCTCTGGCATGTGACATCAGGCTACTGTAATAGGCTACTACAGTTGAATTATTTGTGATTTCATTATAATCAGTGCCTGTGTGTCACAAGTTGCCTATTATACAGAAATTAGAAAGGCATTTATATAAAAGGATTGAAGGATTCTATGTGTTATATTATTATATTACTAATTAAAGCTGTGTTGTTTATTCCAGTTTACTGTTTTATCACCTGACTGTCTATCTACCTGTCTATCTATCTTTCACTATCTTTGCAACTCTCTCCATCTAGCTCTACTGTTGCAACTGTATTTGCACCCTTATCCAGCTGCCCTGGCAAATCTATCTATGAAACACTGTCAATGCAACACAATCCATCTATTCAACCCTACCTGTCTTTTCAAGTCTATAAAGTCCATCTTTTCATCCCTCTCGACCTATTTATGTTAAAGATTTACAAAAATAATTTAGCAAAGGCAAGTGGCTGGTAGCCAAGACCAGAATGAGCAGCTTCTTTAGGTCCTGTGTTAGACAAGAACTTTTCACTTTATTAAATGTATGTGTATAACATAGTTGCATTAGGATGTTCTCAGACAGACTTCAACCATTATTGTGGTGGCATTCATATATTTCTTCCACCCTTTCCTGCATGACTCATGTGGTAATGGGTCAACCCACTTAAGCTATTGACTGACTTCATTGTAAGTTGAGGCATGTTGCTCTTCCAGAAAGAGCACACCCACACACAACGTTGTTCACTTCAGTGTCAGAGACTACCATAGTAATACATTTTCTTAACTGATAAGGGCCCTGCTATTTTCCCAACAATAATGTTTTGCAAAAACCATGACATAACAAAACAAGTATTGCCAGAGTCAAAAGGCGGGCCGTCAACACCAGACCTACTGGCTTTGCCAGCACTTGTTCATGGATGCCACTTGTTGAATGAGTTGTCATTCAATCAGGTATTTCATGCTGTGGCTGCATGCATTAATCTGTTAAGAAACAGTGTTATTCACTAACTGGCCTTGCATGTTTATTAGTTTTACTGTCATGATAATTTGTTGCAGTTCAAATGAACTATCTGTGAACCTGACGAAATCCAAACTAGTCATCTTTAGCAAGCAAAAAATTAAGACAAGCATTTTCAATACAACGGGTCTCGCATTTGTTCGAGTTAGATCTATTAGTGCTGTAAAGCAAAAAAAAACGCAGCGCGATCACGGTTTGTAAAATGCAGCGTGATCGCACTGCGTGGAAAATAAACAGATAAAGTACCCCAGGCTGAAAACATCTTACTTTACCGGTGCTGGGCAGGTGGGCTAAACACCGGAAAAGGCATGAGGTATGCATGCCTTTCACAAATGAAAGCAAGCGGATTTTAAAAGGCAAGCCCACGAACCAATGTAAGTGACTGATGTGGCATGGGCGTGGTTTGAAGCCCAAAGATAGATTACAGAGTGGACGGAGCGCTTTGCGCTTGCCCATAAAAAAGCAGTGACTTTGTGGGGAACGTCCGATGGCCAGAAGTGGCAGTTATAAATATCTTGGCATTGTACTACAAGATCGCTGGTTTCACCGTACGCATTTAAACACTGGAAAGCAAGATTGGCATCTCAAACTGCAGCCTTACAAGTCCTGCCAACCAAAATGCAATGCCCAACTTCGCATCAACTGATTATCGCGATTAAGGCAAAGTTTCTTCCTATGTTGTCACATGGCTTGCAAATTTTCCCCAGCAAGTTTGGCAACTTCTTTCATGCCACAAAGATTGAAGTCTTCCGCTTCATCTTTATATTGCCACACAGTCCTTCTTTGACACAAATCAGGTTGGAATTCGGACCCCAGGACCAGGAACTGGTACAAGAGGGGGCCTTTTTCAAATATGCCTCACTGTTGAGGGAGGCAATGCCAAACTCATTGGAGGCCCTGATATGGCTAGAAATTGAACTTAATACGCTCCAGAACCCAATTACGTGGTCGCAGAAAATTCTGATGACAATCAAGCATCTGCAGGCTAAGTATCTTTGGCAAAAAAAACTTACCACATAAAGGGGGTCATTACAACATTGGCGGTAAACGCCGCTTACCGCCGTGCAGAAGACCGCAAATACACCGCAGCGACCGCGGAATTCCGCCACAGCTATTATGACACACATTTCGGAATCTGACGAAATTCAGTCACCCACACAAATCCGCCACACCAAAGGTCAGTGTTAAAATGGCTAAAACAAAACCTCCACCTCCACGCCAACAGAAACACGCCCATGCTATCACGACCCACGAATACACACACATATCCAAAACACCGCCACATTGGACAATTACAAATGCACACACCTGATACACATACAAACACCACTCCCACACACCCAACACAATATAAAACACACACCCACATCACCCACAAACCCCTACGACCAGAAATTCTGTAAGAAAGCCAGAGAGACAGCACTGATTAGACAATCCCACCACACAGAGGCACACAACACCAGCACCCACACAACAACCATGCACAAAACCCCACACACTACTACACATCACTACACTCATCACCACATACACCACCTCACACATCACACACACCTCCCCATGGCACGACAAAGACACCCCCGCTTTTCCGAAGAGGAGCTCAGGGTCATGGTGGAGGAAATCGTACGGGTAGAGCCACAGCTATTTGGCTCACAGGTGCAGCACACATCCATAGCCAGGAAGATGGAGCTATGGCGCAGAATAGTCAACGGGGTCAACGCAGTGGGAGAACACCCAAGAAATCGGGAGGACATCAGGAAGAGGTGGAACGACCTACGGGGGAAGGTGCGTTCAACGGTCTCCAGGCACAACATCGGGGTACAGCGGACTGGCGGCGGACCCCCACCTCCTCCCCAACAACTAACAACATGGGAGGATCAAGTCTTGACCATCATGCATCCAGAGGGCCTCGGAGGAGTCGGTGGAGGAATGGAAACTGGTAAGTCAAATCTTAACTATCATATCCCCCACCCTACCTGCATGCTATCAAACACCCCCACCCTCACCCCCTCACCCATCACTCAAACTCCTCACTAATGTACTAATAACACAAACCACACATCCCAACACCAAGCCCTGCATGACACACCTAAGCATGGTCACCCATCACCAAAGCATGCTCACTGCACATACCCAGAACAACCCCCTAACCATCATCACACAAGCCCCCACACAGGAATGCTAGCACTGGGGTACACAAACACCCACCCATTGCACACCATGACACACACACATGCACTAATCATGCTCTTATGCCCCTGCAGGATCACGAAGGACCGTCACCACACCGGAGGGTCCAGACATCTCCACTCCACTCACAGAAGAGGCCCACAGTGACAATAGCAACTCTGCCCTACTAGAGCCTGATGACCAGCCCGGACCATCGTGGGCCTCGGGACAGTCTGTTCCCCTTGCACAGGCACAGCCCAACACTGACCTTCCACCCTCTGGTAACACCAGCACAGCACCCACCCAGCGGGCCCAAACCTCCGTACCCAGGACAGGTCAATCAGCTGTGTGTCCACCACTACAGGGAACCCAGGATAACCCACCACCCCAACAAAAACAGGGACCTGGGGGCAGTGGTAGTGGGCACACGGTCCAGGGGACGGAAGCACAGGAACACAGGGGAACTGGGAGGGCTGCTGTGCGACAGGGGGCGGACAGGCCAAGGGAACCCACTCTCCACGAGGCGCTCTCCTCCATCATGGGAGCATACCACCACTCCCAGGAGACGACGACGGTCCTGGTCAAGTTTCAGGAGACCCAGCGCCTGCAGGAGGAACAGTATTTGGGCTTCAGGGAGGAGCTCAGGACCATCAGCTCCGCCTTGGGCACCATCGTAGGGGTGCTGAAGGACATACAGCAGACCTTGAGGGACACCGTGGTGCTCCAAGGGGCCCCTGACACTAGCCAGGACGATGACCTGCCCACCACCTCCGCCGGCACTAGTGGACAGGACACCCCGCCACAGGACCACCACACCAGCACCCCACCCCCTGCAGATGGACAACCACCACGCAAGCGGTCCCTGAGATCCAGGAACAGGACAGAGCAAGATGGCAAGACCCCCGCCAGGAAATGAGACCACCCTGAATGTCCCCCCACCCTGTCCATACTTTAACTGCCCAAGCTCCACTTCCTATGCCCAGATGGGCAGTGCACCTGTGAAACTAATAGACTGGACTCTGCCATGGACATTCCTCCACCATCACCCATCACCATTTTACAACCCCCCTCCATTTATGAGCACTTAAATAAACACCCTTGAACCACAAAACATTCTGGAGTCAGTCTATGATTTTGTAAAATGTATTATCAATGACAGTGTCAAAATGCTTTTTTAGATGTTAAGGCAACATACCAATGTTACACATCACAAGTCCTTGAAGGATGCATGCAGATGACACACGTTGGTAACCACACCTGTGAAACCGTAATGGAAAGGAACAACTCAGTTACCAAATAATCCCAGTAAATTACACACAGGATAGAGTAAGACGTGTGACAGTGAATGTAATGTTATAAATGAAAATGTTCTCACCTGTGTGTCACTGGAAATATTGCTGTATGACTGACTCCCTGTTGTCGTTGTCTTCTTCCTCAGCTTCCTCCTCATCACTGTCCACAGGCTCCACAGCTGCCACAACACTGTCATCTGGACCATCCTCCTGCAGAAAAGGCACCTGGAGTCGCAAAGCTAGATTGTAAAGCATCAAGCAGACGATGATGATCTGGCACACCTTCTTCTGCGAGTAGAATAAGGAAACACCTGTCATATGGAGGCACCTGAACCTGGCCTTCAGGAGGCCGAAGGTGCGTTCGATCACCCTCCTAGTCCGCCCATGGGCCTCTTGTAGCGTTCCTCTGCCCTGGTCCTCGGATTCCTCACTGGGGTCAATAGCCAGGACAGGTTGGGGTAACCAGAGTCCACTAATAGCCACACACGGTGCCTCTGGAGTTGACCCATCATATCAGGGATGCTGCTATTCAGCAGGATGTAGGCGTCATGCACTGAGCCAGGGAACATAGCATTTACCTACGAGATGTACTGGTCTGCCAAACAAACCATCTGTACATTCATGGAATGATAACTCTTCCTGGTCCTGTACACCTGTTCACTCCTGTGGGGGGGACCAGAGCTACATGGGTCCCATCAATAGCACCTATGACGTTGGGGATATGTCCAAGGGCATAGAAGTCACCTTTCACTGTAGCCAAATCTTCAACCTCAGGGAAAATGATGTATCTCCTTACGTGTTTCAGCAGGGCAGACAACACTCTGGACAGCACGTTGGAAAACATAGGCTGGGACATCCCTGATGCCATGGCCACTATTGTCTGAAAAGACCCACTTGCAAGGAAATGGAGCACTGACAGCACCTGCACGTCAGGGGGGATTCCAGTGGGATGGCGGATTGGTGACATCAGGTCTGGCTCCAACTGGGTACATAGTTCCTGGATTGTGGCACGGTCAAACCTGTAGGTGATGATTGAATGTCGCTCTTCCATTGTCAACAGGTCCACCAGCGGTCTGTACACCGAAGGATTCCGCCATCTTCTCAAATGTCCCAGCTGACGGTACCTAGGAAGGACAACAGCGAGGATCGAGTCAACTTTTTTCCAGGTATGTACCCACAGTTACACAGAACACGACACCAAACACAAAACCCTTCCTGTATGTGTGTTGAGTGTAGGCCTAGCTATGTGTGACACAGAAGTAAATGGAGCCATGTGAGCCCCTGAAATGGCGGCTGCCTGACCTCTAAACTGGGACAATGGGATTGTGGGGTAACTGTGTTGGCGTTGCACACCGTCGCGGTAGGTGGTCGTAGACCGCAGCGCAATGCTGCATTGGTTAACATTGGACCCTATGGGTCCGAGGAGCCAATGAGGAAGTGCGCCTGCGGTGTTGATACGCACCGCTGTGGACGTCGCCGCCGCGGACGTGACCGCCATTTTCTATCTGTTCAATCACTAGATACCTGATCTTCGACAGGAGCGGACCTACACTGTAAGTGCTGCTGTGACCTCGGTCTGGAAGCGACGATGGCTGCTGTGTCTGGGGAAAGGGCCCCTGCCTTCACTGCTCAGGAGTAGGAGAAACTAGTAGACGGGGTCCTCCCCCAGTACACGCTACTCTACGGTCCTCCAGACCAACAGGTTAGTACACAGGGAGCATGTTGCATGGGCTAGGCCTGGGTGGAGAGGGCTGGCTGGAAGAGGGAAGGGGGCAGAGTTCAGGGAACATTAATGCATGTGAATGAATATGCCACATGGCTAGGGTAGGGAGGGGGGCCACGCACATTGACGGTGCGGTTGTTAATGACTTCTCTTCTTCCCTTGTGTATGTCATGTAGGTCAGCGCCAACTAGAAGAAGGACATTTGGGCCCATATTTATAATTTTTTTACGCAAAACTGCGCCAACGCAGTTTTGCGTCAAAAAAATTAGCGCCGGCTAACGCCATTCTGAAGCGCCATGCGGGCGCCGTATTTATTGAATGACGTTAGCCGCCGGCGCTGTCTGGTGTGCGTTAAAAAAAACGACGTACACCAGGCAGCGCCGGCGTAGGGGGAAAATGGCATATGGGCGTCCAGAAATGGTGCAAGTCAGGCTGAGGCAAAAAAATCGCCACAACCCGATTTGCGCCATTTTTTTACGACGCCCATCCCCCATTGAAATGACTCCTGTCTTAGCAAAGACAGGAGTCATGCCCCCTTGCCCAATGGCCATGCCCAGGGGACTTCTGTCCCCTGGGCATGGTCATTGGGCATAGTGGCATGTAGGGGGGCACAAATCAGGCCCCCCAATGCCACAAAAAAAATACTTACCTGGACTTACCTTAATGTCCCTGGGGTGGGTCCCTCCATCCTTGGGTGTCCTCCTGGGGTGGGCAAGGGTGGCAGGGGGTGTCCCTGGGGGCAGGGGAGGGCACCTCTGGGCTCATTCTGAGCCCACAGGTCCCTTAACGCCTGCCCTGACCCAGGCGCTAAAATCCGGCGCAAATGCAGGTTTTTTAGTCCTGCCCACTCCCGGGCGTCATTTTTGCCCGGGAGTATAAATACGACGCATATGCATCGCAGTCATTTTTTAAGACGGGAACGCCTACCTTGCATATCATTAACGCAAGGAAGGTGTTCACGGAAAAAAATGCCGCTAACTCCATGAACTTTGGCGCTAGACGCGTCTAACGCCAAAATATAAATATGAAGTTAGTTTTGCGTCGAATTTGCGTCGAAAAAAACGACGCAAATTCGGCGCAAACGGAGTATAAATATGCCCCTTAGCGTGCCATCGCCAAGGACGTCCGGACCCTGGGGGTCCACCAGAGACGGGGCACCCACTGCCGTAAACGATGGGAGGACATTCGCAGCTGGAGCAAAACGGCAGAGGCTCAGCTGGGGATGGCCTCCCAACGTGGGCCCATGACCCCCCTGATGTTCAGGATCCTGGCAGTTGCCTACCCTGAGTTGGATGGGCACTTGAGGGCATCACAGCAGACACAAGGGGGTGAGTACAACTTCATTCTGCGGACTTTGCGCGCAGTGGAGGGGTCTGAGTGGGGGAGGAGGGCTGTGGGTTTCCCTAGGCCGGGCGAGTAACGTAGGCTAGGCCCCTTCGTAAGGCATGGCCCTGTAGCCCCCCACCCCACCTCTGTAGAGTGCCAAGTACAGGTATACATGCCCCTGTGGCATCCATGTGTGCAGATGTCCACCATAGCCATGTAGGCCAGATCCCAGGAATTGCATCTGTAGAGGCCAGGAGCACGGCGTAGTGCAGGGGGCTGCTGTGTCTGTATTTTTCCGCCAACGGTCGCGGTATGCCATGCACTCAACCTGTCTTTCTTCTGTCTCCCCCCCCCTTTTTGTGCTCTCCCTGTTCTTTTGTTCATCAGCATCATCAGGCGGAGGTACAGTGGCACCGGAGCACGAGGAAGCTGCATCCCACATGGCCATGGAGGGCCACACCACGGACTCAGAATGCACCAGTGGGACGGAGGGCGAGGGGAGCTTCACGTCGGCCACCGGATCATCAACCAGCGACACGGACTTGTCCTCCGATGGGAGCTCCCTTGTGGTGGCGGCACCATCTGTGCGCCCCACTTCTACAGGTACAGCCACCACCTCCCCTACCAGCACCGCCCTCCCAGCAGCCCCTCAGCGTTCGCCCCGTGCCCGCTCACCCAGGAGGGTGGGCATCACCTTTGCCCCAGGCACCTCAGGCCCTGCCCCAGTCACCCCTGCTGCCCTCAGTGAGGAGGCCATTGACCTCCTCAGGTCACTCACTGTTGGGCAGTCTACCATTGTGAATGCCATCCAGGGTGTAGAAAGGGAGTTGCAACATGGTAATGCATTCCTGGAGGGCATTCATTCTGGTCAGGCTGCCCTTCAGCGAACCCTGCAATCTCTGGCCTCAGCACTGATGGCAGCCATTGTCCCTGTGTCTAGCCTCCCCCCTCCAACCTCCTCCACCCAGACCCAATCCCCTGTACCCCAGCCTATCCCAAGCACACCATCAGACCAGCATGCACACACTCCAACACACAAAAGTAGCTCAGGCAAACATAGCCACCACACAACCCACAGGCACACACGCAAACATCACCCACGTGCAGACACTGCAACATCCACTGCCTCCACTGTGTCCCCCTCCTCGTGGTCTCCCTCCTCCCTCCCAGTGTCGTCTACACTCTCACCTGCATGCACTACATCTACAGGCACTAGGACTCGCAGCAGTACACCCAGCACCACACCCCGCTCACCTGCACTCACCACCTCCACTCCCATTTACACGTCCCCTGTGTCCTCTCCCAGGGTGTCTGTGACGCCCCCTCCCAAAGTACACAAACGCAGGCACCCACATACCCAACATCCATCCACCTCACGACAGCCTCCAGTACCTGCACCTGCACCCAAAACACCTAAAGTGACACCTCCTACAACCACCTCCTCTTCCTCCACTCCCAGACCCCCTCCAACTACCCACCCCAGTGTTCGTCAGAAACTGTCCCTGTATAAAGTTGACCTTTTTGCCCCCCCTCCAATTCATCAGTCCCGTCGTAGGGCCTGAGCCAAAAAGCCTCCAATACCAGTGGCGCCTGTTCAAGGTGTGTGGAGTGCACCGGCCACCAGGGCAGGCAGTGTGACCCGGAGCCTAGGAACTGGCACCCCACCCACTGTAAAGGCTCTGAAATTGGAAAGTGGCCGACGGGACCCTGTGAAGACTCCTGGAGGCAAAACAACTCACAGGGGCTCCAGGGGGATTGCAGACTCAGCTGTGACTCCTCCAAAGGTGGGGAAGGGACAGAGGAAGTCTGCACAGCCTAGTGTGAGCAGCACAGTGGAGAATGGCAGCATCCTTCCCGGTGGTCGGCACGCCACCGCCAGCATCGTCATCACTGGTCAGGAGACCACCGCCAGATTCATTGCCCAGGAGGGGCCAAGTATCATCACTGGTCAGGAGACCACCGTCGGAGTCATTGCCCAGGAGGGCCCAAGTATCATCACTGGTCAGGAGACTACCGCCGGAGTCATTGCCCAGGAGGGCCCAAGTATCGTCACTGGTCAGGAGACCACCGCAACCGCCGGAGTCAGTGCCTAGGAGGGCCCAAGTATCGCCACTGGTCAGGAGACCACCGCCACCGCCGGAGTCATTGCCCAGGAGGGCCCAAGTATTGTCACTGGTCTGGAGACCACCGCCGGAGTCATTGCCCAGGAGGGCCCAAGTATCGTCACTGGTCAGGAGACCACCGCCGGAGTCATTGCCCAGGAGGGCCCAAGTATCGTCACTGGTCAGGAGACCACCGCCGGAGTCAGTGCCCAGGAGGGCCCCGGCTGCCACAGCCCCGCTGGGCAATGAGGGAACGTCAGGCCACACACCAATGCCCAGTCCAGCGAATGTCATGCCACACACCAATGCCCAGTCCAGAGAACGTCATGCCACACACCAATGCCCAGTCCAAAACTGCCATGACAAAGCACTGCTGAACAGTTCAGAACCGCCATGGCAAAGCACCGCTGAAGAGTCCAGAACCGCCATGGCAAAGCACCCCTGAACAGTCCAGAGATCGCCATGGCAAAGCACCGCTGAACAGTCCAGAGACCGCCATGACAAAGCACCGCTGAACAGTCCAGAACCGCCATGGCAAAGCACCGCTGAACAGTCCAGAGACCGCCATGGCAAAGCACCACTGAACAGTCCAGAGACCACCATGGCAAAGCACCGCTGAACAGTCCAGAACCGCCATGGCAAAGCACTGCTGAACAGTCCAGAGCCACCATGGCAAAGCACCGCTGAACAGTCCAGAGACCGCCATGGCAAAGCACCGCTGAACAGTCCAGAGACCACCATGACAAAGCACTGCTGAACAGTCCAGAACCGCCAGGGCAAAGCACAGCTGAACAGTCCAGAGACCGCCATGGCAAAGCACCGCTGAACAGTCCAGAGACCGCCATGGCAAAGCACCGCTGAACAGTCCAGAACCGCCATGGCAAAGCACAGCTGAACAGGGCATGCACGGGGGAAGAATGAAAAGGCCGCCACATCAAGCATCGTTATCCCATGTGCAGGTGGGACAGTGATGGGACAGGAACTTTCACGGGGAGACTAATCCAGTCTGGGCACCAGTCCCCCTCCAGAACCAGTGGAGACTGTTATCGACTTGAGAGACTGAGGCTTTGCACTCCCCAGGATGGAATAGTGTGCAAGCCACCCAAAATAGAGACTTGAGAGACTGTGGCTTTGCACTCCCCAGGATGGAATAGTGAGCAACCCACCCACTATAGAGGCTTGAGAGACTGTGGCTTTGCACTCCCCAGGATGGAATAGTGGGCAACCCACCCACTATAGAGACTTGAGAGACTGTGGCTTTGCACTCCCCAGGATGGAACAGTGGGCAACCCACCCACTGTAGAGACTTGAGAGACTGTGGCTTTGCACTCCTCAGGATGGAACAGTGGGCAACCCACCCACTGTAGAGACTTGAGAGACTGTGGCTTTGCACTCCCCAGGATACATCAATGGGCATGGAGCCCCGTCGTGGATCTGGCTTTGCACTCCTCCGGCTGAGGTGCCCCCTCTTCCCACTGAGGTACCTGTAGTATTTCTATCTGATGCCCCGGTAGTGTTCTCTCCGTGTGTGGACAGGTATCTATTGTGGGCCTCGCCCATGCATTTTTGGACTAGTGGTGCACGGACATTTCTATGTGCATATCTGAACTACTTCTCGGAATGTATATACTTTTGTACGATTTTCTAATATATCTGTATATTTTTGAGACATGTATATTGCTACATTACAATGTTTGGACTGATTTCGTTTTGTCTTTGCATTCTTCCGGGGGGGGTTGTGGGTTGTTACTGTGATGTTTGTGAATGCATTGGTGTGTGTGTTGTAATATGCAAGGGTGGGGTGGGGGTGGGGGTGTTGCGTGTGTGTCCCCCTAACTTTTGCCTCCCCTATGTCATAGGTGCAGTACTCACCGTTGTCGTCGCCGGCGCAGGCGTTGGTCTTCGTAGATGAGTAGGAATACAAAGGCCGGTAGAATTTGGAGTTCTGGCTCCATGGAGTCCTCCTTCCTCGTGGGATGTGTTCAGGTGAGCGTTTTCCCATTGCAGTAACTGTTTCCGCCGTGTTTTTATCCACGGAGAGTCCGCCCCGGAAAAGGTGGTGGATTGGTGGGTTGTGATACTATGGGCGGCACATTGTCCTCCGCCTGTCTGTTGGCGGTGACCGCCGCGCTGCTTGTCTGTACCGCCGTGGTGGGCGGTGTGTTAAAGTGGCTGTCTTTGTTGGCGGTTTCCATCACGGTCATAATTCCCTTTTTTTGTCCGCCGGCCTGTTTGCGGTATTACCGCACCTTTAACACCATCCGCCAGGGTTGTAATGACCCCCAAAGTCTTTAAGCAATTGTTGAACAAACAAGTTAAGCAGCTTGCCTGGATCAAAGACAAAGTTAAGTTCAAACTAC
The DNA here is from genome assembly GCF_031143425.1 of Pleurodeles waltl. Lineage (NCBI taxonomy): Eukaryota > Metazoa > Chordata > Amphibia > Caudata > Salamandridae > Pleurodeles > Pleurodeles waltl. Next base: position 341,046,396 of record NC_090442.1, on the reverse strand, counting down.
ATTCTCATGCATGGTTGACTATCAATACTTACAAGGTTCTAGCTGCCCAGCCGTATATGGTTGCCTTATTAAAACAGCACCTAAAAATAAAAGTGCTCCATGCAAGACTTGTCTGCTCCTTTCACTCGACCCAGGTCCAAAATAGGTTCTACACTCAAACAGAGTGGGAGGCAGGCTCTGTTCATACCCTTTGCGTGTGTCCAGCTATGCTCCCTTGGTGTACAATCTACCTTAGAAACAACTTAAACGCTACATGCATTAGGACCTGCAACCATGCAATCCAATTCTGTCTAAAGGGGCTGACGCCTCAATATAAGCCATGATTTGCAAAATGTATATTAAAAGTGCACTGCCTGCTTAAGCAAGCACAAACAATCAAGAAGGGAGTTTGAACGTGGCAGAAAAATAGCTTCTGCAGTATGTCTGACTCTCTCCTGGTTTATTTCCAAGCGGTATGACAATCCGCACTGCACTTTAACTCCCTGCCGACTCTTTATTCCTTTTGCTGTCAGACTCTAGAGTATGGGTACTCGCAAACTTTTCCCCAGGGGCCACAAAACACTGTCTGTGGCATGCCCAAGGGCCGCACTGATGCCTGTTGGCCGAGAGTAGGGGAGTGATGGAAGGTGGGCACAAAGGGGGGGGGGGGCGCAAAGTAATATAAAGCTCTCATGCATTTAAACACTTTTCTGAAGTTTGCTGACAGTTTATCGTGCAACATATCTTTAAAACTAAACGGATTCATAAAGGTAAGCTGTCTAGGCCACTTAGTTAATGTGTAAATAAAGTATGCCCATTTCACAGCTTTCTGAATTTTTCTGCTTTGTCAAGTGAACAGCAGCCCAGTGCTGCTGTTCATGAGGGGACCGCAATTAAAGGTCAGGAGGGGCGCATGCGGCCCTCAGGCCGTACTTTGAGTATCTCTGCTCTAGAGCTAACACAATAATACAGTGAACTGCCCCGTACAATGCAGAACTATCAGACTTGGTAGGGTTTGTGGTTGCCCATTCTCCATCCTGCCCTTTATCCCTGGTGACAACATACATTTCAACGATTGCACTTAGCTGACTTGACAGTCCTGCAGCCTTTTAGTCTGCCTTTGGGTTTTTAAAACTTTTTATCTTGCAGTTTTGAACCACTATCTTTTTAGTCTCATGGTGTCCATCGTATCCAATGCATTGCCAGTGCTTAATTTTTAACTATTTTTTGTAGATGATTGCAATGGTTTTTGCTGATTGCGCAAATAAATAAATACTTAGGCCCTTATTACAATCCTGGCGGTAAATCCCACTTACCGCTGTGCTGACGGCCGTCAAGATACAGTGGACGCGCAGAAATCCATTTCAGGTATTATGACCCACATCTCGTAATCCGCCACAGTACAGACATCCACACAAGTCCGCCACACCAAAGGTCAGTGATAAACTGGCAATAGCAAAACCTACACCGTCACGCCAACAAGAATACGCCCACACTATCACGACCCACAAATCAACGAGGTGGTCATTCAACCGAGGTATTCCATTGGCGGTATACACTGCCGCGCTCAAAATACACACACATTTACAAAACACAACCACATTGGACAATTCCAAATACTGTACCAGAATATGAGGTACAGGAAATTTATGACTCTCGTATCTTTCACAAACGTCTTCAGTATCTGATTCATTGGAAGGGTTACCCTCTAAGTGAATGCTCTTGGGAAGATGCGTCTTCTATTCACGCCCCTCTTCTGATTCATCACTTTCACCACTTGTTTCCGCACAAACCTGGACCTATGGGGGGGGGACCTACTGTCGTGCCGCGGTGCAAGCCAAACATTCGCCTTGGGCCACGGCGCGTGGCATGGAGACGTGCCGCGCCCCCAGCCTGCTGTACACTCTACGAGGCTCCAAATTGGGCATGGGGCCTCGTTCCTTCATAGCACGACGTGCTTACATGCAGGTCTAACCCTCCCCCATTCACCTGTTCTTGTTATCTTCTTCTTTTTCTTCCTTTTCATTGTGCCTCCCTTTATGTTTTTTCTTTTTTCCCATATTACCCCTCTCTTCCCAGCATGCTTTAGTTCCCTACTCTCTATGGCTCCTAGTCCATTATGTTCTATGTGTTTTTCCCTATCTAAGATGGTGTCCTTGCACTTCCTGTTGGTCGCTTCCTGTTTTTTGGTATTTAGGGACTGTGATTCTTTCTCTCCTTGCACTGCAACACTTTCTGTTTGGATGGTGTCTTCGCTCCTGCTTCCTCGTATCCGATACTGGTTAACGTCTGTTCCAGTGTTGTTTCCTGTTCTTTTTGCTCTTGTATTTACCTATTCAATTTGCTCCTGTTTCAGGAACTTTTCCTTTTTGGAGGTTTTTTCCCCTTTCAGGGTTTTTTTCCCTCTGGCACTTCTTCTGAAGGACACGGCCTGCCCTTGGTGTTTCCATTGCTTGCAGCACCGTGGCTACCAGAAAGAGTTGCCCCTACCTGGGCCAAGGCCGAACATTCAGGAACAAGATCCTCGCCACTCGTTCTGCGGACTCCAGGTGAAAACAGAGCGTAAGTCGTGACAGATTGCAGCGCCAAATACTCCCAACGTCGTCTAACACCATGGATGATACAGTGGCGGCTGCTGCAGATCCTGATCAATCCCTTTTGGCAACCATTCAGCAACAGGCTCAGGAACTGAACCAATTACGCAATGAGAATGCTGCTTTACGACAGGCTTTGGCTTTCTGCAGTGCAGATGTTCCGACCGTCTCCACCTCAACTCCTCGTTTCTCCGGTGAACCAACAAAACTGCGAGAGTTCCTCAATGCATTAACTGTATACTTTGCCTTCCGACCCACACAATTCTCCCACGACAAGATAAAGGTGGGTTATCTTATCAATGCTCTATACGGTCCTTCCTTGGCCTGGGCAACTCTGATGGTATCATCCAGTGACCCAGTATTGTCTGACTATCCAGCCTTCAGAATTGGTCCAGACAGATGTTTAGTCGTCCAGGATTGGAGGCCTCTTCTGAAGAAGCATTATGTGAAATTCAACAAGGCTCTCAAGATGTCCTCCAATATATTACCCGCTTTCAACAGCTTGCGGCCGAGACAACCTGGGTGGAACAAACTCTGGTTACTCTATTCCATAGAGGACATAAAGAGGAGATCAAAGATGAGTTAGTACACTCCACCAAGATCTTTGTGGTCTGATGGATCTAGCTCTTTCCATCGAATACTGTCTCCAAGAACGACGTATGGAGAAAAGAAATAGTAGAGGACCTTCCCAACCAAGTACTTCACGTGTCTTTTTGCATCATCCAGAGGAACCTCGTCCTCCCGTCAGAGACACAGAAGGTGAACCTATGCAGGTGGATACTACTCAAGGCCCACTTTCCATCAGTGAGCGGAAAGAAAGATGTAAGAAAGGATTGTGCCTGTATTGTGGTGCTGCCGGTCACATGCTCTGTACCTGCCCCGTTCGTCCTCTAAGGCCATCGGGAAACGTCACTTCCCGTCCTCTGTAAGAAGGGAGGGGACGGGATCATCTGCTATACCTTCCATCAGTTCATTCAAGGACAATGCCACAACTTTGTTTATGCTTCCTGTAACGTTAGCTACCTGACGGTCCTGCAGAAAGAACAATGGCCTTACTTGATTGTGGTGCTAGTGGCATATATATGGATAAGTCTTGGGCCACAACACAACAAATACCAACACGACCCAAAGAAGTCCCGGAACAAGTTCACACAGTGGATGGGTCCTTAATATCCTCTGGTCCAATCAATACTACCACCCTGACACTAAGTTTAAAATTTGGGAACCACCAAGAACACATCTCATTTGACCTAATATCATCTCCCAATCGTAGTATCATTTTAGGAATTCTGTGGTTCATAAGACATAACCCTTATGTATATTGGGAAACCAGGACTATTTCTTTGTCCTCACAGTTTTGTCATGAAAATTGCTTTGCTTCAGGCACATACTGGTCACCCATGAAGTTGATGCCTACTGAAATTCCTACAGGATGTTCCATCAATACAGTTCAAGGAGTCCCCGATCACTATCTAGAATTTCAAGATGTATTCCAAAAACCATCCAGACCTGTGTTACCCCCACATCGAGATTATGACTGTGCAATCCACTTGGAACCTGGGGCGATCGTTCCCTTTGGGAGAATGTATTCACTCACGGAACCCTAAAAGGAAGTTCTTAAAGAGTATCTGCAGGAAAACCTGCACAGCGGTCTTATTGTGCCATCATCCTCTCCGGCGGGGGCTCCTCTCTTTTTTGTACCCAAAAAGACGAAGGATCTTCATCCCTGTCTGGATTTTCGTGGTCCAAATAAGATCACTATAAAAGACCGTTATCCTTTGCCCCTCATCAAGGATATTTTAGAGGCAGCAGAGGGGCTCAACGATTTACCAAACTAGATCTTCGTGGAGCTTACCACCTTTTGCGCATCAAAGAAGAAGATGAGTGGAAGACTGCCTACCGAGCCCCGTTTGGTCATTATGAGTACAGAGTTATGCCTTTTGGTCTCACTAATGCCCCCTCAATTTTCCAAAGATTTATGGACTCTGTGTTTTCTGATCTCTTGAACCATATGGTAGTCATCTACTTAGACGATATCCTTATTTATTCTAGACGTCCTGAACTTCATTCTACTCACGTGAAACAGGTCCTCCAAAGACTCAGGGTACATCAACTGTCCTGTAAACCAGAGAAAGGTGAGTTTGACAAGACCGAAGTCAAATATTTGGGTTATCACCTTAATCCCACTGGAATAGCTATGGACCCGGAAAAGGTACAAGCCATCCTAGACTGGCCTTCCCCTTCCTCTATTAAGGAAACACAATGTTTTCTAGGACTGGCTAACTTTTATCAACAGTTTATTTTTGACTTTGCAGAAGAAACCAGCCACATAACTCAAACTTTAAAGAAGGAGATTTTAAGTAAAGGCTTTGTCTGGACAAGGGCGGCTGAAACAGCTTTTCAAAGTCTAAAAAAGGCCTTCACTCAAGCACCGATATTGAGACACCCAGATACCAACAAACAATTTATTGTTGTTACTGATGCTTCTGAAAGAGCCATCGGAGCTGCCTTAATCCAACAACAAGAAGATGACGGTCTAGAACATCCTGTGTTCTATTTGTCCCATGTACTCTATGTGTCAGAACAACATTACTCAGTATTTGAAAGGGAGTTATTAGCCCTGAAAACAGCCTGCCTAGAGTGGAGACAGTTCCTTATGGGTTCCAAAGAGCCCTTCGAGGTGAGAACAGACCATCGTAACCTACAATGTTTACGTAATTTTCAATGCCAGAACAGTCGTCAGGCTTGTTGGGCCATTTTCTTCAGTCAGTACGACTTTTTTGTCACCTACAGTCCTGGAGCCCAAAACATACTGGCCGGTGCTCTGCCCCGCCGTTATCCAGATTGTACTCCTACCCCATCACAATATCTGTTTGAGCCCAGTAAAATCATCGGTGTAGCTCAATCTTTCCTGGATGAGGTACAACTGGAATATTCCAACCTTTCTGATCAAGAGTTAGGGAAACTAAACCCCCAATACGTAAACAGAAGGGGTATTATCATTATAAGAACCCGTTGTTCCTCCCTACTAGCGGAGTAAGAGAAAAGGCGCTACAAATGTGCCATGATTCTCCGGTTGCTGGTCATAGAGGCATCAAGGCCACGCAGGAATTACTCTTGCGATCCTTCTGGTGGCCTACCTGGAAATTGGATGCCAAAAAATACGTTCAGGCCTGTCCCATATCTGCCCAAGTAAAAATACCCTGTACCAGACCTGCGGGATTACTACAACCATTACCTGTTCCACCTGCTCCCTGGCACACCATTTCTACTGATTTCATGTGTTCACTACCTCCATCAGCAGGAAACCGGGTTATCATGGTCACAATAGATTCCTTTACTAAGATGGCTCACTTCACTGCCCTGAAAAAATACCTACCTCTCAAGAACTAAGTCAGATATTTATCCATCATATTTTTCGTCTCCATGGACTACCACACAGCATTGTATCCGACAGGGGACCTCAGTACATCTCCCGGTTTTGGAAACATTTCTGTAGGATACGGAATATCAATATAGCACTATTATCTGGTTTGAATCCCCAAACCAATGGACAGACCAAGCGTCTCAACCAAGGATTAGAGCAGTACCTTCGCTGCTTTTGTAATTCTACCCAGAGCAACTGGAATACTTACCTTCCTATTGCTGAATCCTCTTACAATAACACTGTCCATAGTGCCTCCAAGGTCACACCCTTTTTCTGGTCTTATGGCTATCATCCTACCTCTTTTCCTACTACTCCTCAGTCTACCTCTTCTCTTCCTGCTGTCACTTCATTTTCCAGACGACTTCTACAGATCCATAGATTGATTCGATCTAACTTGCTGAACACTAAGAGATACATGAAGAGAATAGCAGATAAGAAGCGTAGGGATGCTCCAGTATATCATCTCCAGGATAAAGTCTGCCTTTCTTCAAAATGTCTGCCTTTGCGACTTTCTCAGAACAAGTTTACACCTTGTTACTACGGTCCTTTCCGTATTCTTCAGCTGATTAATCCTGTCACTGTCCATCTTCACTTGCCTCGTACCTGGAAGATTTATCCGGTCTTTCATGTTTCCCTGCTCAAACTTTATGTGCCTGATCCTTACTCTCAGCAGTTTCCTTGTCCTCCTCCTTTGTTAGTGAATGATGTACCAGAATATGAGGTACAGGAAATTTGTGACTCTTGTATCTTTCACAAACATCTTCAGTATCTGATTCATTGGAAGGGTTCCCCTCTAAGTGAATGCTCTTGGGAAGATGTGTCTTCTGTTCACGCCCCTCTTCTGATTCATCACTTTCACCGCTTGTTTCCGCACAAACCTGGACCTTCGGGGGGGTGGGGACCTACTGTCGCGCCATGGGGCGAACCAAACATTCAACTCGGGCCACGGCACGCGGCATGGCGACGCGCAGTGCCCCCAGCCTGCTGTGCACTCTACGAGGCCCCAAATTAGGTATGGGGCCTCGTTCCTGCATAGCGCGACGCGCTTACATGCAGGTCTAACCCTCCCCCACTCACCTGTTCTTGTTATCTTCTTCTTTTTCTTCCTTTTCATAGTGCCTCCGTTTATGTTTTTTCTTTTAGCCCTTATTACCCCTCTCTTCCCAGCATGCTTTAGTTCCCTACTCTCTATGGCTCCTAGTCCATAATGTTATATGTGTTTTTCCCTATCTAAGATGGTGTCCTTGCACTTCCTGTTGGTCGCTTCCTGTTTTTTGGTATTTAAGGGCTGTGATTCTTTCTCTCCTTGCGCTGCAACACTTTCTGTTTGGATGGTGTCTTCGCTCCTGCTTCCTCGTAACAGATACTGGTTAACGTCTGTTCCAGTGTTGTTTCCTGTTCTTTTTGCTCTTGTATTTACCTAATCAATTTGCTCCTGTTTCAGGAACTTTTCCTTTCTGGAGGTTTTTTCCCCTTTCAGGGTTTTTTTTCCCTCTGGCACTACTTCAGAAGGACAAGGCCTGCCCTTGGCGTTTCCATTGCATGCAGCACCGTGGCTACCAGAAAGAGTCGCCCCTACCTGGGCCAAGGCCGAATATTCAGGAACAAGATCCTCGCCACTGGTTCTGCGGACTCCAGGTTAAAGCAGCGCGTAAGTCGTGACAAATACACACACCAGATACACATACACACACCACACCCACACACTCTCACCACTATAAAACACACACCCACATTACTCACACAACACCAGCATCCACAGGCACACAGTGCCATCACTCATACAACATCCACGCACCTCAAAGAACACACACCAACACAACACAGCACAACAAACAGCACCTCACACATCACCCACACCACATTATGGCGCCTCAAAGACACCCCAGGTTTTCTGAGGAGGAGCTCTGGGTCATGGTGGAGGAAATCATCTGGTAGAGCCACAGCTATTCGGATCACAGGTGCAGCAGACCTCCATTGCAAGGAAGATGGAGCTATGGCGGAGAATTGTCGACAGGGCAAACGCAGTGGGACAGCATCCAAGAACACGGGATGACATCAGGAAGAGGTGTAATGACCTACGGGGGAAGGTACGTTCCGTGGTATCCAGACACCAGGTAGCCGTACAGAAGACTGGCGGTGGACCCCCACCTCCTCCCCCACAACTAACATGGGAGGAGCAAGTCTTGGCGATCATGCTTCCTGAGGGCCTCGCAGGAGTAGCAGGAGGACTGGACTCTGGTAAGTCATATCTTTACTACTTTCACCCCCCTACCTGCATGCCATCACATACCCGCACCCTCAGCCCCATCACTCCACCACCTCCCATATACCCCACCATCACAATCCACACATCCCAAATCCAAGCCCTGCATGTAACACCAATGCATGGACACCCATCACCAAAGCATGTCCAGTAGAGAGACTCACCCATGCCCCAAAATCACCAATCACACAAGGGCCAAGCCAATAATGCAAGTACAGGAGAAGTAGAGGGTAACTCACCCATTGCACAAGATGGCACACACAGATACCATAACTATGTATTTACACCCCAACAGGACCCCTACCCAACATCACCGGACAGGAGGTGCCAGCCATATCCAGTCCCACCACAGAACAGGCCCACAGTGACGACAGCAGCTCTGCATGCCTGGATCAAGATGACCAGCCCGGCCCATCAGGGTCCTCTGGACAGTCAGTAGCCCTGCCACTGTCACAAACCACCACTGAACCTCCCCCCTCAGGGAACACCACCACAGCACCCACCCAGCGGGCCCATGCCACTGTCCCCAGGACACGTCAATCAGCAGTGTGTCCACCACTACAGGGACCCGAGGCAACCCCATTAACCCAAGACAATCAGGGACCTGGGGTCAGTGGCAGTGGGCACACGGTTTAGGGGACAGAGGCACAGGATAACAGGGAAGCTGGGAGGACTGCTGTGCGACAGGGGGAGGACAGGCCCAGGGAACCCAATCTCCATGAGGCATTCTCCAACATCATGGGGGCATACCACCATTCCCAGGAGACCATGGGCACGGTACTGCCCAAGTTTCAGGAGACCCAGTGGCTGCAGGAGGAACAGTACCTAGGGATCGGGGAGGACTTGAAGTCCATTAACACCACCCTGGTCACCATTGCAGGGGTGCTGGCAGACATGGCCAACACCATCAGGGAGACAGTGACACACCAACAGGCCCCGACACTAGCCTGAACGATGAACAGCCCTCCACGTCCGCCGGCGCTAGAGGACAGGAGGTACCACCACAGGAACAACAGACCACCAGCACCCCACCCCCTGCAGAAGGAGAACCGACACTGCAAACGGTCCCTGCAATCCAGTCACAAGACAGAGAACATTGCCAAGACCCCCGCCAGGAAATGAGACTCTCCTAATTGTTACCCTTCTGTCCCACTATGTCACCCTGACAACCTTAAACTGCCATTGCTCCACCTCCTATGCCCCCTTGGACAATGCACCTGTGATACCAATAGACTGGACTCCACCATGGACATTCCTCCACCATCGCCCCAGCCCATTGCACATACCCCTCCACTGAATAGCACTTAAATATACACCCTTGAATCACAAAACGATCTGGAGTCAGTCTGTACTTTCACAAGTGTGTTATTACAACCTCTCTGACGAATCGCAATGTCAATGTTCATTTTCACATACCAATGTTCAACAGTTGTTGGGCAGCAGTAAACATAGCAGAAGGCAAAAAGTGGTATCCAGATCTGTGAAATGGAAAGTGTTAGACCTGACAGCCTTAGGGTAGTCACCCCTAACTTTTTGCCTGCCTCCCTCCACTTTTTGGACACTGTTTTTGCTGGTTTATAGACTCTGCGCACTTTACCACTGCTAACCAGTGCTAAAGTGCATATGCTCTCTCCCTTAAAACATGGTAACCTTGAATCATACCTGATTGGACTATTAATTTACTTATAAGTCCCTAGTAAGGTGCACTTTATGTGCATAGGGCTGGTAAGGTAAATGCTACTAGTGGGCCTGCAGCACTGGTTGTGCCACCCACTTAAGTAGCCCCTTTTTCTTGTCTCCGGCCTGCCATTGCAAGGCCTATGTGTGCAGTTTCACTGCCACCTCGACTTGGCATTTAAAAGTACTTGCCAAGCCTAGAACTCCCCTTTTTCTACATATAAGTCACCCTTAATGTGTGCCCTAGGTAACCCCTAGGGCAGGGTGCTGTGTAGGTAAAAGGCAGGACATGTACCTGTGTAGTTATATGTCCTGGTAGTGTAAAACTCCTAAATTCGTTTTCACACTACTGTGAGGCCTGCTCCCTTCATAGGCTAACATTAGGGCTGCCCTCATACACTGTTGAAGTGGCAGCTGCTGATCTGAAAGGAGCAGGAAGGTCATATTTAGTATGGCCAGAATGGTAATACAAAGTCCTACTGACTGGTGAAGTCGGATTTAATATTACTATTCTAGAAATGCCACTTTTAGAAAGTGAGCATTTCTTTGCACTTAAATCCTTCTGTGCCTTACAATCCACGTCTGGCTGGGCTTGGTTGACAGCTCCTTGTGCATTCACTCAGACACACCCCAAACACAGGGTACTCAGCCTCACTTGCATACATCTGCATTTTGAATGGGTCTTCCTGGGCTGGGAGGGTGGAGGGCCTGCTCTCACCCAAAGGACTGCCACACCCCCTACTGGGACCCTGGCAGACAGGATTAAACTGAAAGGGGACCTGGTGCACTTCTTAGCCACTCTTTGAAGTCTCCCCCACTTCAAAGGCACATTTGGGTATAAAACAGGGCCTCTGCCCTACCTCATCAGACACTTGCTGGAGAAGAAACCTGAATCAGAAACTACATCCTGTCAAGAAGAACTGCCTGGCTGCTCAAAGGACTCACCTGTCTGCTTTCTACAAAGGACTGCTGCCTTGCTGTTGCCCTGCTGCCTTGCTGAACTCTTGTCTGGCTGTGAAAGTGCTCTCCAAGGGCTTGGATAGAGCTTGCCTCCTGTTCCTTGAAGTCTCAGGGCCAAAAAGACTTCTCTCTTTTACTTGGACGCTCCGTGCGCCGAAAATTTCGACGCACAGCTTGTTTCGCGGCGAGAAAAACGCCGCACTCCGACGCTGATCGACGCGACGCTCTGGGGACGATCGAAGATCCGACGCACGGCCTCGCAAGGACAACGCCGCCCGACCTCTAGAAGAGAAATCGACGCGACGCCTGCCGTGAGATCGTAATTTCAACACGCAGCCCCGCAGATCGAAGTCTAGAGGAGAAATCGACGCGACGCCTGCCGTGAGATCGTAATTTTGACGCGCAGCCCCGCAGACCGACGCGCAGCCGGAGAACAAGCAGGAAAATCAACGCACAGACCCGGGACATCTGGTAATCCCCGCGATCCACAGAAAGAGACTGGCCACGCGCCGGAAAACGACGCCGACTTCCCCGCGTGGAAAATAACGACGCAAGTCCGTGTGTGCTGGGGAGAAATCGACGCACACACCCTTTTTCCACGCACCTCTTCTCTTGTGGCCCTCTGAGGAGATTTTTCCACGCTAAACCAGGTACTTGTGCTTGAAAGAGACTTTGTTTCTATTCTAAAGACTTAAGACACTTTATATCACTTTTTAGTGATATCTCTACCATTTCCCATTGCAACTTTATTCTTTTTGACCTACAATTATCCTGATAAATATTATATATTTTCTAAACACTGTGTGGTGTATTTTTGTGGTGCTATATGGTGGTATTGTATGATTTATTGCACAAATACTTTACACATTGCCTTCTAAGTTAAGCCTGACTGCTCGTGCCAAGCTACCAGAGGGTGGGCACAGGATAATCTTGGATTGTGTGTGACTTACCCTGACTAGAGTGAGGGCTTTTGCTTGGACAGGGGGTAACCTGTCTGCCAACCAAAAACCCCATTTCTAACAGAAAGCAAAAGTGAACTGTCAGGGTCCATACACAGAGGTAAAAAGGCAGAATCATGCAATGTCCTAAAGTAGTATGATATGAGAGGAGCAGTGCCAGTCTCTTACCTGTGTCTCACTGGAAGTATTGCATGATGATGTTGTTTCAGTTGTGTATATCTTCTTCTTCTGCCTCCTCTTCCTCACTGTCCACAGGCTCCACAGCTGTGACAAGACCATCATCAGGCCCATCCTCCTGCAGAAAAAGGCACCTGGCGTCGCAAAGCCAGGTTGTGCAACATACAGCATGCCACGATTATCTGGCACACCTTCTTCAGTGAGTAGTATAGGGACCCACCTGTCAGATGGAGGCACCGGAACCTGGCCTTCAGGAGGCCGAAAGTACGCTAAAAAATCCTCCTAGTTCGCCCATGTGCCTCATTGTAGCATACTCTGCCCTTGTCCTGGCATTCCTCACTGGGGTCAGTAGCCATGACAGGTTGGGGTAACCAGAGTCACCTGTAAATATCGAGGGACAACTGTTAGACCACACCAACCCTTAGGGACAATCCCATACCCAGACACCTATTCAAACTTTGTTGGGACCTTGGGCTCATCTATTAGCCACACACAGTGCCTCTGGATTTGACCCATCACATAAGGGATCTGTTATTCCTCAAAATGTAAGCGTCATGCACTGAGCCAGGTTACTTGGCATTCACATCGGAGATGTATTGGTATGCCAAACACACCATCTGCACATTCATGGAATGGTAGATTTTGCAGTTTCTGTACACCTGTTCATTCCTGCGCATGGGACAAATGCCACATGTGTACCATCAATGGCACCAATGATGTTGGGGATATGTCCCAGGGCATAGAAGTCACCTTTCACTGTGGGTAAATCCTCCACCTGAGGGAAAACGATGTAGCTGCGCATGTGTTTCAGCAGGGCTGACAACACTCTGAACAACACATTAAAGAACATTGGCTGTGACATCCCTGATGCCATAACTACTGTTGTTTGAAAGGAACCACTGGCCAGGAAATGAAGTACTGACAGGACCTGCACTAGACGGGGGATTCCTGTGGGATGGTGGATAGCTGACATCAGGTCTGGTTCCAACTGGGCACACAGTTCATGGATTGTGGCACGATCAAGTCTGTAGGTGATAATGATGTGTCTGTCTTCCATTGTCGACATGACCACCAGGGGTCTGTATACCGGAGGATGATGCCATCTCATCATCTGCCCCAGCGGATGTGCCCTATGGAAGAGAAGGGTGAGCAGAGGGTCATACACCACATAGCTTGCACAAGGGTGTTTTGAACAATTGTGATGTAATCGGTGTGTGGTGCTGTCTGTCCGTATTCCTGCCCAAAAGTGCTGTGACGCAGTTAGTTGCCCTGCCATATGGCCCCCTGAAAGGGCAGCTGCCTAACCGGGGGAAATGAGGTAACTGTGCTGGCATTGTGCAGCATCGCGGTAGGCGGACGAAGACCGCAGAGCAATTCAGCATTGGCTATCATTGGGCCCTATGGGTTCCAGGAGCCAATGGCGATGTACGCTGGTGGTGACGGTACGCACCGCTGTGGACGTAACTGCCAATTTCTATCTGTTCACTCACTTGATACCTGACCTTCAACAGGAGAGGACCTACACTGCAAGTGCTGCTGTGACCTGAGTCTGGAAGCAACAATGGCCACAGAGTCTGGGGAAAGGGCCCCTGCCTTCACCGCGGAGCAGTTGGACAACCTGGAAGCTGAGGTCCTCCCCAGGACACGCAACTGTACGGTCCTCCAGACAAACAGGTGAGTACATTGTGAGCATGATGGTTGGGACATGAATGTATGGAGTGGGGTGGATGGAATATACAGGGGGGTGGGCTGAAGCCAGCATGTGAGGATGGTCAGTGTATGTGTTTCTGGGCCAGGGTGGGAAGTTGTGGCCAATGAGAAATAAGAACCGGACGAGGGAGTAAAATCTATTCTTACTTCACTTTTTCTCTAGGTCAGTGCCCACCAGAAGAAGGGTATTTGGCGTGCCATCGCCAAGGAAGTGTGGACCCTGGGGGCCTACCATAGACGGAGCACCCACTGCCGCAAAAGATGGGAGCACCTGCGCCGCTGGAACAAGAAGACGGCGGAGGCCCAGCTGGGGATGGCCTCCCAACGTGGAAAGGGTGCCCGTCGCACCATGATCCGCCTGATGTACCGGATCCTGGCGGTGGCATATCCTGAGATGGATGGGTGCTTGAGGGCATCACAGCAGCCACAAGGGGTGAGTACAGTCTAATTCAGCAGACTCTGTGCGCTGTATGAGGTGTCTGGGTGGGGGCTGTGGGTTCCCCTAGGCCAGGGCAAACTTGCTAGGGTAGGTCCATTGTTAGGCAGGCTCTGTGGCACTCCAACCCCAAAAGTGGTAGTGGCCATCTACACCTAGTCAGGCTCCTGTGGGTTCCAGGTGTGCATCAAATGGACTTAGGCACAGTCCCCCATGGGAAGGAGTTTTTCCCAAGAACAGTTAGTGCATGGCCTAGTGCATAGGGCTGCTCCCTGTGTGTTGTGTCCGCCAACGGTGGTGTTGTTGCTGGCATTGACCATGTGTCTCCTCTGTTTTTCCCCCCTTTTTGTTTTGTCACCCTGTCCTTGTGTGCATTAGCATCATCTGGCGGAGGAGCATTGGCACCGGAGCAGGAGGGAGCTGCAACCCACATGGCCCAGGAGGGTGAATGTACGGAGTATGAAGGCACCAGTGGGACGGAGGGCGAGGGGAGCTCCACGACGGGGACAGGAGGAGACACCAGCGACAGCAACTCCTCCTCTGATGGGAGCTCCCTTGTGGTGGTGGGCACCTCTGTGCCCACCGCAACAACAGGTACAGCCACCACGCTCCCTACCAGCACCGGCCTCCCAGCAGCACCTCAGTGTGTTTCCCGTGCCTGCTCACCCAGGAGGGTGGGCATCTCCTTTGCCCCAGGCACCTCAGGCCCTGCCCCAGTCATCACTGCTGCCTTCAGTGAGGAGGCTATGGACCTCCTGAGATCCCTCACTGTTGATCAGTCAACCATTTTGAATGCCATCCAGGGTGTCGTCTCCACTCACACTCACACCTGCATGCACTACATCCTCAGCCACTACCTCCATCACTGGCACGCCCATCACCACACACCGCTCACGTGCAATCACCATCCCCACTACCACGCACACATCCCCTGTGTCCTCCTCCCAAAGTACACAAACGCAGGCACAAACCCACTCAACATCCATCCACCTCACAACAGCCTCTAGCCCATTCACCCGCACCCAAACTCAGCAGACGTACACCTCCTACAACCACTGCCTCCTCCCCCACTCCCAAACCCCCTCCATCTTCCCGTCTCAGTGTGTCTAAAAAACTTTTCCTAGCTTCCATTGACCTCTTCCTTACACCTCCCCCCCGTCCTTCCCCTAGGGCCAGGATGTCCAGATCCCAACCCAGCACCTCAGCCACAAAATCCTCGAGCACTGCGGTCCCTTCAAGTCCAGTTACATCACGGCCGGCACCCATCAGGGCTGCCAGTGTGCCACCTAGTGAGGCCAAGGATCACCCTATTCCGCCACCTGCCAAGGTGAAGAAGGGGCCCACATGCTGTTGGGAAAAGCCGCACCAACCACCCAGCAAGGCCTCCTTCAAGACAAAACAGGACAGTGCCAAGGTCCCAGCAGCGACTTCCAAGGTGGGGAAGGGACACAAGGCCAAAGGAAAGTCAGCTCAGGGAATGGAGCCTCTGGGTGAGGGACTGGTGTCACCCCTTCTGCAAGACAGAACAGCAACCTGTACGGGGGTGGCCACCGCCGTCACCACCGCCACCTGCACGTCTACTGCCTCTGCTACAGTCCCCAGCTTCATCCCCAGTGGGCAGCTGTCCAAGGTTGCAGGAGACGTCCTGCTGTCTCCCTCCACAGGTGCTGACACCTGCACCACTGGCAGCGTCTCTGCCGCAGACACCGCCGCTGCCTCCGCCACCAGCCCCGCGACGTGCCCAGCCAGTGCCACCACAGCCAACATCAGCATCATCCCCAGTGGGCGGTCATCCGAGGCTGCAGGAGACGTCCTGGACCCTGCACACTCTACATGAGGCACCACAACCAGCACTGGCAGTACCAGCAGTTGGCAGGCTAAGTCGCCGCACGGTGGAGTGTGCCTCTGCCGCCATAGAGTATCATGCTACCTGTTCCCAGATAATCTCGTGGCTCAGACACCCAGGTGAGGGAGTGGGAACTGCCACACCCCAGGTGCAGCACTCTGGGCACAGAGCCCCATCCAGAACCAGTGGAGAACAGCATCCATTACCCCAGTCCTTCGCAGGATGAAGCATGCTGGGCACAAAACCCCCTCCAGAACCAGTGGAGAAAAGCATCCACTACCCCAGTCCTTGGCAGGATGAAGCACTCTGGGCACAAAGCCCCCTCCAGAACCAGTGGAGAACAGCATCCACTACCCCAGTCCTTGACAGGATGAAGCACTCTGAGCACTAAGCCCCCTCCAGAACCAGTGGAGAAAAGCATCCACTACCCCAGTCCTTGGCAGAATGAAGCACTTTGGGCACTAAGCCCCTCCAGAACCAGTGGAGAAAAGCATCCACTACCCCAGTCCTTGGCAGGATGAAGCACTCTGGGCACAAAGCCTCCTCCAGAACCAGTGGAGAACACATCCACTAGAGAGACTGTGGCTTTGCACTCCCCAGGACCAATAAGTGGGCAAACCACCCACTTGAGAGACTGTGGCTTTGCACTCCCCAGGACCAATCAGTGGGCATGGAGCCCCCTCGTGGAGCAGTGGTTTCATCCCATCATCCGGCCGATGTGCCCCGCTTCCCTTCCCCCTGAGGTGCCAGTTTTTTTTACCTGATGCCCCAGCAGTGTTCTCTCCGTTTTGAGGCAGGTGTCATGTGTGGGCTTCGCCCATGCTTTTTGGGACCACTGGTCCACAGACATGTAATGGAACAGTATCCGGACTTGTGTAATTGCTGTAAATAATTGTATATACTGATCTTTTTAAGTTATGTTGGCCTATCTGGATTTTTGATGATTACACTCATTACAATCATTTCATTTGGTCCTTGCATTCTTCCAAGGGGTTACGGGGAGTAAGTGTAATGTTGCTGCACGTGTTTATGTGTGTGTTGTTGTGGGTGGGGGGGTGTTGCGTGTTACGTGTGTGTGTCACTCTCTTTTTCCTCCCACCCCCGTGTGCTAGGTGCAGTACTCACCGTGGCCGTCTTTGATGTTCCTGATAGAAGAGGAGGTAAACCAACATTGGTAACACCTGTAACTCGGGCTCCATGGTGTCCTGGTTCCTCGTTGGGTGTTGAGAGGTGAGTGGTTTCCGTTCCAAGTACTGTTTCCTGCCGTGCTTTTGATGGCGTTGGTACCGCCCCGGAAAAGCTGGCGGATTGGTGCCTTGTAATAGTGTGGGCGGTACATGGTCTTCCGCCTGTCTGTTGGCGGTTACCCCCGCGGTGTTTGTTGCTACCAAAGTGGCTGTCTGTGTTGGCGGTTTCCACCATGGTCGTGATTCCATTTTTTTTACCGCCGGCCTGTTGGCGGTATTACCGCTGTTTATCACTGACCGCCAGGGTTGTAATGAGGGCCTTAATCTCCCACCATTTTTTTAAAATAACAAAGTAAAGATGTATCGCAAAGTAATGATGCCTTGATAATACTGCCACTTAACAAAAATATCTAGCATCCAATATTTAGGCCTCCTAAATTCATGAGTTACAATGCAAACTTCATATCCTCACTCCTCTCCGGAACATTTTTATTTGTGGGACAGCTTAACGTAATCTCAGCTTCAGTAATATTGCAACTCAACATGTTGTTATACTATGCGATTTTCTTTCTAGGACAACTGGGTCAACACTCACAAAGACAAACAACTATTACCAAACACTTCAACTAATAAAAATAAAAAACAGATCTACTGGCTTTGTCAATGCATTGGCGTGTGGTCTTCTGTTATTGCCTTGTGTACCACTTGTAATGTTTTACATTCTGTGAAATCACTGTGTTGTTCTTCAACCTCCATATTTTATTTGTATTGCTTAATATGTGCTAGGTTTATGACAAGTTATTATCGGTGTTTCAAATACTGTCTTTTTACTGTATTATTGATTATGTTGGATATTCCTTACCTGTGACCTATATTCCAATAAAATCCTAGTTTTAAAGGAACAATAATATAAATAAATGATTCAAATAAATGATATGTGATAAACTGTTTGTGAGCAGTTATTTAGGAGAAAAAACATAATTTTATGAATTTACATGTCTTTATTGAGTTGGACTAATTTCAAACATGCAACGCCAGCAAGGGTATATAAAGAAAGACTGTCATGCGAATGAGAAAGATATTGAGCGTAAACTGGGATGTACATTTAACAATCAGTGTAGCAATTGTTAGACAGCATGTTTAGATTTCTGCTGTGCAGAAATACCGTTCCCTAAAATCAACACAAATACAAAAGCTGTTCAGGTGTTTTAGCTGACGCAAAATTGTAGTAATCCTTATGCAGCACGTGCACAAAGCAACCTGAACAAACCACGTAAACTGAATTTAACTAAAGGTACAATGCAGTTGTTAGCAATCTGTAAGCCATAGAAAGAGTTACAGCAAAACCAACAAAGAACGACAACCCTCTGCAGGGCTGAGGAAGAGGGACCAGGTATGAGATGGAGTGGAAGAATCTTGATCCAGCGAAGATCCTGAAGTGCAGCAACGCTGTGAACAAATCCTGCTCGCTCAAAGAATACAGCAAGCCGATGCCGATGAAAGGGACGATATTCTCAAGATCATTCAGGTGACACCTGCACAAACACACAAGGCATTTAGGTTAATTGAGATGGTCACAGCACTGCAAAAAACCCAGACTGGACGGCTGCAGCTTGGCTTAAATGAGATACAAGCTAGATTGCCTCATTTAAATGGCTTCCCCCACTTTATTTCTGACAGATAAATCAGAAAGCTCATCATTTTGTTTGTAAAATATTCCATTTCCCTTCTCATTACATTACTTTCATATCTTTGCATCCCGAGTATATTGTCCCTTCATCTCTTTGTAATAGTTCATTATATTTATTGGAAAAATAAATTGGTATTTTTTCAGTGTTCATAAATATAATGGACCAAAGGCACTAAAGAAAAGATGGAACAGCTTTCAGGGATACTGGTCATAAACTGGTGTTTTCAAAAATATAGAAAAGTATGAAGTTTGCTACAAACACGTAGAAAATACGGGAGGATAAAATATGGGAGGAGTGGGTATGAGTAAAACACCTTCACCGCTTTCAATTGTGCATTGGCTTTTAACTATTTAACGCAGTGAATTATACAAAGAAATTCTCTCACCCAACATCATTTCTTTCCATTAACTTTTATTTACAATTGGTTCACCCTATTTGAAGCTGCTACATCTTCAAATAAGAGGCTATCAGAGCCACCACAAACAATTTTAAATGTAGGCTTAAGGCCTTATTAAGCGTTTGGCAGATGAAGGACAACCACCAAAAAGATGTCGGTGTCCCAGCTGTCCTAGTTGAAGTATAAAGGGCCTCTATCACTGTCAATAGGGCGGATGGGACATCCACCATTTTTGATGGATGTTCAGCATCGGCCAAACTCTTAATGAGGTCCTTAGACATTACCTGTGCACTAACACTATCAACCAACTGGCATTCTTCAGGATTTGCACCAACAATATAAATATACATAATAGGTAGAGGTGGCGGATTTGCAAAAAATACTTGATCATGATCCTAAACACTTCTTGAAATGTCATGTGATAAAATGTATAAAATCCGCTTTCAATAAAGCTTCTGGTCTACACCTTTATTAGAACAGCTGGAACATGCATGTGCATAGACACAAAAAGAAATGCAAAGTGCTCATTCAGTTTCTTGTCTTGACAGTACATTCAGTCTCTGATATAAAGTCAAATGAATTGCTTACTTTGTTGCAATCCACCAACAGATGTCACATATACATATACACACATATATATATATATACACACGTATGTGTGTGTATATATATATATATATTTATATATTTATATATATATATATTCAGGCAAATCCAGAGTGAGGCCAGATTAACAATACATCTCCAGGGCTGACACAGACGTCAACACTAACATTTGATGCTTCTGGGGTACTATAGTAGTCCAGAATGGGTTGTGAATGAGGGAACATGTTGTCTTTGCCCTCTTGCCATATTAATGATCCAGAGACAATGAGGCTTGTGGAAGGGCGCTGATTGTGGCCACAATAGGAAGTTGCCAGAGGGAGTATTTTGAGAGGTGTCACAAGGGCACAGTGAAGCCCACACAATCACCACATGGTGCAATAACAGACTTCACCCACCTGTGGGGGGGGTCCCTGCCAAACTTCAAAAGTCAGGCTGTCCCTCCTGCAGCAGTTGTAAACCACATGTCTGTATTTCAGTAGTGTACACTCCCCAGCAAGTACAAAAATCCTGACCTGGGCACTTAGACAGGGAAGAGCACATTTTGAGGGAACCGGTGTGTGAAAAAGTGGATTATAAATTGGGATAGATGGCAGTCTAACACAAGTAATAACATCATTATTCTTAAGAGGTCCAGTAAAGATTTCAATAATTTAAACCTGAGCTCAACACCTGGTAGCTGTGAAACAGAGCAGGCAGGCCTAATTTAAGAAAATGTGTAAAGCGTTTACCAAAACAGTTAAAAAGATGAAAATGCAACACATTAAAAATCCCACTTAAATATTTTACCATAGAGAATAATCTAATGAACAAAATGACACCAAATTTACAACAATCTAATAAGGGGAATAGGAGATATGGATTTTTTAAGCTTCAAATAAAAATAGTGCCAAAAAGCAGTACGCAATAACCATGGAAATCAGGTTGCACTTGACGGGGAGCTAGGCGCAATTTAAAGCTGAGTGCGATGAAGCCTAGGTCGAATACAGAAATTAGGCTTATCTTGGTTGGAAGTTTTACCTTCTGACTTAGTGCTCGATTTTGGCAAATCGGTTACTCCATCACAAATGAGACAGATATCCTGTCCAGCTAATGCACTTGTAAATACATGGGTCGGATATTCGCCATGTCTGTGATGAAGTAACCAGTCTGCCAAATGCTAAATCGGGCCCTTAGTCTGATGCTTAGTCAAAACTCCTCAGCAGGGCAAGGCAGCAGACTGTGCCCTCGAAAGACTCTAGAAGGCCAGACAGCCATAGGACGAGGTCCCAGGAAAGCTGTTGACTTTAGTCAGGAAAGGTCTGAGCAGGAGAACATCAAATTTGCACCCAAGGAAGGTCCCCTGTTAGCTAGATACCTTTGGTGCCTTCCCCAGGTGAACATTTCTTCCTTTGGGCTTAGTCACTTTTTATGGAGCTCAGATTCCTCCAGCGTGACAAGGCTAAAAGCTGTAGCCGAACAGAATCTACAAAGCCAGATAGGCTCTCTGTGTCATCCCGCTGAAACTAATCTGCTGCTGCTGCTGAAAAGCTACAAGCTGGACCAACCTCAATCTTTGGCTCAGAGACAAAACACATTTGTTAGCTTGACTTAGCAGGTTGGTCCAGATCCTCCAGAGGTCTCTGGAGCCTCGTTGTTTCCATGTTTCAGGTTTTCAGGATGTTAGAAACAGGCACTTGTCCTAGTACCTTAGGAACAGCACTTGGGGGTCAAGACACACTCCAGCAGAAATCCCGGAAGGTCCAGTTGGAACTGGTCACCTGTGTTCTTCAGGAAAAAGGGACTCTAGCAGCTTGTTATGCCCCTGTAGCTTACCAGGAGGTCAGCTAACTGACCCTTGGAGTCGACTTCCTTGTCCTGTGTACAAGTGGGAACACGTCTAGCCTTTTAGGTCTCCTCATAGCTCTCAACAGCAAGTGTAGTCCTTCATCTGGTTTCCACAGGTCCAGCAGTGTTCTGAAGAGGATGCCTCGGGGTGCCACCTTTATGCCTGGCACTAGCCTATAAGTGGGTCGGGGGAATACTCCTAGCCCACTGCTAACCAATAGGGAAAATGGTCCCGGGAACCCCAACCCACCTTTTCAGTTCCTGTGTGCCCTACTGAACTGCCAATGATTTCACAGTGCCCCTTTCTACCTAAATCCAATATAGGAGAACCTATCTTACCCTGTGCAGACATCCTGCGCCCACCTTAGAGGTGTGGCAAGGGGAATGAGCCTCTATTCCAACATTGACCCAATTAGGTCATGCAGAAAAGCCGCTAGCATGGACCGTTATGGAGAAGATATAACCCATAAGAGTAAGAGAAGTATATTGGACTAGGTACACATGAAAAGGGGGTCAAACAGGTGATCCCATGGGAAAATGCCATCTGTTAACTCATCTTGGGGTACAGACACATCCCACTTTCTTATGCTTCCAACTGAGATTCTCTTAGCTTTATGTGATGCTGGTTCCTTTTTTGTGCTCCAGAAGTTGCAACTTGAATAGTCTTTCATTGCAGGAGGGGATCCTTTGCACAATCTATCTTTCCAGTGGTTGTTCTCCCCCTCCCCATCCACTGCAACCTCCCACCTTTTTTTTTAACCATGGAACTGCTCCTTTTATTGGGGTTCTAGCATGTTTTACCAAGGCTTCTCTGATAGGATTAGCAGTACTATGTCAATGTTGTGTGGGTTTTTAACATATGTTTGTTTTGGTTCTTAGTGGACACCCATGTCAATTTTTCCTTTTGGCCTGCTTTCTATGAGGCAACTGATTTATGCTATTTGATGATTTGAGGCAGTGGGACACTCAAGGGTGTAAGGTGTTTTTTATGCCAGGAATTCAACGTAGTAGTTTGGCGCTGTAAGGTGCCTACTATGTAAGGGTTGCTGTGTGTTAGGTTGGTGAAACGAGGTAACTTAGCCCTTAGTGGTGTATAATATCTCTGGGGACCTCTCCCCCTAGTTTACATGTGTCTCTCCACCTTGTACAAGCTTAAGTTTTAAGGTTGACATTTATTTCATCAAGAAGCTTAAGCTCAGTCTCTGCTTTTTTTTTTAACCAGTCCCTTATACAGTATTTAACTGGTGTGTCCTGTCCCGTCTTCTATTTGTATTTATACACAAGTCCTTTCCAATATGGCTATCACTTTAGTTTCTGTCCAGATGTGGGGCTGCCTCTGCATTTATTGATGCCGGTTGGGAGGTTAGTCCCTTGTTTAATTCTTTGTCGCAGTCACATGACCGGCCCAGAAGCTTTAAACAGTGCTCTCTGGTAAGCTTCTATCTTGTGGACCGAGCTAACAGGATTTTGTTTATGATGTCACGTCCGTGTGGAGGAAATTTTCAACTTCAGGTGCATACTCCTTGTCCCATGACCCCTACCCCCAAGTGTATTGTTCAAGATATGGGCCAGTTTCTCTGAGACCTCCAGTTGGTCGTGTCCCATATCTAGAACGGTCTTGTGCACTATATAATTTGTATCCCTGAGCCTTTCCACCCATGGACTCCTGAGTATTGGGATCTGTCTCTTAGTGGTTTGTAGTGGGGACACCATGCCAGATATCTATTTGAGGTCGGCTAAGGACGAGGTATTTATTATTTAGGCAGTTATGGCTATGGTAGTAGTGTGAGACGTAAGATTTCTGGGCAGTTACAACATGCACTGGCACCTGGGCCCACCTCAGTAGTGACTGCAAGTAAGACATAATGTATATCACCCCGGTGTGGGGGAAGGGGAGGAATTACAACTTTATGGACATTAAGCTGACATTTGGGCTTTAGAACAACTTTCTGGTTATCCTGAGTATTAATAAGAAGATGTTGACAGATATTTGTTCTTGTGGTGTCCATGGAGGGAGGCATTAATAGCCCATACTCTCTTGTAGTTCTGGTTTTCTAGTTTATGCTACGAGTAGTACCCCTTATGAGCTGTTACATTGTTACTTTACTGACACCCAAAACCCAGGTAAGTCACTGTTCTTGTGACCCACAATATATCTTTTCAACCTATATATATGAGCAACTCTCTTCCTTAGGTATCCTTCCCTCTTTTTAGTAAATCTGTTGGATCCTCATGGGACATTAGACCTGGAATGGCCCTCTGAAGAAGACCTCTTTACCCAGAACAGAGCCCATTTCTGTCTTCATTTGGTGTTTTTTACCATCATGAGCATACTTAGAGACTGATTAGATTTCCCTCCAGCCGCCTTAGATATATAGTGCTGCTTGATCTGGATTAAACATGGTGGCAAAACTATATCATCTACATCACTTTTGTTGTAGTTTCTCCGTTTCTTAGTGGTGCTTACCTAGACACCGGGGACCAGGGAGTGTCTACCTGATTCTTGTTTTCTTTATGTAGTAGGCAGTTCTGTTTTATGCTGCATGTGGAGGTAAGTACTTGGTGCAATCCCCTCATGGTGGCAGAAGTCTTATGCATGTCCAAAGGGCCTAAGTAGGCTTTGTCTTTTAGCGAAAGACTGTGACTGATGATGTGTGTATGTGTTTTATACACCTTTTGGGTGGTCGGTTTTTAGTGGACATAGGTACCTCCTTCACACAGCTGTGATATATACAGGATTGTTTTTCTTTTTTTTTTTTCCTTATGTCACTGTTTTTTCTTTTCTGTCTTGGTGACTGAGCACACCCATCCTATCAAGTACAGGTTGAAGGCTTTACCATTTTCCGAAATGGATTGTTATATAGTTAACCCCTTATTATCTGGGCAGTTCCTCCACCCCCATGGTTTTATTCATTTTCTTTGCACCCTGCATTTTGGTTTTTTCACTGAAATATACATCAGTGCTTTTTGAATGGGTACCTGAAGACCATAATACTGTTGGAGGGTATCTGAATAACATTCTGAGTGTGATAAACTATCAGTGGGAGATTTATGCAAACATACACTATATGCAATGAAGACCACTGTATACTACGGTTATAGATAAAATAGACAATATATATGAAGTTACATCAAAGTGGAAATGATACTGATGCTAGTTAATATGTGTGCACAATTATCATTCTCTGGACATTTTTCTTTTGCATACATTATGTGGTTGTGTTTAACCTTATCATTTGATGTTTTAAATAGCATGGATGGTTTGATGTATTATTAGTATGGATGAAGTATGCTATGATATGATTGGGTGTGAGAATTAATTGTAGTGTATGTGGTGCATGACTTTTTTCTGTACATGTATATGTAAAATTTATTATGTACATTCTAAAACATTAAGACAGAAAAAGCTTCATGAACTAATACATTTCTTCTCTTAAAAATGACATTTAGTGGCATGTAATATTGACAAATGGCTCCAATGTGATTACTGATTTACAGATATCTAGGAGTTACACCAATGTGAAATTATTCAGCTGGCAGTTTTTGATTGTTCTATGAGAAATGAGCAATCCTTCCTCTGATGTCACTCAAAACTGGTTCTGAAGACAGCTGCTCTTCTGCTGGGATTGGTGCCTAGCTGACCCAACAGACACAGTAGGGGCAGGCCCAGGTTTTAGCTACATCTGCCAGTAAGGATGGGTCACTTTGAAGGTAATTAAGTTCCTGGGCTCTGCCCAGGTGGTCATCCTGCCAGAACATTTCATCACACCAAAGGCCATTGTCATAACTCTGGGAGCACGTTCACACTACATCAAAGAGGCTATTCAGTTCCAGGGTGACAGTTGGAAGCTCGTGCAAATGGGTTTCTAGAGGGCTTAAGCTGGTAGAAAGGTGTATTTTTATAATTACATTTTGTAAAATATTTAGCATAAAGAATGAACTTTATAACTAGTTCCCAGAATGAGATAATATTATTAAATTTAATAGTGTACCTAAATGATTTCCCATGAAACAGCTAACTCTGCTACAGTGAAAAAAGCGTGTAGTGCCTCCCCATTGTGAGGACATGTTTAGGATCATCCTTTTGATACCCTAATGTTAAATACTATCCATCCTTTCTTATAAGCAGTTAAAGTCTATTTAGTAGTGATTAATTAGTATTTAAAAGGAGGGTTTAGGCTTATCAAAAGAGTCAATTTTTTAAAGTTTGAATTCAGTTAATTCAATTGTTTATTTGCTCAGTGACACTGGATATTCCCATACAAATGTTTTGAAAGTGAGGGTGAGGGAGAGAAGGAAAACCAGAGGTGAAGGGAGAAGGGGAGAGAGTCATTGAACTCAACATTGCTATAATCTTTACATCAAACGAAACAGTTAAATTGTAGCTGTTGTTCCTCATTTAATGAAGTCAAACTCAGAGATGAAATGCAGGACAGGGGATTTCAAGAGTCTTCAATGGTGTGTGTGCAACAATCTACTGCCAAAACTCCAGCATACTATCTTCTTGAGAAAAAATATCGTTGGGGAGGCTCATGTTATGCTTAAGGTCAGTTTATAAAAATAGAACATTTTGCTCAATTAAAGCAGGAGCACATTCTTTTAGACTTTGTGTGTCAGCCATAACACTTTAAAACTATTTGACAAATAGCTATTTGACATGTTTGATACAGAGCTGTCACAGGGATATTTTGGCTGGTGAGAGATCAGAACACCTTATAAATGGATACAATAGATAAGACAAGATGCACAATTGTGGGTTTACTGCAATTTAGTGACAGTTTTGAAATGGAGTTTCATGTAGATCCTACAGTAGTAGCAAAGGTAAGTGATTATGGCTGCACGACTAATGCAATCAACTGTGGTATCAGCTCTAGAAGGTATAATAGGTAAAAAGCTCTCTTCATGACTTTGTTGTCTTGATACTCCAGGGGCAGGTTGACATGAAAGACAAACCACAAACAGATGAGAGTGGGCGGGGTGTCCATGGACAGTGCTAAATGTAAGTCATTGGTATTTACTGCGATGAAGAGTAGCCTTTTGGATTTTTGTGTGATTGAGGCAGATGAATGACTTGCCTAAAGATGAGGAAGAAGCGTAGATAGGCAGTGATTAGATTATATCCCAGACATCCTCCTTTAACATGAGCCCCAGCTGTGTCCAAATTATAATTTGGAAGTTGCCAGTAATCCTGGCCACTGGAGGTCTTTGAGGATCAGGGATGTTACTAATGCATCCCTGAGCTCTCACCAAATAGCTGTTTCAGGCACTGGGAAGATGTATAAAGCAATCTTCAATGCGTCCTGTAGGTTTTGCACTAGAACAGATATTGCTCATTGAAGGACATAGGTTTGTTCAAAATGTGGAAATCTGAACAAACGTCATGGAGTATTAAGATACACACATAGACATGGTACCCAGCAGTGAGCAGTTCTGCCCTTATATTGTGGCTGATGGTCACAGTAATAGAGTCACTGAGCAGGTTGTTCATTTCCAGATGGGCTGGAAGAGGCACAGTGGCTAGAGATTTGAGTACCTTTATCATCAGAGGAGTCCATCAATTGCTCTGCAATTGACCGAATATTTCGGATTAGTGTGTGACAGTCTTATTATCATTAGATGATGATGAAGATGATGATGATGGACGTCTTTCAAACTACCCCATGCCTAAGGAAAGCATTAATTAGACTGCCAATAAGAGGAGATGGAATGAAGGCCAAACCTTGCTCATGTGCAGTGACAAATGTCTGATAGTATGATTAGGTTTTTAGAAATCAATTTTATTAATGTTTGTATGCTCTTCTATAGGAGAAAAAACACATTGCCTACAGGTATCAGCAAGTTTCAAATGTTGAATCTGAAGAGCTTCTTTGTGCACTAGCCTGTATCTTATTTACTTACTAACCAGTTTCATGAATGGGCTCCTAGAGGACATTATTTATAAAACTCAAAACAGTAACTAGTTCCATAACTGGTCTCCTAGAGGGCAGTGTTTATAGAGTGTAAGCTTCAAATAGTAACTAGTTTTATGAGTGGGCTCCTTCACTATGTGAGGTAAACTGAGTTTTTCAATTTCTTCAATGACCCTTTAGGGACAGTGAATTTAAATTGTCAACCACTTAGGTATTAAAGTCTCTGATAAAGCAACTAGACAAAAAAGGAGTTGCAGATCAAGGATGCTGCAGGTGAAGTAGGCCTTTTTCAGGAGGCGGTTAGCCACTCCACAGACAAAGGATGAAACTGAAGTACAGTTTGGTCAGGATATATATGAAGGAAATTAAAGAAAGGCCTGAGTAGTTTTGTTGATTATTATTTTGGATAAGATCAAGATGATTCCACCACAGTTATCTATCTTTCAGATTTTGAGTCTGTTGTAAGATGCTAGTAGTAGATTGAAGAATGTAGGTATAATAGAATATGAGAAGCACATTTCTGCTAGAGAGTGTGGGGGGAAAATTGAAGCCTTGACAGGCTTTTTATGACCTGCCTGTTTTTCTTATTACAAGTATAGTGCTGAAATATTATCAGACATGGGACATTCCATAGGAATTATATTGGTAGATAAAATGACATTGCGGCAAGTATGGTTGTTGTTTTTTAAGTAAGGTTGCCACATTGTTGAGCTTGGCCCTTTCTGCTGGGGCTTTACCAAACGTGTTGCCTTCACCCTGAACCTGTTTGTGTTGGCTTTTAGGACTCTGTGTACTTTAGCCCTGCTAACCAGGACTAATGTGCTTGTGCTTTCACTTTAAAACATTGGGGAACTGGTTTATACTCAATTGCCACATTTATTTAATTTACTTGTAAGTCGCTAGTAAAGTGGTACTGCCTGTACCCAGGGCCTCTAAAAAAAAGTTACTAGTGGGTCCGCAGCACTGATTGAGCCACACACTTATGCAGCCTTATAACCATGTCTCAGCCTTGTCACTGCAGCCTGTGTGTAAAATTTTAAACTGCACTTCGACATGGGAAAATAAAGCTTTTGCCAGGCCTACACATTCCTTTCAAATACATATATGTTACCCCTAGGGTAGACCCTGAACAGTCCAAAGGGCAGTATTCAGTGTAGTTAAAAAGTAGGACATGTATTTTAAGTTGTACATATTCTGGTACTGTAAAACTCCTAAAGTTGTTTTTCACTAACGTAAGGCCTACCTCTCTCTTAAAATAATATTGGACTTATCTTATTTAATTTAATAAGTGATATATTCCAAATGGGAACAAGTCACAGTTCATGTTTGGTGTCTTAAGTACTGTAATGAAAAAAATAACTTCTTGTGAAGTCAGATTTCAAGCTACATTTTTTAAAATGCCTCTTTTAGAAAGTTGCCATTTTCCTGCTCTAGGCACTTAGTGCCTGTGGCCTGTCACTGGATTACATGACTGGGTGTAATTGGCAGTTGGCCTTTGTATATTTCTCCTAGACAGCCACATACATAAGAGAGCTTAGGTGTTCCTGAATAGGCCATACCTGGCAGGATGGGATTGCAGAGCTAGGTGCAGGCCTAGTTACACTTCAATAGGCTGTGACCTGCCTCCACACACAGGACTGCATACCCCTGCAGTTAGTCAGGAGCCAGGGCAGGGGAAGCGACTGCATACCCCTGCAGTTAGTCAGGAGCCAGGGCAGGGGAAGCAGGAAACCTGCACATCTAAGGGAAACCTAGAGAAACTTCTCCC
Organism: Pleurodeles waltl; assembly: GCF_031143425.1. Taxonomy (NCBI): domain Eukaryota; kingdom Metazoa; phylum Chordata; class Amphibia; order Caudata; family Salamandridae; genus Pleurodeles; species Pleurodeles waltl. The sequence continues at coordinate 341,016,983 of NC_090442.1, read as the reverse complement.
ACTTCAAAGAAGGCACCAAGTATAAATAATGATCCTCAGAAACCAACTCTTTACTACGCTTCCGGATCTTTGGAGACTCTGACATCAAGGACTGCTGTGTTGCTTAAAGGACTGCCACTCTGTTTGACTGCTGCCTTGCTGGATTGCTGCCCTGCTGCCCTCCTGCCTAAGACAAAGGGATTGACCTGCAGCTGAACTAAGGACTCCCAGAGTGACTCCAAGGGCTAGTCTGCTGGCCTCCTGTTCTGAGCCACAGGGACATAACGGGCTCCCAACCACCTGAACCAGCACCCACACCCGTCTGGATTAAGCCTCTGAGCCCTGAGTGGTGCCCCACAGGTCCTGGACCCTTGGTGTGGCCTCAGTGGAGCTGAAATGAAGTTTTTAGGCTCTTGCGACAGCAATTGAGCACGCTGGAGCCAAAACCTTGTCGCTGACACTATTTGCCAATTTGACGTCCTGCCACCCTGGCCCTTCAAGCTACAGCTATACCCCCACTCATGGGGAGTGCCACTGCAAAGCTCCAGCCCAACTGGTCACAACAACAACTGGATCTTCGCATTACAGCGACAATCATCCACAACACTAGGCCTGCTCTCCACGTTACATTGATGGCCTTCTGTGATGCTTCCCTGATCCTTGAGGCCACCTCCACCACAAAAGGAACACTTTGGGCAGGACTGAGAAAGTAACTTTTAAGTGGGACTAACATGAACCATGTACCCAATCCATGCTCCATCATGGGCAGCCTGACCATGTGACTTTGTCTAGGTCTTGCACAACGAGGTAGCCACAGGTGGCATTTTGACTATTTTCACCTCAATCTTTAAAATTGCATATCTTCGGTTTTACTGACTGGATTTTCCTTGTTTTGGTCTTGATTTATTTAATAAAATTTGCTCTGTTTTCCTAAATCGGTCTGATGTTTTTCTTGTGTTGCATCCGCTTTATTACTGTTTGACGTACTGCATAAATACTTTATACATTACCTCTACGTTAAGCCCAACTGCTCTGTGCCAAGTTATCAGAAGGTTGAGCACAGATTTATTTGGGATTTGCTTCACAAGGATTGTGGTTGCTGTTTGAGTAGAATTTCAACCTCCTCAACAAGTAACCCAATTTCTAAGACACATCAAGTGCAAATTGTGCTGTCATGATGCTGGAATCCCCAAAACACCGGTAGTAACATCAAAGGAATTAGGTTGTAGCAATTTCCTATGTCAATTAAAAAGAAAGTTAGCCTGAGGAGCACACTTGCTCTATCCCCATATTTTTAAGTTAAGTTTTTAAGTTAAGTCCACAATGACTTAATCAGAACTCAACCAGCAAAACATTTAGCAACACTGTGCATGCCACATTTAATGCCCGCTATCACATTTTCACTTTTGCTCAGCAGATCCATGTTGTCATCCTTAAACATTTATTTCCATTCCATCCCTTAAAACCAAGATGGGCACTAGACTGCAGAAGCAGAGATAGTATACATGCAATGTCAATCTCACTGACTACAAATGTCCATTGTACCATATCAGAGCTGTTCAGTTTTATCGTAAACAGTTTGGCCAAATAGTTAATTCTCTCCTCCAGGGTTCCTACTACGAGGTTCCACAGAGTAACCCAATTTCTCAGCCACCAACATTGCTTCAGCTTCCCCACTAAGATCAGAACCACACTTTTAATTACCTTCTCGTATGCTGTCCACAGCCAAGTCTATCTAATCAGCCAAACGACAGTGGGAGGCTCCTGCTTCCCTTCGAGAGATTCTTGCTATTCATAAAACGACTAACCCCCTTTGGTTTCACCTCCAGGCTTCTGTTCTCAAGTTACAACTGTGCCTCTTTCCAACATTGTCCTCATCTATATATCCTGTCAATCTCTTCCCACTCACTTCTATATTATAGCTGCAGACCCTTATTCCATCAAGCCACGACTATGGCTCTGTAGTGCCTTTTTACAAAAAGCAGGAATGTCAGGTCTTTAATGGACCAACTCAGTGATTTTCCTATCATAATTGACTTCACCTCTTTCTCATTTCTCCAGCTTCATCATGTCTGCATACCACAACCATTTCTTACCTAGATGTATCCTCCTTGTCATATTACCTGCATTAGGCATGATTGTGCTCAACACATGTCTCTCTTCTTACAATTCCAACTGCTTCTCCTTAATTTCCTGGTTCTCTGATCAACAATTGCCCAACCCACTCCAAATGGGAATCCCCAAAGTCTCAGTCCTTAGGATTTATTTTCATCTACACCACCTCGTTTGGCAACGTTATGTTTTCGTTCAGCTTCTTCTATCACATTTATGCCAAAGATCACCATGTTATGAATGGCTCTTAGCTCTCTCACATTTAACTTGACTAAAACTTAAAACATTTATTTTGCAGTCTTTTCAGGACCTACTCACCTGCCGCCACACACTTATTTTCCTCTAATGTTCTCATACACTCGGCACCAGCAAGGAACCTTTGAAAGCTATTCTATTTAGGAGCAGTAATATGTACATACCTAGCAGAATGCAGAAGACATATCACTCTATTTAGTCAAACCCTATAGTCATGAGCATAAAGATGTAAAACTTAGAGCACTGAGTTACAGCAAAGAGTTAAAGCAAAGTTAGAACTATAAAGCTGTATTGTTAGCATTTAAGTGTGAAGTTGCAGTATTTGGGCTTCTGTTCGTTTCAGATAAGTAGGTATGTATGTATACCCCTTTTATTCTGACACGCATATAGAGCAAACCTAGCCAAAAGCCATTGTATCGCTGTACAGGCAAAAATGCACACTGAACATTTACTATCGCTAACATAGGTTTTAAACATGACACGTACACTCATGAAACACAAACCAAAATCACGGATCCCAGCATACCATCTAGGGATGTGCACCCAAAATAGACCAAGAAAGGTTGGACTGGGGTATCCCGCAGGATGTATATACATTCAATAAACCTAAACCATACACAAATGTAATAATGTAATGACAAATCAGTACAATACATATATTTGGTCATTCCATTCAATCTTAACTTTGCATTATGTGCACTATTTGAACAAAAGAATCTGACCGGATTACCTGCGGGCTCTTTCAACATCTGGGTCAGTTCGCAGAAATTTCTTAGCACTTTCACCCTTGGAATGAACACCAGCATCTTCGGGGTTAGCAAAAGCCTATTTAAAGCACACAATTACACCATGCTTATTAAAATATAACAATTGATCATCTGTTAAACTACAAAATTAAGCTTTACACATTTGTTCTCAAAAAGGCTATTTGTGCATTAGATGATGCATTAGATGACGCCAAAAATCTGCACTTTCCTGTCGACATGGCTAAACCTCTTTCTAACAACACCTCAAAAAACTCTTTCCAAAATCTTATTGCAAAAGTGGCATAACAAAGGCCACCCGCAGTGTGGGGGTCCCAGGCTCCAGGGGCCCCCTTAGCACAGTACTCTGTGCATGGGCGGAAGGCCCCTGACAGGGTCCAGGGGGGGAGAGGATGTCCTTAGAGGTACTTTGGCAGAGGAGTAGGGATTAAGTTTCGTTACGGTGCTGTATTGCACTCAACATTTCTGCCATAAGCCAAGATCGCGACCTGAAAAGACTGCACCGTCTTGGGATATCAACAGCAGAATTCTATTCCCCTGCATCCAAGGGCTTAATGAACTCTTGAGTGCACAAATTATCCAGCTGTGCTGTGAATTCACCCCTAATACGGAGAGGCGCATTTCTCACTTTAAACATGAATGGCACCCTTTTTCAACACTATTTTTTACGCAAACACTTTCATACAACTGATTTTGTAAGTAAAATCAACATCAAAATCATACAAGATATCTTATGTTATAAGGATTTGTATGGCGTGCTTATCACCCCGGAGGGTATCCAGGCACTCTAGAAGGTGCTGAGTTGATGCAGATAAGTATATTTGAAAAGCCAGGTTTTCAGTCTTCTTCTGAATTTGAAGAGGGTGCGGTCTGCTGGGGAGGGGAAGGTGAAGGGGAAGCTTTTCCGGGTCATAGGGATGATGTGTGAAGGCGCGTTCTCCTGCTTTAGGTGTCTTGATGTTATGTAGAAGTGGATGCAGTCGTTTGGTAAGCTTGGTCTAGTTTGTGTAGTGCCTTATATGTGAGGGTGAGGAGTGTTAAGGTAGCATGCTTCTGGATAGGAGGTCAGTGGAAGTCCTTCAAGTGCTTGGAGGTTTTTTCTATGAGAGAAAGGTCTGAGTATGAGTCTGGCAGCCACAACTTGGAGTCTGTAGTTGAGCTTCGTGGTGATAACAGCGTAAAATATGTTGTCGTATGCTGCTACTGATGTAGGATTGGGTCCCTGTTTTACAGGTTTCCAGTGGGACACAATTGAATATTTTCCTGTGTAGCTTGAGGCAGTGGAAACATGTTGCTACTACCGTGTTGACTTGGCTGGTCATGTAGATATCGCAGTTGTAAAATATGGTGCATTCTAGAAGATGGCATTGTATAAATAAATGCTTCAACTTGTAATTCTATAAACAGAGCTCCATACTGCTCAAATTAATTTTCATGAGTGCACATATTGTACATTATTCATTGGAGATATATTCATATAGCTTTCCTTTGATTAAACGGTCCACATTAAAAGGATGATTCCATGTAGAGCATCAATCATACTCCACTTTACAGAGTGATTCAATTCCTTCTTAGATATTGTCAAAGGATGATCATTCCCTAACACAGCTGATTCTTACAGGGTATACCCAACACGTTACGTGTTCATGTTGGCGGTCCTTTCTTCGACCGCCAGCCCCCTGGAAAACCCGCCGGCCATATAATGGTTTCCCCGTCAGGCCTGCGGGCGGAGACAGTGTCTCCGCTCGCCGGCCTGGCGGGGAACAAGGCCGTAACATTGAGGGCGGCTCCATTAGGAGCTGCCGCCAATGTTGGTGTGCGGCGGGTGCAGCAGCACCCATCGCGCATGTCACTGCCCATAAATTGGGCAGTGACATGCGCGACGGGGCTCTGTACCGGGGCCCCTACACTGCCCATGCAAAGTGCATGGGCAGTGCAGGGGCACCCCCTCCGCCAGCCTTTTTCTGGCGTGATATCCTGCCAGGAAAAGGCTGGTGGCATATGAAACATTATCCGCAGGGTAGCACAGCTACCCTGGCGGATGGTGTTTCATCCCGCCGCCAGGCTGCCTGGCGTCGGGAGCATGGCGGTGGGTGACAGCTGCCGCTGGCAGCCGTCAACCTCTTCACTATGTGGTGTCTTCAGCCGCCACTGTCGGCATGGCGGGCCGAACCGCCATTTTCATAATGACCGCCTGAGTCCCTGAGACCTAAAATGGCTGCTGCCACCTCTCTGTTGATGTTGACGTTGTTGCAGCCAATTAGATTACATCTTTTGATCAGTTACGTCTCCAGACCCTTTGTGTCTCTATATTTGCATCATTTTCAAACCTTAATTTCTCAAAAACTACTGAGCAGATTTGTGCCAAATCAAAACATCACGTTCTCTGGACCAAGATCTAGCTTTCAGACACATTTTGTGCAATTCCGTACACTGCTTGTGTGGTATCGCCTTTCAATTTTCCAATTGAAAATTGCATGGTGAAAATGCGTTTTAGGACTCCCTCCCCCCTTTTTCTTCCCCTGTGCGATAGCTCAATACAAGACTTTCCAGGAAGGAACCAAGGTGGGTGAACTTTTTTTTGGGAAGGTTTTATGAAGATTCATCAAACAGCACCAACATTATTAGCAAATCAAACAATAACTGCCATAAATATAACTGTAACCACTGGGTAGTTATAGTTAGAACCACATTTATATAAGAAAAGCTTTTTTGAAAAACATGTTTTCCAAAAATAGATGCTGTTGCCTCCAGGGGGATCACCACACTCTTACCAATGAAACTAGATAAGGAAGATGTTGCATTATTTGTTTTGTGGTGCCCCAGAGAGGGTAGAGGCGCCACACATGAAGTAAAACACATTGTAGGTGTTCCCAGAAGTGCAGCATCCCCTACAAGAGCCTTTTTTTAAAAACATGTTACAGCACTCTTTGACTTCGAAGGGATTACATTTATGACCCTGTGAGAGGTTTCTACTCTTTAAGCATCTCTGGAGTTGAGACTTTTAGCCTAATGTCTTTGGGGTGCATGGATCTTAGCTGTTGGATTCAAAACCTATTTTGCAGCATTATAAAAGTATGACAACAGACTCCTGTACACAGTATATTGAACATGCTAATGCTTTATGGACATTGACAAAGTGATTAATTGCATAAATTGATGAATGTCATTATAAAATGGTACCATCTGGAGAGGTCTTAATGTCGTATATTTGTTTTCATTGTTGTGGTCGCACCTTGATCAGTAGGCCCGAATTTTAATAGCTACCCCCACTTATGTTGTGTCTAGCAAATGAGGAGTTAATTGTGAGTTTAGGGGTTGCTGGGGTGTAAACCGTTAGAGGCTGTCACCTGCCAGCTTGTACATACTTATCAATTAATGCATAGTATTTAGTGTGGCCGTAAAAAACATGCTTTCCCTTTTATAAGGAAAAGCACTGAGTGTTGCCTGAGGACTGCATCACTGGCCCACACCTCTTCCTGTGAGTAGGCCTTCGCCTGCTCTGCCTTGCTGCCATTAGAGAGACAAGTGCTACAAAGGGGGACTTGGATGTCAGTAGAAGGGAGATTGCAGACTTATTACCTGTGAAGGACTCGCATCCTTCCCAAATAATGATCCAATTTCTTAGGCTGATCACAGATGGTGGGTGCCTCATTTTTAAGCCTGAAACCAGCACCATCTGATGTCTTACGAATAAGCATTCTCCATTTTGGCACCTAGGTCCCTGTGCTGCATGTATGCAACCATTTCTAATTGTACGTCTCTCAGTAATATGGGATCTTCATATAGTCAGAGGGTTGCCTGACAGCAAAATTCCAATTCACAGCAATGACCAGAACATGCTTCTTTATGATATAACTTTGGCATAGTCTTCCATTATTGGGTCTTAGTAGTAAAATTAGTTCAGCACAACTAGATTTGACCAAGAAAATTTATTTTGATGTTCTCACACATGTCAGCAAGGTTCAGCGCAAATACTGTTACAAAACTAATTCTGAGACCCAAACATACAGGCTACATTTCCCACGCCCTAGATCAACTACATTGGCTTTTAGTAAAAATGTGCAAATTTTTTAATTTAACACCATTGTCAGGGAACTTAATGAATCGGGCCCATATTCTTTAGACACACTTAGAAATTGGGTTTCTGGTTGGTAGAGGTAAGCACCCTGTCAAAGCAGCAACCACAACAAGCGTAGTCAGGGTAAGTCAGATACACATCATATATTAACCTGTGCTCACCCTCTGGTAGCTTGGCAGAGAGCAAGCAGCCTTAACTGAAGGGGCAATGTGTAAAGTATTTGTGCAATACTGAAAACAGTAACACAGTGAAAGCACTACAGAAAGACTCCACAGTTAGAAGAATAGATTATATTTTTATAAATAAAGAAATACCAAAACATCAAAAATCCAATAAGTGGAAGTTGAGATATGAATTTTTAAAGAATAATTGTGAAAGTAGCTCTTAAAAGCAATAAGAGCCTATTGGGGTATCTGGTTGAACTGGACCGGCATAAAGTCAAGAGTTCAAGCCACTCGTGGTGGAGCGCAGGCTAGCCACAGGACCCACATGAGGCCCAATGAGCAACAGTACTTTAATCCTTGTTATAGCATGAGATGCATCGAAGAGCCCCTCACAGTTCAGGTGTTGCGCTGGATTTCTCCATGCAACTGCGCTGATGAGTCAGTTCTGAGTTTGGTGTGGTGGTCCTGAAGGTGATGCACTCGGTTACTCCATGCTAGTGGAGGAGGTGTGTGGATCTTCTCCAAGCAGTGCCGGTGATGGGCTGGTTCCGAAATGGTGGTTCCGGAGGTGATGTGGCAGTTTTGAGTGCAAACGTTTTCAGCCACCCAGATGTTTATTCAGAGACAGGCAGAAGACATTTTCAGATTTACAATTTAAAATCTGACTTCACCATCAGTTGTGACTGTAAATTGTGATTTCAGAGACATCAAACTTGGGGGTCCCATCTCTTCCCAGCTGGAAATTATACTTATTAAATTTAATAGGACAATGTTAATGAGAGATAGGCCTTTCAGTAGTGAAACACAAACGAGTTTTTCACTACCTGGACATGTAAAACTTAAAAGTACATGTCCACCTTTTTAAATACACTGCACCCTGCCCTTGGAGCTGTCCATGGCCTACATTAGAGGTGACTTATATGTATTAAAAAAATAAGATTTGGACCTGGCAAAAGGGTTAATTTGCAAGGTCGATATCAAAGTTTAAAACTGATTACACTGGCTCTGCAATGGCAGGCTTGAGTCATGTTAAAAAGGGCTACTGAAGTGGGTGGCACAATTAGTGCTGCAGGCCTACGAGTAGCATTTAATTTACAGGCTCTGGACACAGGTAGTGAACGTAATTAGGGGCTTGTAAGTAAATTAGATATACCAATTGTGGATTAGCCAATGTTACCATGACCACCAGCACTTTAGCACTGGTTACCAGTGGTAAAGTACAGAGTCCTGAAGCCAGAAAAAACAAGGTCAGCAAAACAGGAGGCCAAAGGGCAAACATTTAGGGGTAACCATGCCAAGGATGCCAGGTCTAACACACACATTTGACAATCAGGAGTAAATCAGAAAGCTCATATGTTGTCTAACCTTTTCTTAAAGGTTTCATCTTTTTACCAGTCTCATTTCAGCAGCTGTGCTTTAGAATTCAGTCCTCTTTGCTACGGAACAGCCTCTACAGCTTCAAAACAAAACTGACCACCCCTTATTTTTTAAGGTGGAGAAACCTGGCTGTGCATACAATAGCCTCATATCTCCTGAGCTTAGTCACTGATAGTCTGTCACATCTTGATACCCTACTAGGTCAATTTAGGTGAATGTTGTGGAGAATAAATGTTAATGAATGATAATACAATATCACGCTTCCCTTTTTAGCCCCCCGCTAAAGATGCTAAGCAAGTTAGTACACTGTTTTAATATGTAACTATTACTGTACTTAATTTCTGAACCTTTAATTACATTAGTGGAAGTATTTTTCCTTAACAGCAGCTATATGTATTGTGCAGAAGAGTAAATAATAAAAGGGCTCTGTAAATATTTTATTGTTCTTCACCTCTCACGCTCGGTAAGAAATATGATGATTCTTAAAACTCAACACTTCATTTTTTATGAAGAAGATAAGGCTCACATAACTGTATGTCTTTAAGAAACATATAACATCTTGCTAAAGCTTCACCTTTTAAAGATGAGGATAGAAGATCATTAGAAGATGTTAGTACTTGCTGTGTGCCTAAGACAAATCTTTGCGCAAAACCTGCCTTTTTGTAAAAAAAAAAAAACATTTAAAAAAATAGATTTGTTTTTAATGTTTTACCAAAAGGTGGAGTTTTAAAACAATTCTGGATAAAATCTCAAAATATATTTTAAAAAATATAGGACCATAAAAACATAATGATTATTAGTGCAAAAACGTAACTGCAGTCGTCAGTTTAATTACTACCACGGTTTGTACAAACTCAAGAAATATAATTTGTTCCAACAAACATATTAGGTGGAACTTTTGTAAACAATGGTAATTAAAACTGTAATGTTTATATTTTTTATTTTTACAAATTGAAAAGCTATTTTGAAGATTTAAGAAACTGTTCAAATTCTTTGATGACAATTTTATACATTTAAAAGTGGTTCTTTAAATATGGAATTATTATTTTTCAGGTGGAATTTTTACTTATACAACAACAAATGTACATGTTATATTTTTAAATGCTGACACTTTAAGAGATTAAAACGTTTTCTTAACAAAACATGGAAGTACAAAAGTTATTCATGATTTATAGAAGTTGGTACCATTAGGAACACATTTAAAAAGTAGTCAATGACTTTCAAAAAGTGGAATCTGTTCAAATATTTTTACATTTTTTTTTAAAAGGGGGAATTTGGTTCTTCGAGGTAAAAATGGTCAACAGGTTTAAAAAAGACTAATCTATTACAAAACGTCTCACTTCATTTACACAAGATAGAGACGCTTGCTGCAAATTCTGAAAACGTAAGAGATTTAAATATATCAAATAATTGGCTGACCTTTGTAAAAAACTATATATACTTAAATTTAAAACCACAAAATACACTGGATTTTTATTTTATGACTCCAACTTTTAGTGAAAAACATTTTATCTGACCTACCATAAGTTCTAGGTTCATAATAAAAGCAAAACTTTGGTAATTCATTTTCTTTTCAACAGGCCAATTTATTTAGACAACTCCTATAACATCAATTATAGGACAATATAGCTGTTCTTTGTTGGAGTTCATAGTAATGGGCAAAACTCTAATGACAAATGCCTCTTGCTGACCCGCAGCAAAATCTATAAATGAAATGTAAATTGGCAATTTGCTTTCCTAAAGCATTAATTACAGTAGGTGTATATGTTTGAAAGTATATGATGTTTCTAAATCAGAAACCTACCCAAAATGCAGTGGAGTGCAATATAGTGTCAAAGATAGGCATAAATTCTGTTAACACAATTTTTATGCCCATTAGGGTGAATAACAGATTCTAAGCACAGTATTTACTACTATGAGTAGCAACAGTGGGCATCAAGATCTATTACGAACTGTTGCTATGTCCAGACTGCTCTGGTTGTGCTCTCACAGAGCTGTGTTGGAGAGCAGGAAGCAGCTTCTGGAGGAGAGGAATAGGAGAGCACCAACAGCTGTGGGGTTGGTTGGCAGGAACCTAGGTATTTTCGTAACCATTTTTGACACAGAGAAGCAATGATATGTAAGGCTCACCCATTATTCCTCTGCACCTGCGCAGCAGGTGAAGCGCGGACAGAAAATGTATGGGGGCCATAAATAACACAAAATTATAGATGGGACTCAGAAGCCTTACTGTAATGCATTTCGGTAATTCACTGTTACTTACCTATAATGTTATATATTTACAGCAGCTCTTACAGCAATGGCTCATTCTTAAATGTAACTTCTACGAGTGCTGCACACCACAACATAAAAAGCACCTCCTCTTCACAAAGAACTGTGATGAACGTATTGCTGAGAATATCACATTCCAATCAAATAGTTACTAAAAAACTAATATACTTACACTGCTATATTAAACCATACTTTGGAGCAGTTGAATAAAAATGTTCCAATCCACAAAGATGAGTTTTCAAAACAAAAACAAAAAATCCACTGGTGCACTGCCCTTGAACGGTTCTTCATGTGCCTTGCTGTGTCTTCCTGCACAAAATGCAGTCAACCACAAGGTCATACTGCTTTGTCCATGTATTAGATACTATCATGATGACAGTGGGTGACCTAATTTTCCATTTACACACTGGATAATTATTTCAGGGATGGTTAATCTATTCCACAGAACGTTTATACTTGTCCTGGAACAGAGATCTCAGTTAAATTATCAGTTCATGAGAAAGATTTTACCATTATTCAGAGAGAAATCCCCACTGTTTCACTTTCCGGCCAAAGGATCATCATCATCATCGTCTTTATTCGGATATACGATAGCCATAATACACATAAAAAATACAATAGAAGAATAGAACATACAAAAGGTAAGGTTAAAACCTACAATAAATACTTCAAAATTCATGCAATTATGCTAGCGTATTGCACATTTGAAAAAAGACCTAACTCTACAGAAAACTAATTCATCATCAGGTATCATACGCCAATAATGATAAGCTTGACGGCTGTGGTATTCTGATCCTCTGCATTCCAGGGTGATGTCAACCCTGACGTGGCTGTGGAATGCTGAGGACAGAGAGTGGAGAGCAGCAAGAGCGGTAGTTGGTAGCTTCAATACTTACCTTATTTTTTCTGTACAAAGGATTCTACCCGAGTGCGCAAGTCCTAACTTGCTTCGTCATGGATCGTCACCATCTCTGGTTTTAAGGATCTCGCTGAGGTGCACATTTTTCTTCCCCAAAGTGCACAACCTTCTAGCATGTGACTGCCGCACTTGAACTATTAACTTCAATTGGCGTCTGTTATGTACATTGTAAACCTTTGTAATCTGTTTAGTTGTTAGTACCTCCTGCAACTCGTACATATTTTCCTCATTATGCAGAATGTACCAGCACCTCCATTTTTCCTCTCATCTCCTGTGGAACCGCCCATTAAATGGGCTAAGTGGAAAAAAGTTTTTGAACGGTATGTAAAAGTTTGTGGAACCTTCTTGAGTGCTGAAAGGAGAACGGCCCTGTTGCTTCACTGTCTAGGCTCAGATGGGCAAGAGGTGTTTGACCATTTGCCTGACATTCCTGACAGTGAGGCAGTAGATCTTAATGAATATGAAGCTTGTATACGCAAATTGGATATCCATTATTTTCCCAAGGTCAGCACAATTTTAGAGCGTTACTGCTTTGGGAAGCGTTTGCAAAGAGAAGGTGAATGCATTGAAAATTATGTTACTGATCTTCGTCGTCTTGCTTCTTCCTGTAAGTTTGGAGTTCTTACAGATGAGAGAATCAGGGATCAATTTATGTTGGGGTGTGACATTGAAAAAATACGGGAGGAGCTATGGCTTAGAGATGATCCTCCTCTTGAAGAAGTGCTGGTTATTGCAAAAAAATAAATAAAAATAAAAATAATTTTAAAAAACGAACATTCCTTAAAATGTGTAGATGCAATCAAGAGTGATGTTTCCAATCAGGTGTGTGTGGTTACGAAAAACACTGGTAAATCTTTGGGTGTTAAACAGAGATATAACAAAGGACCTACTAAAGATAAGAGATGCTTCAGGTGTGACAGGTTGGGCCACTTTGCAATTGATAAGAGCTGTCCTGCTATTAATGCGACATGTACTTTTTGTAAGAAACGGGGTCACTTCTTCTCAGTTTGCAAGCTAAGAAAGTCTAAACAATCGGTATATGAAATTAACACCCAAGATGGTGGAGAAGTGTCCCCTACGGATTTCGACTGTGGGCAAATTATCTTGCAAATAGAAACTGGCAAATGTATTGGTCCCCTGGATTTCATTCAGGGTGAGGGCAAAAGAACCAAAGTTTTATTTGATTCTGGGGCCAAAATCACAATTATTTCTAATGATTTTTTCCACCTTCAGCTAAAAGACACGGTTGTGTTACTAAAGCCTGATATTAAACCACGCGCCTATGGAGGTGAGCTTATACCATTACATGGTTACTTCATAGGCTCAATTGAATATAAGGATCGCCACATCTCCGGTAAGGTTTATGTGTCAAAGAAGGGCGATAGCATTATTAGTTGGTGGCACCAAAGAGATTTAGGAATTATGTTAGATCCCACTCTGGATAATCCCATTGTGTTGAAAGAATTAACCCCTGTCAACGCAGTTACACAGCAAACAGATTTGGACTTACAACAAGCCCTACGTTCTGAATTCCCCAAGGTTTTCAAATGTGAACTGGGTTGCTTAAAGGGTTATAAACACAAAATTAAATTTTGTCCAGGTTCTGTGCCGGTTTGTAGCAAGATAAGGAGTATTCCGGTGAACTTACAAGAGAAGGTTCAGACGGAACTACACAAACTCAGAGATCAGGGTATCATTGAGGAAGTGGAAAGTACCAATGGTTGGCCCCTGTGGTTACTGCTAGAAACCCAATGGATCTCTTAGATTATGCATTGACCTTAGACAGCTCAATAAGTGCGTAGTGGATGACAAGTACCCTCTACCCAATATTTCTCAACTGCTCATGATGTTGGGGGATGCCAAGGTACTCGGCACCATTGACTTGGCATCTGCCTATCATCAGATTCAACTTAATGAAGAGTCTATGGATCTCACTGCCTTCATCACCCCTTCTGGCACTTTCAGAAACACTCGCCTCCCTTTTGGCCTAATTTCAGCTGCCTCGGTTTTTCAAAGGGTCATGGAAAAAGTGTTGGCAACCCTAGAAGGGGTTTGTGTTTACCAAGATGACATTTTGGTACATGGCAGTAACAGGAATGAACACGATGCAAGAGTTTGGCAGGTTTTGAGGAGGTTATGCGACCACAATTTAACTGTTAAATTTGAGAAGTGCAAATTTGGCATGGAAACCATTGACTCCCTTGGCCACACAATAACGGGTGAAGGGGTCATACCCAAAGCAGATTTGTTTGACACTATTCAAAACATGGTTTCCCCCACCTCCAAAGAAGAACTTATGCGTTTTCTGGGGAAGGTGGAATACTATCATAAATTTGTCAAGAACTTTGCTGAGGTCACTTATAATATGAGGGGTTTATTGCGAAAGGGCACAAACTTTCTGTGGAGTGAGGAGTGTGAGAAGGAATTTAAAGTGATCAAGAACAAGTTAGCCTTGGCCCCTAAACTTAAGAATTTTGATCCAAAGAAGAAATCTATAATTACTACGGATGCCAGCCTAAAGGGCCTTGGCGGGGTCTTACAGCAAGATGGGTGTGGTCAAGACAGCACCATTATGTTTCTGTCTAGAAGTCTTAAAGGTGCTGAATCTAGATATTCAGTGATTGAAAGAGAAGCCCTCGCTGTACATTGGGCTATTAAGAAACTCAAAACATTTCTATGGGGCACAGAATTCATAATTAAGACTGATCACAAACCTTTGTGTGAGGTTTTCAATAAGAGAGGCATTGATTCCATATCTTCTAGGATATCCAGATGGGTGATTGACTTGCAAGAGTATAACTTCGAAGTGAGATACATTTCTGGTGTGGAAAATGTGATTGCCGATACCTTGTCCAGGTTAGTGGATGAGAGCAAGAGCAATGACACTATTGAAAACTAGTTTGATATGTGTGAACTTGACCAGTTTGATGTGTGTGAACTTAGTACTGAAACTATTTCAAAGGATAGATGGCTCGAAGAGGTCTGAGGTGATGCCACTATACAAAAGGTCACTGATCTAATAAGTCATGGATGGTCGCACAAGGGTCAGGGAGCAGATCTGTGCAAGGCTTATTGGATGGTTAAAGATCAACTGGCCTCTAGGGATGGTCTTCTCCTTCATGGTACGAGGCTGATTCCTCCCGGTTAAGCTAAGATTAGACTTACTCAATATGGCGCATGAAGGTCATTTGGGTATCTCTAAGACAAAGGAGAGACTACGGGCTAGCTATTGGTGGCCAGGTATGGATGCCCAAATTGAACGCCTGGTAAGAGAATGTATGCTGTGTGCCATAAGTGAGAAGAGCAGTAAGCCCAAAGTCCAACCAATGGTGATCAGAGATCGCCCGGACAAACCATGGGAAGATATTGGTTTGGAAGTTTTAGGGCCCATACATAATGGCGGGCAAGAAATCTACGTCATTGTTGTAATAGACATGTTTTCACGTTGGCCAGAAATCTGTTTCTCCAGAGGAATTGAAACTGGACAAGTTGTAAAGTTTTTGAAAGATCTCTTCATGAGGGAGGGCATTCCTGAGACATTACATACTGATAATTGGGTGCAGCTAATCTCTAAAGAAATGGAGTCGTTTCTTGCTGAGTGTGACATACGGCACAAGAAGTGCGCCCTATATCATCCAGAATCCAATGGAATGATTGAGAGGTTCAATAGAGTGCTGAAGGAGACAATTTCCTTGGCGAAGGGTAGTGGTAGGAGTTAGCAAGATGAGGTTATCAAAAGAGTAGGCGTATACAGATTCACACCCCATACTACCACAGGTTTTTCACCGTTTGAGTTGTTTAGGGGTAGACGCCTCAATACTATGCTTGAGCCATCGTGGGTTAACGTGTTCTTGGGAAATGAAAATGTAACTGCTGATGATAATATCAGAAAGGCAAGAGAAAATGTCAAAGTGAATAATCGCAAGATTTATTTTGATCATAAACATTCTGTTAAAGTGACCAAGGTAAATGTGGGGGATTGGGTCATGATTAAGCATCCAGGTTTTCAGTCTGGTGGCAACAAGTTATCGAAACCAATGAAAGTCATTAAAATCTTCAACAATGGCATCAGAACGGACGATCATCGTGTATGGAATCCTAACCGTGTGGTTCCATATAGAGGAAAGGAGATGCGTGATGCAGAACATGCAGAAGAGAATGACAACTCAAGTTTGGGAAATGACAACGGCTCCACTGATGACTTCTTAAGGAGATCTGATTGGAAAACGAAAAGACCTGTTTATCTAAAGGACTACATGTAACTTGTTTTTTTTATTTACTTTGTACCCTAATTTGTCATCATCCTTTTGTATATAATTTGTGTAGTATATAAAGCGGGGGGGTGGTATTCTGATCCTCTGCATTCCAGGGTGATGTCAACCCTGACATGGCTGTGGAATGCTGAGGACAGAGAGTGGAGAGCAGCGAGAGTGGTAGTTGGTAGCTCCGTGTTATGGCTGAGCTTTATTATATTGTTACTTAGCAGCAATAAACAAGTATCCTGTGTTTCCTGTGCCTCGGACTCACTTTCCTTCAATGGGATTGTAAAAAACCCTTACTCTTCAAAACAGGCAATAAAAATCTACGTCTAAAAGGGGCATAAAACTCACAAAAAAATATAAAATGGAGCAAGGTCTTTGGAGAAACACCATCACACGGGCACTTGAGGATACTCTTTGGATCAAACTGACCAAGAGGAAAGCACAAATTGCATCTAGTAGAGCCTAGGCAGAATCTGGCAATGAGCGCCCTTTCCCACACATTTTTGGCCAACAATAGATATGGCTTGGGCCCATGATTCACCTTAATCATAACAAACTCCTGCACAGTCGGATTCATCAATTCAATATCTACCCGTTTACCCATTGCAAGTTTGTTTAATTTCATCTTAACCGAGCACTTGTCAGATTGACTAAGTAGCTGCGGGGAAGTAAAAATCTCCAGATGTCCTAAAAGAGAGGCACTATTTTTAATGTAGCATAACAAAGGGATAGACTATCAAAAATCACACGCCAAGCAATCAAGAATAACTTCCCTGTTAAGGGAAGCGTGCTCGTTGGTCCAAATGGAGATCCACAAATGTAGCAGAGCAATCTTAATGCTGTCTTCTTCATAACCCGAATCCAGCTCCTCATGCAGGCAAAACCCAGAACTATTAGGCCCAACGCCTAGCAACCTTCTGCAATATGGATCCTCTTCTTTTTGGGAAAACAAATTGCTGAGATAACCCCAAACTGAGGCCCCGTACAATAGCACTGGAAGGCATTTATGCCTATTCACCTCGAATTAGAATAAAATAGGCTTGTTCCCAACCCTGGAGGAAACCTCGAATAAAGCACCAACTGCAGCATTAAAGCATGAATAGCGCCTCAAAATACATGGGGAACCAAAGTCCTTTATTATCAAAGGTTACACCGAGATAGGGAAATTCATGGACACGGCTAATAACTTGACCATTTTGCTCTGAGGCTTCCCACATAGCATATAGTGGGTTTTAGCAATATTGACTTCCAGATCTAAACTAGTCATAAACTCCACAAAGGCATTCTCCGTGATTGGGAAGCCATTCATAGTGCTTGCCAACAGCACCGCGTCATCAGCATAAACCAAGACGGCAAACTCTTCCCGTTTATTTTTGCAACATCCTTACATCTTTCCATGAGGAAGTCATGCAATCCATTTATACAGAGACGAAATAGCATTGCGGCAAGAATACATCCCTGCCGCACCTCTCTATAAAGGGTGAAATGGTCTGTACATTCACCCTTTTGCCTATAACTCACAGTGGCATTAGTTCCAGAATGAAGGTTTTGCAAGAGATCTACAATTGAGCTCGACACGCCATCTCAGATAGCGACCCCTACAACTTAGCACGATATACCCTATTAAAGCCACTGCTAAGATCTATGAATGCTAGCTAAAGAGTGCCTTTTTTGTGATCATATATTTACCAATAAGCAATAACAAATGTAGGCACTGTTCCTGGGTCCCCAACCCCTCCCTGAACCCATACTGTACCCGGCTCAATAGATCCTGTTTCTACCTGTTTCTCCCCTCAGCTCTCAGTACACCTCAAGACAATGCAGCCCAAATTCTTCAGTAAGGAATATAGCAGTGAAAAGGATGGTGATTCCCTTTTTTAAATATTGGCACTATACATGCAGATTTCCACAAAGAGGGCATCCCAAAATCCATAGCTGCATTTAAAACATTAACAATAATGGGGCCTGAAAAGTGGGTATTTCCTTTGTATACATCCATTGGAATACCACCTGGCCCGGAGCTTTATTAGTTGGACTCTCCTGGATAGCAATAAACACGTTGTCCAGGCTAAAGCTAATGGTCAAACTATGACCAGGATCACCCGGATCCACCTTACGTTCCTTAGGAGTCTCATAAAAGTAGATGCTACAAAAATGATTGACCCAACTATTAGGTGGAATGTTACAACCCAACCCCTCAGAAATTCCTCTAGTAAAACTTCTGTTGACAATGCTCCAGAACAGTCCTATGTTTTTGGTACGGCAAGCATGTACTAAATCTCTCCACATCTGTTCTTTTAACTCCAGCTTCATGGTTTTGAGAGCAAGCTTGGTATGGGTCCTAGCCATAATCATATTACCTCTATCTCTAGGCAGCATTTTAAGTTCTTGCGCAGAGTTTTCCTTGCAGCATTGCATGATTTTGCAAACCAACCACCCAGCATCTTTTTAGGTGGCCCACCAGCAGAATTGATAATAGTTCTAATAGAACCATTCAACCTAGCCAAAGCATCAGGGGTCTTCTATCAAAAAAGTCCCTAAAATCAATTTAAAATTATGTTTCACCATTGCATCTAGAACCTGAGGAATATTGTCCTGGCACCCTAAGCCCTTGATCCTTAACTTTCAAACCAGTAGGGCCCAAAATAGAAGGCGAAGGCCTGCCAAGGGCAAGTCAAAAGTCAATACAAAAGGATTATGGTCACTACAATCCTCCACCTGGCCAAACATATTGGCTCACCGATGCTGTCACAAAGACATAATCACTCGTAGTGCCAGCACCCGTACCCACGAAGGTAGGGGCCTGTCTCCCTGGGTTATACACCAATTTGGCAGTATTAATCAAACCCAGGTCTAGCAAACCTCCCTTTCAAATGGATTGCCTAAGGTGAACAACAATCTTGGTGTTAAAACCCCCTGCCACAATAATACGAAATTAATTCGAGTTGGTTTGCATTCTAGTTTTCAATATACGCAGAGTAGAAAAAAGTGCTGATTTGACATCCCTAGTCCCATACAGCATTATAGAAATCTACAATTAGAACGTTATATTTGTTAGGAAAAACTACCCAAACAATTAAGATGCCCTGATGGTTGCATCTAATATGGTATGCCCTGTAGATCTTAGAAATACGAACAAGAATCACTAACCCGCTCTGAGGCCATTGGCCGGGAACACGAACAGCAGGGACTGCAAACCTCTGAAACCCATCCCATTTAGCTTCTCCCTCCAGGCTGGTCTCTTGCAATAGGACAAAATCGAAAGAAGAAGTATACCTTACCCATATCTCAACCTGAAGCTTAGTATCATACCCTGCGATGTTCCAGGAAATGAGGATTGAGAAAAACACGGACTCCTTATCAGGAAGCAATTCTGGCAGAAAATAACTGAGGCTCCTTTGTACAACCCAAAAGAATCACATATTGAGCAGGACAATGGCCAATCTCATGAGTACTTCGGCCATCGCCGAATGGATGAAGAGCAGCTGCCTCAAACTCAATTCCGACAAGATGGAAGTCCTCATCTTCAGCTCCACCCCCTCCGCATGGGATGACTCCTGGTGGCCTGCCACTCTCTGAACCACTCTGACTCCCACCGACCACGCATGCAACCTAGGATTAATCTTGGACCCCTCACTATCCATGACCCAGCAAGTCAACACCATCTCCTCCTCCTGCTTCAACACCCTCTGCATGCATCAAAAGATCTACAAATGGAGACCCACTGTAACCAGAAGAACAGTCACCTAAGCCCTTGTAAGCAGCAAGCTGGACTACGGCAATATCCTCTATGCAGGAACCACGGCCAAACTCCAGAAGAGGTTCAAAGCATCCAGAACACCTCTGCACGCCTCATCCTGGACATCCCCCGCCACTGCCACATCACAGACCACCTGAAAAACCTGCACTGGCTCCCAGTCAACAATAGAATCACCTTCAAACTCCTCACCCATGCCCACAAAGCACTGCACAACACCAGACCAGAATACCTCAACAGATGACCCTCCTTCTACACCCCGACCCGGCATCTCACAACCGTCCCATGCATCAGCAGAACTACAACTGGCAGTAGATCATTCTCGCACCTCGCCACCAAAACGTGAAACACTCTTCCCACCTGTGCCAAACCAAAGACCTCCTTACCTTCAGGAAGCTTCTCAAGACCTGGCTGTTCGAGCAGTAGCAGCACCTCCTCTCCCCACCTCCTCCCCCTTCTCCCCACTCTCCTCCTCAGAGTATTGAAACCCTCATGGGTGAGTAGTGCGCTTTACAAATTCCTGATTGATTGATTGAGAGTTCCAATTAGAGAGAGATGAGTAGGCATAAAGCTTAATAACAGAACATCAGCTCAGTATTTCAATAATCAAAGCATAACTTCCAATAAAGAGAGGTTCAAGAAACTCAGTGGAATCTCAGCATGAACAGCATAGATGCAGCTAAAGTGGCTAATGGAAAGTATGGAATGAAGTAACCTACTCTAGGAACACTAATATAGACATCACAATCTAAGCTTTTGTTGCATCTTCTCTCCTCAGTCAACCAATCAGCTTTCATGGAACAGGAATGCTCTTCATCTTCTCATGAGGAATACAATAGAAAACAATGTTGAGTGAAACATTTCTTACTAACTACAATGCTATTTTCCTTTCTGGTTCACACCATTAATGGACTTTAGAAATGGTGCATCTTCATTTATACGTTTCTTGTTCACCTCACTAAATGGCCAGTCTCTATTCATTAGTTTACATTGTCCTTTGTGTATGTATAAACATTTACAGAGTTAAACGGAAACATTTTAACCAACTATTATTCATTATGAAAACATGTCAAGGGAAAAGTCAGGAAAACAAAAGTTTAATGTTAGATTAACATTTTTAGTCATTTCAGCTTGTCAGAAA
The DNA here is from genome assembly GCF_031143425.1 of Pleurodeles waltl. Lineage (NCBI taxonomy): Eukaryota > Metazoa > Chordata > Amphibia > Caudata > Salamandridae > Pleurodeles > Pleurodeles waltl. The sequence goes on along the minus strand of NC_090442.1, from coordinate 340,995,901 downwards.
ATGCTTCCTCCAGCTATTCAGCCCAAGTGTTAGGGAATATGGTTGCCTACTACGATTTCTGCATTTAAAAGCACTTATTTTCCACTAAGCCTACACATTAATTCTACACATTATTGCATTATTTTTCTTGATATTTAAAACCCTTTCACAGTTGAAATCTTGAGGATGTAAAATATAAAACAACTGTACATCAATTACAGAAATAATGATTTTTGGTTCATGGATGAACATATATGAAATACCCTGCATTATTTTCAGTGAACAATGATGTCAGATGCAGGGATTGGCTGACCTCTGCCACAGCTGACCTTGGTATAGAACTCATTAATCACTAATAAGCATGAAGGCGTAGAACAGGGAGTAACAATAGTTGGTTAAACCAATACTTACTGCACTAATGTTCTAATACATGCAAACTGCATTTCTAAATGCCTGTGTTTAGACGCTGAACCATATTAAAGCCAGACCTGCTGGATTGCCAATGGCTGCTTTTGTTGGGGGGGGGGAGGGGGGGGGGGGGGGGCTGTGCATGTGTGCATGTGTGTGTGTGTGTATCGGGCTGTCTACATCATTGAAAACCCTGATGCTGCTGCAATGAAAAACAAAGCAAAAAATCTGTTTCTGAATAAATGCATGTATAAGACCAAGATGTGTGTGTTGATGCAGTGTGCGTTTGAGAAGTTAAAAGGTACCTCATGCATTCAAAACCCAGGACTACAGGCAGAAAGATGTATTAAACACCAGTAGCAAGAAGTGAGAGAGGAATACTCATATGGACCTAGACAGTTACATTTTATTTATATTTAAAAAAAATTGGTAATATTAGGTCACGAAGATAGCTGCACTCTCAAACCTGATCTAAAAAAGTACTGCTTTCTGTATGCAATGCTAATATGAGATACATAATTTAAAGTGTGATGAATTAGTGAACTTTTTAGATGTGAAGCAGTCCCTTAGGCATGTTAATACAAGAATTTCATGGAAACAGAATAATACACCAAACTGCCAACAGTATGAGGTGAGAGTGATGTACACCTCTGTGGAGACTCAAAGCCCATTTAATGTATATTAAAATTAATTATTAGTAACAGTTGGTCACACACTGCCAGTGACTCTTAAGCCATACATAAAAAGACGGCCACCTGGAAATGACAGAAAACACTAAAGGAATTTTACCAATGGTACAGGTTTTATTCATAAGGCACAAAGAGGAAAATTACCTAGTAACAAGGGCCCAATTTCGATGGAATGTACTCAGTGCTGGATATGTAAAAGAATGAGTGCAGGTGCCAATCTCTGCTCAGAAGATTGCAGCAGAGGAATCCGCCTCATGCCTCTTTAATCCACCACCAGACATTTACTATCTCTTTATCTAACTTGTGAAGGTTCATGCTTTCTCCCTTTGTGATCGTTTTTCTGTCTTTCTTTTTCTTCTACTTTCCCCTTTGTTTGTTTTCCCTCCATTGCCCCTGTTTAAATGACTGATAAGAAAAGTAAGTGCTGATCCCTAAAAATGTGTGCTGGTGGACCACATCAGCAACCACCCACCTTAAGCACTGAATATATTGCATTTCTTGCAAAATTGGAATCAGAAAGAGGGTTTGGTAATATGCAGAGTGTGGTGTGTAATCAGAATGGAGACTTATTAGGTCAATATTTTTCCAACATCACGGGCATAACCTGGTCCAGCAGCCACAACATTTTCTGGAAAGATGTAGAATAACAGCACAAACCCACAACACCTAAGCAGTGAGGTGTGTTGCAGACCCTAACTCAGAGCATCAGAGTCAGCGGACATATTCAGAAAATGCCTTGATGGGGTAAACGTTCATAATGAAAAGTTGGAAGGGTGTTGCATGAGTCTTTGTGGCTAATGTTATTGTATGTATGCACTTTCTCAGATGGCCAGTTTCCAAGTAGGAGTTTCAGTTGTGCTGACTCATTTTGTAAGGACAGATGGACAAATTATTCACCCTCAGATGTGATGGAGATGGCCTGTATTAAGTTTAATGGTCACCTTATCCATCCAAATCAGTACTCTTCCAGTGCCACATTCAAAAACTACCAATTCAATGGCTGGATAGCAAGCTTAGGAGGTGAGATTTCTGTGTCGTTTATGGGGGAAGGAATTGCGAAGAAGGATGTCCAGTTTCTATATGTTAGTTTCAAAATTCCAATTATTTCCTTGTGCCTTGAATTAGCGTTAATGGTAAATCTAGGGTGAGTAATAACAGGAATGATTGCAGACCAATAATAATGTGGTGTGTCACCCATAAGTCATATGTGTTCACTAGAACGGGAATCATTGGGGAGAACTAGGAACACTTCCCTTTCTCATCCAGTTGAGTCCATCCCCTAAATTGAAAAAGGATAGTGGTGCTGTATAGATTTGGCAATGTTCAATTTAGTATTGATGTATTCCACTGGACTGTAATAGTTTTTAGTGTAACAGAGTTGGAATATCAATACATACCTGAGAAACCAAGGAAAACAAATGCATGTAGGGGGCACTGGATACATTTTTTCCTGATCCTTTCCATGCTATGGAGGAGAGAATTCCTGTGGAAGTGTTACTATTTTCCTCAACTGCAAATATAGAAGGGAATGGAAAGTGCGAGGTATCCCAACATTTTTATTTACCTTTGCTGCTGCTGCAAGTTTATGAAGGAGGGGAGTGTAGGAGGCACGCACCAGTTATCAATGTGAGTGGAATAGTGAGTGTGTGTTTGACAGTCCCTTTGGCATGTTTAGTACTAAAGAAAAAGGGTATGTAGGATAAGGATGCCCTCCCCTTGGAAGATTGCTTTGGGATTCTCCTACCAGTGTGTGCTGGGCAATGTAAGATGAATTTTTAACCGACCTACAAGCTAGGGTGAATCTTATCTGTCGACTCGAGGCCAGTGTTAAAGTGTGGAGCATTAGTTTTTATTAAATGAAATGTGAGAGTGGCCTTCCATGGGGGGCATTTACCTAATCAGTGTTATCCAAGGAGAAAGGCACTCCCAGGTAGCTACAGACTGGGATGGAGTAAGAGGACCTGAGGCAAAGCAAGTGCACTAGTGCCTTCTCCATTTCACAGCACTGCAACTGTAAATACGACTCCTACATTTGAGGTAAAACTCACACAATTGCTTGTTAGATGGTGTGCTTTCCACTGGACTATTTAGGTGAAAGATTACAAGAATCATGCTTGTTTGACTATTTTTTGCAACAAGGATCTGACATTTCTGTCCCATTTAAATACTTGGTACTGAATGTCTCGTATTCGAATTGACAACAATATAGAAAGAGGGATATTAGATTTTAGTCACAATATCAACTATTTACTGGAGGTGGCATACACATTTTAGGAAATGTGGTTTGAAAAATGTACATCCAAAAGCAGCAAAAGCCTGTCAATTAACTCATCAATGTTCTATTGCAGCTTCATTCCATACTTCGAACAAATAAGTGGAATGCAAACACTGTATATTCAAGGCAAAAATTAGGCACCCCTGAATTAAATTTTGCTTGAGTAGGTGCTGTTCAATTTAAAGCCTTTCCTATGGAGCAGGCTGAGGTACATGAGCATAGGGGTGTTAAGGCAAATATGAAACTAACTGGCAACACATGTAAAGGAAAGTATGTATTTTTTCGTCATTTAAGGCGCAATATATTTTTAAGGAGCTAAACATAGTTAAGGAGCAAGATCTCTACCATCCCCTTTCACAGTATTCCGCAGACTATCCGTCATTTGTGTCACTTAAAACCACCTTAGTTTTAAAATACAAATATTTTGGCTATGAAGAAAGTTGTGTTTTTTTTTACATTTTCCATTTAAAATATTGTAGCAATAGAGATAAGATTCATTTTATATAAATATGCAGCATGCCTTTTACTCTGGAAAGGGACTACTTCTAAAGCTGTCTTGCTCAGCAGTATGTCTTGCAGCGCAACCATTTCTGTTTGCTACATTTTAGAATTCTGTGCTCATCACAGGAAGCTAATAGGAGAAGAATGCATGTGGGGTAATGCTGTAATGAGACTTAACCAAAATATTATCTATGAATCTCCTGCCTGGGTTGAGATTGACTGGCTAGGAGGCATCCCAAGGGCGGCATTATGGTAGTGTACATCTGATTTACAGTTTATATTGGTATGTCCACTTTATGAAAAGATAACTAAGTGTTATTGGATGCTATCACATTCAATCAGGCGTGTCTTTTAATGCCGATTTGGATAGTATACCTTTCTTCAATGATTTCCCAAATTATATTGTGGGTAGGGATGGGGAATATATTCATTGGTAGGGTGTGGGGATCCGTTCCACCGGGAACATTTTCAGTGTTGACGGCAAGTGTGGGAAAGGATTTGTCTGAAGGGCAGGGGGAATCCACTTCTCAGCTATTTTGATGGTGCCAGCTTTATAAGAAGACAGGAGGGGAAATGCACTCTTCTTGCGTGGACACTTTTGCTTTATGTTTGATCATGTTTTAATTGCTGATATTTCACTGTCTAGCGTGTCCTCTTTACATAATCGTCTGCTGGTGTTACATTTCACATTTTTGAAAATGTTGTGGGTGGGATAGTTGAATTTTTTTAGGGTTGTTTATGTTTACTTTGCATTGCCTCCTCCTCCCTCTTGCTTGGCTTCCCAACAGTATGAGGCCTCCTGTGCCTCCACCAACACTCTCCCTATATTAATAAAAAACTCACCCGCCTTACCTTCTGTCTTTTTTATCGTCTCCACAACGAGCGGGTGCAGTGAACTGACTCCAACATTTTTCATATGTTTCAGCTGCCTTTGCCACAGGCAGGGCACGGGAAACTGGAGGAGTATTTCAGTGAGATGCTCCAACATTTCTTGATTGTGGTGACTGATTTCTTCTTAGGCAGGGACCCTGGGGTTTGCACCACTTTAGCAACAGAGGTTTCCTGTGTGTCCTCCTGCGGTGCCTGCATTTTAGGGACTACTTCTGGATTTGTGGTGTTCCTATACGGCAGCTTGGGGCTGCAACAGATTGCTGAAGAAAGTCCCTATTGGGGACTATAGTGCCTCTCTTGGGACAGGACCATGATGACTGAAGCTGGCAACTGCTGTGCTCGCCCAGTGTCAAACAGAAGAGACAGATAAGAGGAGCACCCTTATGGACTGCAATTATTCTGTGGCACCTGGGGATTGGCTTCTTATGTTTCTCTAGTATCTTATTGGGGGGACCTGTGTGTTTCTTCCTAATTGGTCAGGTTTATGGGTGAATTTGTATGAAATCATTGTTTTGTCACTGCTGCTTGGAATCATTATGGAGAGAAAGGGGTGTGAGAAGAGGAAGTGTTCCCCTTGTCCCTCATCGGAGGGGGATGAGTGGGAAGTGTTTGAGCAGCTTTCCAGTCACTTTTCTGGTGCGGATGACAGACTGACAGACAAGCGTAAGTGAAGAAAAATAAGTCATTGGACATTTCTTCAGATTCGGACAGTGATTCTTTACAGCGAAAACGTATTTCCTTTGGTGGGACGTTTATTTCCAGAGGGGAATTAGGGTCCATCCTTTTTGAACATTTGGAATAATTTGGGGTTGGATTCTCCCCATGTTAAAGAAAACATGGGTGGTTTATTTCCTCAGTTTGTCAAGGTGGGTACAGTGACTCTTCTGTTTCAACCCAAAATTAAGGAAGCAATTTTTGAAGGCTGGAAGATGATGGATCAATTTCAAATTCCACAATTGTTGCAGAAATCTTATGAATTGGATGAGGCGAAATCTGTGTTGGCCCAGAGCATTAAAGTGGACTAAAGTTTGGTCCTTTGCTAGGCAGATCTTCTTTGAATCCTGATTACTGTTTACCTTCAGACTCTACTGAGAAGAAGGTTGATGCAAGCTTGAAATGGTGTTTTAGGGCTGTTAACCTGACTCTGCATTCTGCTTCCTATGCGGCCGTGACTTCTCAGTCCATGGTTAAGGATTTTGATTTGTTGGCCGAACTGATGCACCGGGAGCGTCCTAGTACATATAGAACAACATATAGAACAACAGTCCAAATTTCTGACTGACATCTCGGCCATTATCATCAAGTCGGCCACTGTTGCTTCAAGCAGTGATGGCCCGCTGACATGTTTGGCTCTGGGATTGGAAAGCCGATTTTGCGGAGACATCATCCCTGATGAAGCTTTCATTTGAGAGTAGGAAGCTCTTCGGCGACCAACTGGATGACATGGTGAGGGAATTATTCAAAGACAAAAAATATTTCTGGTCTTATAAATCCTCTTCTGTCACATCCTTTAAGCTGTGGGCCAGGGAGTCTAAGGATTTCAGTAAAGGGAATTCTAAATTTTACTCCTTAAAATGGTGCAAATTCCAGTCCCATAAGTCGGGGAAGTCTCAGGTTGGGTCCAGCAAGGTGGTCGCTTCTTCTCAGGTGTCCTGACTATTCTGATATTCTGGGCTTGGAGGCTGAAGAAAGAAGACTGACTTACTTTTTTACTCAGTCGAAAGTTTCTATTTCAGATCACTGGGTTCTGAACATCATTCAAAATGGTTTACTTTATCGTAATCAGCTCTCTGCCTCCACATTAAGTGTTCACTTGTACTCGCGTCCCCAAGCAGGCCTTTGAGGCCGGAACTGCTGCAGTATTGAGAAAGAAGGTAATCATCCTGGTTCCAGAGGAGGAAAAGGGGCAGGGAATGTACTCCATTCTGTTTCTGGTGCAAAAGGTGTCAGGAGGCTTTCATTCTGTGATTGACTTAAAAAGGCTCAACCTTTGGATTAAGACTGTGCATTTTTGAATGATAACTTTACAAGTTATCATTACTCTGGTTTATTTGCAAGAATTTCTGGCTACTATCAATTTAAATACTTGCACATTTCTGTTCACCGCCCATATCAAAAGTATCTCTGTTTCGAGGTGGGAGGAGCTCATTTTCAGTTATGTGCACTCCTATTTGAGTTGAATTCTGCCCAATAGGAGTTCACAAAGGTTCTGGCTCCATTAATCGATTCAGCCAATCAGTCGACGGATCAGGTCTGCCAGGTGACGTCTAATGGGTTTCTAATCAATTCCCAGAAATCACAGCTGGTTCTGGCATCGGAGCTTCATTGGAGACCAGTTACGCACAGATCTTGGACTAGACTCTTCTAGACAGCAGGGACAAGAAGATTCAGTCACATATCATGGTCCTTCTGTGTTCCCCTTTTCCAAGGATTGCAGACTGGTTGACAGCTCAGGGAGATTTGGCAGCCACTGCATTTTTGGTGCATTGGGCTTGTTTCCATCTGAGCATCCTCATCCGCTTCAGGCCTGGGATCCTGCCTCGCAGGATGTCTCTCCATCTTCTGGTGGCCTGCTGTGTACAGCAGAAACTGACATGGTGGTTGGATCCCGGGAACCTTTGAAAGGGGGTCCCCTTTTCTCCTCTTCCTCCGGTGAGTGCCAGCATGAAGGGGTGGGGGCTTCAATGGTCTCACATCAGGTTTAGGGTCTTTGAACATCTTCTCAGTATGCCAAGTTGGTAAACTGGAGGAAACTCAAGGTGATATGTTTGGCCATCCTGGCCTTCCCTCCATGGATTCAGGGCAAGGCTGTTTTGATCAGGACATACACTACTACTGCAAAATCAACAGGCAGGGTGAAATTAAGGCCAGGTTCCTTCCTCTCATCTCGGTTTGCCTGTTTTATTGGAGCAAGTCATGTCTCCTGTCTCTGACTGCAATTTTTTATTCAGGGTCTTATGAATTCCCTGGAGGATGTGTTAAGCAGGGTTTTGTGTTGGATCCAGTATGTTCAGTCAGGTTTGTCAGAGGTGGGAGTTCCCAGTTGTGCATCTTTCCTTCTTCAATTTTGTTCGGAGATGAAGGAGTGGTCAGCTTGGGGGATAGATGCCCTATACATGGCCTCACGGCCTGCGGTTTGCTTTCCATCCTTTCCCATTCATCCAGAGCTTTCTGCTCAGAGTGAGGAGAGAGAGAGCACAGGTGATCCTGGTTGTTCTGGCATGGGGACCGTCTTCTTGGTTTCCTCTTCTAGTGAGGATTAGAAGGGGCAGGGAGTGGTTGCTGTGAATGAATCATTCCCCTCTGAGCTTCCTGGTCCTTCAGGAGGATTTTCTACTTCATCTGCACTTGACACTTTGGAGAATGAGCAGTCTGGATTAGTGGCACTGGGTTGTTCTGTTTTGGTTTCCTATTCTACTCAGGCTGCTGGTAAACCTTCCACTGGGCCCTCCTATGCTAGGCACTGGGTTTCCTTTGGGAAACAGTATAGAAAACAGCAGGTTGGGCCTATACCTGCTTCTCTTCCCCAGATCCTTCAGTTTCTGCAAGATGTGTTCTTGTAGGGACCACCTCCTTCCACACTAAAGCTGCAATGGGCCACGATCACGACTTTTCAGACTCCTCAGGTACCCTATTGGAATCTCCTACGGTCAAGTTCAGAAGTTGTTTAAAGGGTTATCCAACAGGCCCCTTAAACGTTCTCCTGTCTGTCCTTCCTGGGATTTGTCTATGGTCCAGCAAGCTATTTGTTATCCTCCTTTTGAGCCTCTTTTTTCCATTAATATCAGGTTACTTACCCTAAAAGTACTTTTTCCCTGTGGCAATTACTTCAGGGAGGAGAAAAGGTGAGCTAGGTTCTCTTTCCAGAACAGCTCCTTTTCTGCAGATTTTGAGGTTTGGTTGGTGCTGAGACCGGCTCCTCAATTCGTTCCCATGGTCAGTTCTGTCTTTCATGTTCAGCAGGAGGTTAATTTGGTGGTGTTTAGTCATGACCCTCAGTCACCTGAGGAAGTTAGCCTTTATTCCCTTGATGTACGGAGGGCTGTCTTGATTTATCTGGAGAGGGTACAGAGTTTTCGTCAGAGTTCCTCTTTGTGTATTTTGGGTCTGCCAGGAAGGGTTACAAACCTATCACGCTGACTTTGAGCAGGTGGATCCATTCTCTAATTGTCCTGGCTTATTCCCAGTTTGGTATTCCATCTCCATTAGGGGTTCAAGGTAGGTCTACTCAGGGTTTAGCAGCTGCCCTAGCTGAATGTCAAGAGGCATTCCTGGATGAAATATTTAGGGAAGCCACTTGGGCATCTCTCTCTACATGAATTAAGCATTACAGAATCTCACAGGGTTCTGCGGTGGCTGATCTCTTTGGTCTGCAGTAGTGTAACCATGGCTTGTTTATTTCTGTAAAAAAGGGCCTGTTTTAGATGTTAAGCAAAGGTGCTCCAAAAAGGAGGGGGTCCAAGCCACAAACTTCCTGTGTAGAATGCCTTTTTCTGTAACCGTGGGAGCTTAACTAGGGGACATGGACCCTAGTCCCCCAAGAGAAATACACTAGTGAGAAAAAGGTAAGGTCCCACTAAATGAATGAGATAGTATCTGGTTATCATGCAGTCGATGAAGTTCATAGAAGGAACTGCGAAGGGAGCCTTAATTGCTTTAAATCTATTTTTTTTATTTTGGAAAACTGGTGAACTCCTAGTTGAAATGCAACCAAATGGGTCCCACAAGAAAGCAGAAACTCAGCCAACACGTGTTTCGCCCCACAGGCACGTACGCCAGGGCTTTCTCAAGGCTGAAAAAGAAAAATGACATGCGACTAGAGAGGTAATTCATGTTTAGATCATAAAAGATAGTTAAGAAAGGAAAACCACACCGAAATGTGAAAACTCAAAGTCCGTGAAGATAATCGTGCCCATGCAAGACATGATGTTTCATTCCAGAAAAAACTTTATTCAAGTGATTGGTGATCCAAAGGAGAAGGAAATTAATAAGTTGAAAAGTAATAGAGAAAGGAGAAAAATGTAGCTATTACAAGCTAAAAAGGGGTATATTAGAAGTAAATGAAAAGGAGTCAAAAATATTGCAACAAACACCTAAGAGAAGGTTGTTGAAAGTGTGGCTGGAAAGAGAAAGAAAGTACAGCGTTAGGTGATCTTCCAGCCATAGAAATGATACTGGTGCCAAGACAAGAGTAAAGGTGAGGCAGTTTTAGATTGGTGCTCGTAAGTTTGTTTGCAGATGAATAAAAAAGAAAAAAAAAACATAAATTAAGGTTGTGACAAAACAAATAAATACAACATACCATTGTGTCGACAAGATTTGTTTTGCAAAAAAAAAAAATCAGTTGTGTAAACGCTATTTACATTAGATAATCTACAAGAAAAAAGATTTATATGATAGACATTTAGCATATTGATACTAATGGAAGTACCATAAGTTATCCAGAAGGAAATACATTGTAAGGTAGAAAACAGACAAGGTAATGGTGCCTTTAATTAAATGGCTAACTGAGAAACAAAGTCTAATAACGAAACAAATATTGCAAAAGTGACAAGAAACATGAAATGTCCCTAATAAGGGTAGCCTCGCTACGAGAAAAATAATCAGCAGATTGGCTAAGTTTTAAGTGTTAGGGAAACAATATAATTAGTCATTAAAGAAGTCAGAACAGGATCCTTAAACTCAGTTGAAATCTATTGTAATGGAAAATGCTCCAAGGAGTAATTTAGGTAGCCAATGCATGTTGGAAATATTGTTAAAGAATAAAAAAGACTAGAAACCAAAACGCTAATGTAATGTACATTGGGCCAAGCAAAACCGCTCAAAGAGCGGGCCCGAATCTTACCTCAAAAATAGGTCGGAGCCGGTCAAATATTCAGATAATCGCGTCCTTCGCCATTGTTTTGAACAGGAGTGAACGCGCTGGCCAGACACAGCGTCTTATATCCATATGTCCTAGAGGTTAGTGTCCTACCTCAGTATCGTTGATGAGGTGTGGTCACTGAAAACGGACTAAGAATACAAGGCATCGACCGATGCCATATCTGACAGGAATGGTGCCATCTTGGATTCCAAAATAAACAACAGGAGGCGGCGCCATCTTGGAATGGTGTCGCCTATATCGGGAAAGTAAAGTAATGGTGACAATACTGCCCAATTTAAATTGAATAAGATCCTAAAGCCAACAGATTGAGTATAAAGGGCTGATATGCCTGGGTGGGCCATGTAAAAGGAAATGGGATCAACAGACTCGTGATAAGCACATAGTCAACCATGTGAGAACCCCCCCTTACCAGTATGAAAGGCAAAAAATTAAAAGCTAAGTAAAGACCAGCAGAAAATCAGTAAAGAACAGAAAAAATGCAGAAAAAAAAAAATCAGAAAAAATTCCTTGGACATCATATACCAATATGATTGAAGGAAAGATGAAGGTTAAGGTATGAACATTAGGCTACTGACTAAGAGCACCGAACAGGTTAATCTTAAAAATACACAGTAAGTGATCTTAACTAACACTGATAATCACAGAAAAGAAGGTAGTGCATGAGTGGCACTTTACATCAGCCAGTAGTGCCACTCATGGTCTTTATTGAGTCCATTATACACTTTGTCGTAGTGAATTATCATTCTGCTCTCCTCCTGGCGCAGTCGTACCAGTAAATTGCCTCCTCTTGGGAATGTGATTCGGCGAAGACCACTGAAAGTGAACGTGCGTTCATGAGGATGAAATTCAGTGAAATGTTCTACTAATGGTGCCTTCATATCCAGTTTCTGTATGTTGCGGTAGTGTTCTTGAATCCTGATTTTGAGAGAGCGGGAAGTACTGCCTATATAGGTTTGCATAGATCACATTGGAGCTTTCACAATTTATGAAGTCCTTGATGTGACAGACTTGCTCGTTTATGGTGATTGTTCTAGATTTGGAAAGGCCCAACTTACAAATAGAACATTTGCTGCAGGTATAAAAGCCTTTTGGTTTCGAAGGTAGAAATGTAGTGGATGGTTTAGCATGGAAAAAAGATGAACACAATTTGTCCCTGAGGTTGGGAGCCCGTCTAAAACCTATTTGTGGGAAATTAGAAATATGTTTATTAAAGGAAGGGTTGTTTTGTAGTAGGTACCAGTGTTTTCGTAGATGTTTCCGGATAAGATGGTGACCATTATGAAACTCAGTAATGAACCGAATAACAGAATTCTTACTGGCCTGATGAAATTGGTTTAACAACTTGTTGTAGTCCATGTCTCTCAGTTTGTCCTTGATGGTGTGGAGTGATTTTAGATTGTAACCCCTGGCTGCGAGTCTCTCAGTCACTTGGATAGAAACAGTTTCATAATCCAATGTGTTGGAACAGTTCAGTCTAGCTCTCCAATACTCGCCTTGAGGAATGTTCCAGATGGTACTGGGAGGATGACAACTGGTAGCATGAAGAATTGAGTTGGCCGCTGTCTTTTTTCAGAAAAACCTGGTCTGTAATTTATTGTCTTCAATGAAAATTAAGAGGTCAAGATTTTCTAGTGATGAGTTAGAGATTTGATATGTAATATCAATCCCCAATTGTTAGGTGCAAATGTCTGTAAAAATTGGTTGAGGAGATCTTTTTGGCCTTGCCAGATTAGCAATATGTTGTCAATATAGCGTCCCCAAAAGATTATGGGGGTCATTCTGACCCTGGCGGTAATTACCACCATGGCGGAGGTCGGCGGTAGCACCGCCAACAGGCTGGCGGTGCACCGCTGGGCATTCTGACCGCGGCGGTTCAGCCGCGGCCAGAAACGGAAAGTCGGCGGTGTACCGCCGACTTCCCGCTGCCCTTGAGAATCCTCCATGGCGGCAGAGCGCGCTCCGCCGCCATGGGGATTCTGACACCCCCTACCGCCATCCTGACAGGATGGTGGTAGGGGGTGCCGCGGGGCCCCTGGGGGCCCCTGCAGTGCCCATGCCAATGGACTGCAGGGGCCCCCGTAAGAGGGCCCCACGAAGAATTTCAGTGTCGGCAAGATTCGTTTTGCAAAAAAAAAATGTCAATTGTGTAAACGCTATTTACATTAGATAATCTACAAGAAAAAAGATTTATATGATCGACATTTAGCATATTGATACTAATGGAAGTACCATAAGTTATCCAGAAGGAAATACATTGTAAGGTAGAAAACAGACAAGGAAATGGTGCCTTTAATTAAATGGCTAGCTGAGAAACAAAGACTAATTACCAAACAAATATTGTAAAAGTGACAAGAAACATGAAATGTCCCTAAAAAGGGTAGCCTCGCTACGAGAAAAATAATCAGCAGATTGGCGAAGTTTTAAGTGTTAGGGAAACAATATAATTAGTCATTAAAGAAGTCAGAACAGGATCCTTAAACTCAGTTGAAATCTATCGTAATGGAAAATGCTCCAAGGAGTAAATTAGGTAGCCAATGCATGTTGGAAATATTGTTAAAGAATAAAAAAGACTTGAAACCAAAACGATAATGTAATGTGCATTGGGCCAAGCAAAACCGCTCAGATGTTTTAGATGTTGGCGATAACAGTCCTGCCATCTGCTTTTCATCTGAAAATGTAGATGTTGGCTGGACTCCATGCAGATTTGGATGTGCCTCACCGCCAAATGAAAAGTGGTTGTCCGACCTCCAACTTTAACTTGGCGGATTGGGGAAGAAAGGGTAAAAATGCACCCTTTTTCTTGATTCTACTCCCATTTCTAGCTGGACACAACGCTACTACCTCTGGACCATGGAGAAAACACAACCTCCTCCCACCCCAACCCAGTGCTGGACACGGACCTAGGGAAGATGCATTGGCTGTATATATGTATTAATTGTGGCATCACCGCACATGTGCTCGGGACCACTGCAGACATATATATTTCACAGTCATTTTTTAGGATTACTGAGACATGCATATTTTTGGGACATGAGTAGGTCAGATACAAGTAGGGACACACTGGTATACAACACTGGCACACAACACATATCGCATACATACACAACTGTCATTATGCCATCAGTATTCATTGGCAAATGAATGCTGGCACCCCAATGATGGTACTGTTACAGTGTCCATGTGTGCACATTGCAAGGGGACCGGTACCTGCCATGCTGTGCTGTGAGTTGTGTGTGTGAATCAGTACATGTATGTATGTGATGCGACCGGCTGGTTGAAGTGGAGGGGGGTGCAGTGGGTTCTGTGGTTGTGTCAGTATGTGTTCCACTTGAATATGGCATTGATGGTGTTGTGTATGTTGTGTAGTGCGTTGTGCTGCTGCGTGCAACATACAGGTGTTGTTGTGTGGTGGTCGCTGTTGTGATGTCTGTAGTTGTGATGTTGCGTGACTGTGTTTGTGTAGATGAGTGTGTAGTTGTGTTGGTTGTGGTGTGTGTTTGTGCTGTGTCACTAGTGTGTGAATGTTGTGGTATGGATGTATAGCAATGTGTGTTTGCTGCATGTTCGTGTTGTGTTTTGGTGGAATGGCAATGTATAATGGTGTGTATGTGGGGTGTTGTGTTGTGTGTGATTCAGGGGGACACATATGGCAAAGGTACAGTGTGGGTGTGTGACTTACCTCTATTCTGCAGCCACTACCATTGTGCACTACTGAGCCCAGCAATGTCCTCACTGCGTCAGCAAACCGCTGCCAGTACACTAATGATGCAGTTGTCCTGGCTTTTTTTCATAGCTTGGGTCCATATCATTCTGTCAGGAAGGCAAGCAAGAGGGAGGAAAATGTAATGCTTTGATTACTTACTTTAATTACATTACTCTGAGTCCTTCTTTCACTTGACTTCCTTACGCCCTCCATCCCGCCCGATCAGTCCAGGCCAATTGATTCTTGGTGGAGCTTGTGACGATACTGGAGGTAGGGAGTTTTTTTTTTAATAGGATAGGAGGAGTGTAAGTGGAGGTGCAGGAGGCCTCATACTCTCAGGAATTCAAGCGAAAGAAGGACTCAGATTAATGTAATTACTGGCATGTAATCAAAGCATTGTTGCTTGTTTTACTGCTTTGGCTTTCTTTGTTTTTGCTTAGATTTGTCTGCATGTAAATAGACTTTTTTAAATAACTCATATGTTCACCATATTCAATATGTTTCTTTATATTTTACAAGTGGATGCTCCTCACTGTTTTTATGTTTACTTATGTTATATGGCTCGAGGCTTCCTTCTCCCCTGCCCTTCCCAAAACAAGAGGAAAGGGGGCCAGGTGGGGCAGGGAGCCTGCGATGAGGCCTCCTTCCCGCCCGACATCTCCGGGGACACGCGCCGGCCCACCCGGCCGTCAGAGAGGGCAGACATCAGAGTAGGTGCCTGCCTGTGCCCCAGGGGCGCTCCTCGGAGCGCACTTCACCCCGGGGGAACGATAGGAGCGTGCTTGCTCCAATCTTCCTTTTCAGAAGTTTTCCTCATGCCCCGGGGGCCCAAAGAGCAGCGCAACTCCATCGCTGAAGAGGATACAGCCCCGGTCGCGGAGGTGATCGTTCTACGGCACAAGTGCTTCACAAAGCACTTTACTCTCTTGATAAGCCCAGGTCGCGGCAGTGATGCCCCCACAGCTGAAGAGCGCTTTTCAAAGGGCAGCACCAGTTTATTGAAGCATCTTCCAGGTGCTATGAAGCAAAAAATTAAGCACCCCTCGTGCCTCCCGTGGTTGTAGGGGTCAGGGACCACAGCACCCCACCCCTGGTGGACAAGAGTCCAAGGAAAAGACCCACAGGTGGAGGGGCCCAGCAACAGGCCAGCACAAAGAGGATGCAAGCAAGTGGAAAGTCTTTACAGTGACCAAGCAGGTCACAGGTCAGCGAAGCACCAGCAGTCCATGACGGTTCCTGGTGAGTCCTTCCAGCCTTCTGTGTCCTGTTCCAAAATGTCTCCAAGAGTCTCCAAATTGTGGGGATAACTCCCCTGTACTTATACTCAGTTTTTACAGTGTTTTACAATGGAAGGGAAGAGGAGGTTCCAACCAGTTACGACTGGTTCTGGGAGTGCCCCCTCTCTCCTTCAGCACAGGCTCCAAACATCAGTTGGAGTTAAATGACCCTATTGTGTGAGGCCAGGGCACAGCCTTTACAAATGTAGGTATGCCCTCCTCTCTCTTCTCTTAGCCCAGGAAGACTATTCAGTATGCAGATGCACCTCTATTGACACCTCCACCCTCCCTGTGTACAGGCTGTCTGAAAAGTATGCACAAAGCCTAACTGTCACTCTGCCCACACGTGGATTGGAGTCAAGCTGCAAAACACCATAGTCATAAGCACAGAGAAATGCTCACTTTCTAGAAGTGGCATTTCTGTAATAGTAATAAAAAATACACCTACACCAGTAAGCAGCATTTATTATCACCATTACAATATACCAAACATGCCTATGCTACCCCTCATATATCAGACAATGCCCCCTACATATACAGCAGGGCATTTCTAATGCAATCCTATGAGAAGGCAGCACTCACAGTAGTGAGACACCAAGTTAGGCTGTTTGTCACTACCAGGACAGGCCACACTACCTGCCACATGTTCTGCCTTCTACATACATAGCACCCTGCCCATAGGGCTAGCTATGGCCTACCTTAGGGGTGACTTACATGTAGTAAAAGGGGAGTTCTGTGCCTGGCAAGTACATTTAGATGCCAGGTCCCTGTGGCAGAAAACTGCGCACACAGGCCCTGCGCTAGCAGGCCTGAGACAGGTTTGAAAGGCTACTTCAGTGATGGCGCAAACAGCGCTGCAGGCCCACTAGTAGCATTTAATTTACAGGCCCCGGGTATAGAGCTACCACTGTACAAGGGACTTATAGGTAACTTAAATATGCCAATTAGGTATAAGCCAATCACACCTGCACTTTAGCACTGATCAGCAGTGATAAAGTGCTCAGAGTCCTAGAGCCAACAGCGAGAGGTCAGGAAAAATAGGAGAAATTAGGCAAAAAGTCAGGGGGTGAACCTGCCACAAGGGCCAGGTCCAACAGGGACATACTAGTATGGTGACAGCCAGGGGCACAGGAGACACTAAAGTTCTGGGGGAGGACAAGGACAGCTTTGGGGACTTTTCATTGACTCTATAGAACATGCTCGCCATCTGAGACTGCCACAAATTTATGCAATTGCATGGTTCTGAAGTGAAATAGCAAAAAGGATCATCACCATCAGAGTTTATTCTTTATTGTTACTTACATCTGGAAACTAATTAGAAAATATGTGAAAAAACATGACCGCTGCATCTTCATGCACAAAGCAAACAAGGGTGGAAGAGAAAAAAGGAATAAACAAAATCTTAGCAAGATTTGTAAACCTTGAAGCGCAACTGAACTAATCAGAAATGGTTTCTTTTGCTGCAGGTAATAAAATCCCTAACTTTTGTTTGAAAAAACAAATATTTTCTTGCAATGTTCAGTGTGGAGGACAAATTCCTTTGCTATTGCCTGTATGTCAAACAATTAAATACCTCTTTATATACATTGTGTATAGCACGATTCAATTTTTTTCTGGGACATAATTGCCCTTAACCAAGTTTTCAGTTGTTGGAGACCAATTAAGTTTCTCTCAGGTTCGAGGAAGATACTGGAATAACCAAGAGAACCTGTCGTAGCTTTTCAACCCATATAAAAAAAAATCCATCTCTGTTGGAATCATTCTTTAAAAGTATTACTGCAAGTTCTGGCCTTGAAGAGCACTTAAACATACTTGATAATACATTTAGCTGAGGCAAGGGTCAATTTCTTGGTATTGAGCAATGGTGTTTTATGTGTGTGTGTCTCTGTGTCCATTTATGAGGTTTCAGTCCATACCGTCAGCTCTACAATAAGCCCTCATTCATCTTGAAAGCTAAAATGGTAATCACTCATTGAATTTTAATGGATGTGACCAATGTATCATACCGGAAAGAAGTTAGCAACCTTGACCACCCACTGTTCCTACTCTTGGGGAATTGGTTGTGTAAAGTCTTCTAGATTTAGAATTGAAGAGTATCTTAGGCAATGAGACATCAATAATAAAAGCAATATCTGTTGGATGTGGGCCTTTATGTAGGGTCACCCCCAAATGTTTGCCTTCTCCTTCCTGTTTTCCAAACCAGTTTTAGTTTGCTTTTAGGACACTGTGTACTTTACCAATGCTAACCAGTGGTGAAGTGCTTGTGCTCTCTCTTTTAGATATGGTAAAATTGGCTTGCATCTAATTATCTCATTTAATTTACTAACAGGTCCGTAGTGAAGTGGTACTACATGTCCCCAGGGCCTGTAAATTAAATGCTACTAGTGGGCCTGCAGAACTTATTGTGCCACCCATTTAAGCAGCATTTTAAAATATGTCTCACACCTGCCATTGTAGCCTGCAGTGCAGTTTTAAACTGTGACTTTGACCAGTTGAAATAAACGTTTTGCCAGGTCTAACCATTCCTGTTTAATTCATATAAGTCCCCTGTAGGGAAAGCCATAAATCACCCATGAGGCAGGGTACAGTGTATTTAAAAAAATTGGCCATGTGCTTTTACCTTTTGCATGTCGTGGTAATGAAAAACTCTTAAATTCATTTTTCACTACTGCAAAGCCTGTTTTTCTCATAGGATAACTCTGGGTTACCTCATTACATTTAGTAAGTGATAATTGTCAATTTGGAATTTGGGCAGGTAGGAAGGTCGAGTTTAGTATCTAAAGAATTCTAATTAAAACCCCCTTTAATGGTAAAGTTGGATTTTAAGTCACAATTCTGAAAATTCCACTTGTCCTAAACACTTGGTGCCTGTAGCCTGTGATCTGGATCTCATCACTGGGTGTAGTTGGCACATGGCCTTTGTTTATTCCTCCCAGATAGTAAGACAAAGGGGTTTTGGCAGGATAGGTGGAGCGGAGTTGTTCTCTGGTCCAATTATTTTTCAAAGCTGCTGCCTCAGCACACCCACAAAGAACTTGACACCAGTTTATTGTCACTCCAAACCCTTTGGAACCAGGGCAGGGGAAGGAAAGAGATTCCAGAACCAGATGTGAAGGATGTATTGATCTTTCTCCCACTTCAAAGGCTGGCACTAGGTAAAATATTGGACCCTCTGACCAACTGTTCAGTACTCTCCTAGACTACAGAAGAACTGACTTGTACTCCAGGAGACTGGCCTGCTGCTTGAGGCTGGCATTGTTTCTCAGAGAGCTGCCCTGCTGCTACCAGATGACTGCCCTATTGCTTGAGACCTGCCTTGTTGTCCTGGGGCCTATCCTGTTGCTCGAGGCATGCCTTGTTATTCAGAGGACTGCCCTCCTTCTTGAGGTCTGCCCTGTTGCTCGAAAGAGAGAGGACCATCTCTTTTACCAGAGGACTACCAGAGTGACTAAGGGTTAGGGTTTTGACCTCTTGTTCGGAGCTATAAACTCCAGGAGCCTCCCTGCAACTGCCAAGCTGAAATATTGCAACTGGCTCTGCAGGACCTGCAATTGGACCTGCTTGAGCTGGTCTTTACTGGAGTGAGTTCCTGATCCCCAAGAGGTGCATGCCTAGGTGCTGGGACACTTGGCATTAGTTTAGTTCCTCTTGTGAAATCCTGAGGTTTTGAACTATGCATTAATGACTTTGAGAAGGTAAGCTTTTTCAGTGGGTCTAACTTGGTCCCTGTATCCAACCTGCACTCCATTGTGATCAGCCTGAACTTATTACTTTGTCCTGGTCTGGCAACCACATACCCACAGTTAGAGCTTTCTGCTTCTTGCTATCATTTTTATTCAACCCTTTAAAATTGCATATCTTTGATTCTACTGATTGGATTTTTTTTGTCATTTTGGTCTAATTTTATTTATTTAATGTTACTTTATTTTCTAAATTGGTGTGGGTTTTTTCTTGTGTTGTGTTGTTACTTTATTACTGTTTGTGTGCTCCATAAACACCTAACACAGTACCTCTACATTAAGCCTGACTGATTTTGTGCCAAGCTACCAGATGGTTAAGCACAAATTACGTTAGTGAATTTTGAGGCTCACCCTGGCCAAAACCCCAATCAAAACCCCAGTTTCTTACAGTATCCAGCATTCAGTAACCACCTACTACTCCAGTCCTCTAGAGGAATCTTAACAATCTGCTTGTCAAAGTCTGAAAGCGCTTAGAAACAATGCTACCAAAAAACCCTTGACCAGTTATCCAGTTGACAATCCACTGACATTAGCAGACAACAGCACACCACTAACTGCAGTCCTGTGTATAGGTTTTAGTCAAATAACTATAAGATTTCTAATCCCAGCTTCTCCTTTTTTCATAAAAGTATGATGTAATAAGCACTGAATTCAAGTCTGCACAGGCGTCCAGCAGTGGCATTTGACACATCAAAACCTACCCCACTTTAACTGCAGTGCTGTGGACAATGTGTAATCAGGAAAAAGTATTATCATTCCCAACTTCCCTGTTGAAAAACTGTTTGCTCATGGTCAGTCATATTTTCAACATATAACTCTGCTGCTATTTGCTTTAGCATTGCATGGAAGTGGGAGGAGGAGTACTTCCACAAACAGCTTAAGTGTATTGCTAGTGCTCCTGTGGCTGGAAGGTGAAAATCGAGACACTTTCTGCATTCAATGCAGCACAAATATAAAACACAATAAAAAATCTTTGAAAATGTATGCTGTGTAATCTGAGGGAAGAATGACTGCAGATGGATGCCATGAGGGCAAAGTGCTCACAAACTGTGTATCTGAAGACACAGACAAACATGGCATGAAACATGCCTTCCTTAGGAGATTTTCACACAATGAGAGGCACAGTGTGTGCGTATTGGAAATAGAAGCTTTATAAATGCGAATAACCTGATGTGAAAGAGAAAGATACATAAAGGCTAGATTGTGAAATGCCTTCATAAAAAGATGCAGTGTGTGTAACACGCTTGCAAAAACGAGATGCAGTGTGTGTGTGTGTGACATACAGTCACACAAATACATAAAGCTTGTTGTGTGAAACACAGAGTACCCCGCATCATGAGATGCCTGAAACAATGAGAAATGTGGCACCAACCTGTGAGATGCTCGGAGAAATATAAATATGCAGAACAAAAGGTTCATGGATGACGCTTGGTTAATAAGCAAATCTAAGGTCTTCTTCGAGCCAGTGCAGACTTTAATTCATTGAGTCATTTGAAGCTTCCTGGTGTCAAAGTTATTTTTTTTTAAAGGCACTGTAAGGTTGCTATTAGTCCTGGAAAGGATTGCGCTAGTAAGCATTTAAACATTGAGGGGCAAATTTGTAACATTTGATACAAAGTAGCAATGTAGCCAAAGTTGCTTTCCAGCATCAATAGGAGAGAGTAGAACAGCATGATATCTAGCAATGCATGACAGTGGTTTTGTTACTCCCTGCAACGGTGCACATTTGGTACCAGGACAGGCAGGAAATTAGCTATGCAGTAGGCATGTTGCACCACCAGGTTAGACACACCCCTAAAGTGGGTTACCTGATGTGCTCCACAAAAGAAAGGTTCCACCATCTTGGTTTTGGTGGAACTAGGAACTCAGGGGCACAGGATTATGCCAGCTACCCACAGGAAGTGGTCATATAGGGGGTGTAGTCACCACAGGGGTAAGTAGCCCAAAGGATACTACCCAACACTCCCCTGATTGCCCCTAAATTCAGTATTTAAGTGGCCTCCTGACACCAGGAACATAGATTTGTCTGACTACAAGAAGAGGAACGACAAAGAAGAGCCGACCACCGCAATAAAACTGTGGAATAGCTATATACTTTGGATCCAAACCCTGCCACCCTGCTCCTGGCCCGATAATTGCAAAGACCTGACCTGTCCTGCAGCTGTGCATCCTCCCAAAGTCTTGGAGGCCTGCCAGCACTTTGCCAACCAGTCAGCATCTCCCTTGGAGCGGAGGAGCCACTTTCCTGTACCAGCAAGCACCAACCACAAATGCCTGTTCCTCCATTTGGCTGACCATCGGATCCACTCCGGGAACAACTCACAAGAAAGAGGATCCTGAGTGTCCAGTAGGTCAGCCTTCTTGACCCTTCCAGTCTTTGAGACTGTAAGCCTGCCCAGAGCCTCCCTTCACCAATAATCGGGATATCACAGCCAGTTGCAGGTACCAAGGCTTGTTTCTGTTCAGTCCAAACACCCCGCTGCCAAAACTTACCTACACATTAATGGCCTTTGAGAGAGGCCAGCTCCATGCCCAAAGTTATCTTGCTGTGTTTCTAATCCCCTCTTCCCCTCTTCTGCAGGTGCACTGAGAACTGTGAGACCCGTCAGACACAACACCAAGGCACCCGAGCCCCCCAGCTTGAGTCCACTGAAAATGACAGTGTCTGTGTGGTCCTCCACACCCAAGCCCTCCTTTGGTTTTTGCCAGACTGGTCCCCCACTCCTCACTTGCAGCTCTTTTCTTACAGGTACTTTTCCCCATTGGCCTTAGCATGTAATGCTTGAGGTTGCCACCACCGGAAGCACCTCTGCCCCCGATATCAAATTTACCTGCCCTCTTGTGTCAAGAGGGCAGGTAAACTTGATATGTTAGTGCTTTCTTGGACCTTGGCTCCTACTTATCTTAAATCCAGAGAAATGTCCCTGTAAATCGATTGCAAGTGACCCTATGCAGTGCATATTACTTCCATAGGATAACATTACTGCATTCGAGGCTCACGATTCAAATATGATAGCTGTGATTTCTGTATTTTAAATATCACTCAAAGTCCTCACCTGATCTCGAAGATCTTGGTGTCTTAATTAATATAAAATCTATTATTTTTCTAAATTGGTCTCACATTTCTTCTCGAGTGGGTGCCTCATTTATTGACTCTCCGTGTTCAACAAATGTTTAACACTACCCTCTAATAAGCCTAAACTGCTCGCTCACACTACCACAAAGAGAGCATTTGGGATTATTAATTTAGGCAATGTAAGTCAATAAGGAACGTCTTGACCATCTGCATGGTGTTTCCCTCCATTAGTACACTACATAAATAACCAGCTTCCAACAGTAGTCCACAGTGCACTAACCAGTTATAGATACAAATATAGGAAGTAATTCCTAAAGATGGGTGAGCCACAGAAAACTTAAGCAAAATCAAGCCTGAAGACTGTCCCTGGTTGAGATCGGAGTTTCATTGGAACTTCGAGTCCATGACAAGCTGAGCTTTCATGTGACTTCTGCCCATCACCCTCACTCTCCACGCATGCACAAAAAGGTAAAAACACAAAATTGACATTTGAAGTAAAAACAAATTAAAATAAATATCATTTTAGTGGCTGATTTGTACAAAGTGAAACAGAAAATTTGGATTCATCATGGTTTCCCCACTTAACCAAACTGTTTGATTTTAGGCAAATACTTTGTTTAACCTATCTTCCTTTTTCTTTACTATTGCATTTGAAGGCACCTTCAGATTTATGAGTTCAGAGTGTCCTCTGTACAAAACCTATCATGTTTTATTTAATAGACTATGACATTGTTTTATTTTATAAGAATGTGGGCTGTGTAAAGGATTCACATGATAACTGTTAGGGCAGGAATAGTTTAAGTTCCTGTTTAAAAGGTATCACTTTAGTAATTCTCAGTGTAGTGTAATAATGGGACATAATAATTTCAGACCTTCCACATTTTAACACAATACAGATTTTTGAATTTTGAAGAGACTTTATCATATTTTAAGTGATGTTCAGTGTATGATTTTCATGGCAAACGTTTTTAGGGCTCAGCTTGTGCATGAACTCTAAAAGCAAAGCCAGACTTTTGGCTCGGAGTATGGTTACCCTGTTAATTTTTGGCTCACCCACTTCCATTTTAACCAACTGAGGCTTTACTCTCAGAATAATGGATTTTCCACAGATCAGGGAGAACCAGAATATGTGAAAGTCTTGACTAAATTATTCAGCAGTTAAAAGCAAATTGTGCTGCATAGTATAACACTTTTTGGGATGATATTAGTTCATTACATTGCCTTTTTTTTACAAATCCTAACACTGTATGGACAAAGGTTTCTCCTCATTAGTACTGATAAATGCCCAAAAGTTGCATATCTGTTGTACATGGGGATCAGAGTTGTGCCCTTACCATGTGGTTTCACTGCTCTTATGCATACACTTGAGGTGAAAAGGAGAGAAGGATAGTTTGCTTTTGACTGATTCTGACATATGGATGGATAGGAGTGTGTAAGTGCCTAGTGGCTTATGTGTGGACTATTTTGGTATTTGATGAAGGCTACCAAACTTCGGAGGTACAAACCTAGTGCATCATGCAGTTAAAAGGTCTGTAAGTTCACTCAATCACCTGCAATGTAGCTTCCATAGTAGGAAAATGTGACATGCACTTTACAGAGCAACATGGCCTATAATACCCATAATACACTTTGCTAAATGCAACAATTACCTGGAATGAGAAGAGTAGATGCTATGGAGAGCTGGGCCATTAAGTACAATCATTTATAGAACCCGATGACATGAATATAACTTTTTTTTATTAAAGATTCTGTGTAAATAGTGTATTATGTTGTGAATGGTTTCAAGGTGCTAAGAAAATACAAATTCATTAACATTTATATTCTGTCATTAATATTTGGTTATAGCTCCTTGGGAATCACAAGAGTTAGGAAAGTGCTGCAGAAGTGCTGATATTATAATACAATGTAACTGTCCTGCTCATTTATATTTTAAAGGACACTTGAGTAACCTCTCCTTTGTAGTAGTAAAGAGTGTGACAAGGTACTATTGCAGTGTATTTGTCAATGGGGTGAGATATGCAAATGGAGCCATTTATCCCCATTTATTCTTTCCCATGAAGTCTTTAACTGACACCTCGCAAATGGGCTGAAGAGAGTGTGAGACCACAGGGGGTACAAGAAACAATTAAAACACAATGTATGCTCTACTTTTGAAAGGCCTCCGAATGACCTGTGAAGTATTGGAGTCCCACACATACCTTAGACAAGAATCCTCTGTGTCATTGAAGGTGCAGCAGCCTTGTTATGGCACAAGAGGAGGTTGGGACGGGGAGCTGAGGCCCTTTTAGTGTAATGGGGATTGTGCTTGTGGTTTCGGGAAAAGAGACATGCTGAATTTAAGTCAGCAGCCCCTTTAAACTGCATTTGTTTTTACGTCCCCATGTTTCTAATGTGATCAATGTTTAAAACGAATGAAGTTTAAACAGGGACAGCATCACTGTCTCCTTTTAATATGCTGGATCATTTGCCCCCTACCCTCCTCCCCACCTTTTTCCCCTCTCTCCCCATTTCTGAAATCTAGGGGGGGGGGGAATAAACCCCCGCGTCCCCCACTCTTCCTTCGCCCATGGCCTCTGACACATTTCTCTCAGAACCTACTCTTCCAGAGCAGAAACGTGAGGCTGGCTGATCACCAGGCACACCATGACTCGGCTATGACGAAAAGGCTTACTTCACTGGCTGACACAAATTATGGTTGTCCTTGTTTTTCTTACTGTTAATTTCACAATGTATCATCCTCTCTACCTGCTACATTGTTACCTGAACCCTGCAGCCCGCAGGCCAGAGATTCAGTTTTTCATGTGAGGACAAAGTGAAACCAGTGTGTCGCAACAAACAGCAGGTTAGAAGGAGAGGAGGGTTGTCAGCCC
Source organism: Pleurodeles waltl (assembly GCF_031143425.1). Taxonomy (NCBI): domain Eukaryota; kingdom Metazoa; phylum Chordata; class Amphibia; order Caudata; family Salamandridae; genus Pleurodeles; species Pleurodeles waltl. Next base: position 340,970,608 of record NC_090442.1, on the reverse strand, counting down.
TGGTAGAGCGCTCCAACAGAAACAGGCAAAAGAGATGATTTAACACTGTGGAAAACAGGATAAAATTGTCCGAAATCTTTCCACATTTCTTCAAGAAAAAATATATAACTGTGGGGAAAGTTTGAAATCTGCAGAAATGACGCGCAGAGTACACTATTTTAAACTGCTGCAGTTGCGTTTGTTTTTCAACTGTTCTTAAGTGTTTTCGGAAAACACGGTATTACAGGTACATACATATTTTTTTTACAGTTTTATATAGTGTTAACTCGAGCCGAAGGCATTGGTGCAAGCTGCATGTGCACCAGTCACACTATGTAAGATCAAGGTACATTTTGTACACACAGCGAGATTATCTGTTTTGCCCAGTGTCACAGGGCGCTGAAACCGACGCCGGGACTTGAATCTGATTCTCCAGCTCAAAAGACAAAAGCTACAGAGTGGGACCCGCACTTCTGACCTCATTTCACAAGAGTGACAAATGTTTACAGCACTAAAAATGTTCGTTTAGAGAACAGATGCTGTAAATTATTTTAGTTTGTGGGTGTGGGGGGGGGTGGCGAGGTGGAGCAATGACAGGAGGATGAGCTGGGTGGCCAAGAAAAGCTAATATGTATATTATATAAACTTACTTCCAACAGCTGAGCTCGTAACAGCCATGCCGGCACGGACTGTGGGCAAGTATCGGGGCCTCTTTCCCTTAGGGCCCCTACTATACCCTCAGCTCTCCCTGGGCGCTCTCTGGCGTGAGGCAGCATAGCTTGACATGCAGCAGAGAGAGCGACGAGGGGTTGTGCCGTCGCTTCCACAGACACATGATCAAAAGAAGCAAGACCCAGGGCTGTGGGCTTAGTCAAGGAAACCTTTTATTTTCTCTTTGATCCCAAGTACCCTGATCAGCACCTGGGAACCTGGCATAGCGAGCAGGAATTCACCGCAGCAGAACTCACAGACTTTAAAGAGCCATGCCGTCTGCCGCTTCATACAATTGATGCAGGAGCTGAGACGTGCTAACAAACAATGCGTGACATTGCATTTCAGTGCGGTCATGCGGGGACAGACACGGAAATGCAGCAGACTAACCCATGATGCATGGCACTTGGCAGGGCAGAGGCCTAGGTTAGTTATGAGAACAAGCTATATATGCCTGTTTGGTGCACTAGACACCTCAAGCCAGATACAATAGGTCTGGTCTGCTTATGTATGAAACATTATGACAAATGCAGTTAGTCTGAATTAATAATTGTGAAAATCATATGTTAAAGCCAGTTAGTCTTTAACAGTTGATTGTTATCACTTTGTGTTACAGGCCATACACAAGTATTTTATTAGATGTAATCTCACTCACATAGATTACGATAGGAGGCAATGGATTTGGCATTGGCAGCCCACTCTGACAAACCCTGAGGGTTTTCACTGTGGTGATTCTTGTTAGGCCCTGTTCAGGGGGGTTGTATATTGTTTTCCAAACTGTATTTTTCTGCATATTTGTAATATTATAACTGTATGCAAGATGGTTGCCAGTTTCTGTGCACTTGAATAGGCAGATGTTGGGTAAAGTGCAAAGCCAATGTTAAAGGATAAAAGCTTCATTTGGTTCACTGGGAAAGTCATGTCTGATTTCATAGGTTTGATGCTTACTATACAAACGTAATGACAAAGCCTATAGGCCTGACCTACTTATTTTGAAATCATGCATTAAAGATGCATTTAAGGATAGACTGGTTTTGCACTGTGCTAAAGCCTGCAGGCAGGTATTTTGTTACATGGAATTTCGCATATTACCTTAATAGGCACAGGATTTGGTGTTCCTGATCCACTAGAACTAACTATGGGGATAGAAGTTGTGCACTAAAATAATCATTGCTAAGCTCTCTTAGAAAAGGGTAGTATTTTGCAAACTGTAATTTTGTATACATTTTACTTTCAAGACGATATGCTAGGTGGTTGCCTTGTGTAAAGCTTATGCTCAGTACAATGGACTTGAGTTGGTCATGGTGGCAAGCCAATGGTAAAAATTACATGCCTGATTGTTTATTATGAAAAGTTACAAAAAAAGGCTGTAGGTCTAACATATTGCATATTTTGCAGGTGGATTGTTATTACTCTGAATTCAAGACCATGGAGAGGTTTTTTGTTAAATGAAATCACGCAGATTACCTTAGTGGACATGGGTCTGGTGTTGATTACTCCCTGATGAGCCCTGTTAGTAGAGATATCATTTAGCTTTGTCATGTGTATTTTTGTATACGTTTACATTTTTACCACTGCATGCATTATGGCTGCTCTGCGGGAAAGCTTACACTGAGTACAGGAAGCCTCAGCTGGTTACGGTGATGTCCCTGAGAACAGCTACAGACCTGATTGGTTCACTTGGAAAAAATATTTCTGGTGCTGTAGGTCTGAACTGTTCAGTATGAAAAGTTATGATAAATGCATTAGGCCTGATATACTGATTGTGAAAAAGCTGGACACTTTACCACTGCTAACCAGTGCTAAAGTGCATATGCTCTCTGTCTAAAATGTATTGGGGATTGGTTTATCTATGATTAACATATTTTATTTACTAGTAAGTCCCTAGTAAAGGGCACTATGTGTGCCCAAGGCCTATAAATCAAATGCTAAGAGTGGCCATGCAGCACTGATTATGTCACCCACATGAGTAGCCCTGTAAATATGTTTCAGTCTTGCCACTGTAGTGTGTGTGTATGTGCAGTTTTAAACTGCCATTTCAACCTGGCAAATGCACCCACTTGCCTGGCCCAAACCTTCCCTTTTACTATATGTAAGGCACCCCTAAGGTAGGGCCATTCAGCCCCATGGGCAGGGTGCGGTGTATTTAAAAAGTAGGACATTTGCTGTGTTTTACATGTCACAATAGTGAATTTCTGCTAACTTCGATTTTCACTTTTGCGGGGCCTATCTCTCCCACAGGATAACATGGGGATTGCCTTGAAATATCTTTTAAGTGTAATTTCCTATTGGGAGCAGATAGAGAATGGAGTTTGGCGTCTCTGAAATCACAATTAAAAAATATATAGTTTGGTAAAGTTGGCCTTTGAATTGCAAGTTTGAAAATGCCACTTTTAGTAAGTGGGCCTTTTGAAGCTTTACCATTCTGTGCCTCTGCCTGTCTGCTGAATATACGTCTGGGTCAGAATGACAGTTGGGCTGTTTGCATATTCACTCTAGACAGTCACACAAATGGAGCTGAGGTGTGCCCTGCATATTCTGATGGCCCATCACCAGGCTGATGGGTTCCATCACCAGGCTGATGGGTCTTCCTGAGCTAGAGTAATGGTAGGGGCTGACACTTGCACCTGAATCAGGACTGTGCCTGTCCTCACACAAACCAGTCTCCAACCCCCTGGGGTGTGTCTGGGGCAAGGGCAGGGAAAAGCAGAGTAGTTTACCTACTTCAAAGACAGAAATGGATTTAAGGTTGGGACCTCTGACCCCATATAGTTAGAACACTTCTGGACTAGGGACATCCTGCCAGGAAGAAGAGCTGGATGCTGTAGGAGGGTTTGCCACTCTGCCTGTTGCTTTGTTGTGCTGGCCTGCTGCTTGCGGCTTCTGTCCTGGGTGTGAAAGGATTGGACTTTGGTTTCAACATCCTGCTTTCCAAGGTTGTCCAAGGGCTTGAATTGAGCTTGCCTCCTGTTAAGGAGTCTCAGGGACATCAGAGACTTCATCTGCCAAGCACCTGGGCTCCACTGCTGACAGCCCTGTACTGACAAGTGGTGATAAATCCAGTCTGGGCCCTTGAAGGAGGTTTTTGGTGCTACAAATAGAAAATCCATGCATCGACTCATTGCGTCATTTCGAACCAACGCATCGCTGGAAGTATTCGATGCATTGCTACTGCCTACACCAGACTGTGGTCCCCGCTTAATGCAACAACCATGGTTTTCAACGCAGGCCCCTGCGTTCTATCCCGGTGTGCCAGAAGAACCACCAATGCGTGAGTTTCGAGTACTGCATCACTGAATTTGCACTGCCCTGACTCCGACACAGCACTTGCTTCATCAATGTGAGATAGATGCATCGCAGCTTGACTTCCAACGCATTATGCCATCTTCTTCATCGACACCACATGGCAGTAAGGAACTGATGCTTCATGCTGCAAATAATGCATGATCTCCCGGTGGCAGTAAGGAACCAACGCATCACTTCCCCTGCCTAGCAGTAAGGAACTGATGCATCACCTCACCTACAACAGTAAGGATCCAACACATCTCTGGCTCTCTCAACTCATCACCTCCCCTGCTGCCCCCATCGCTCTTTGTTTTTGACGCATCTCAGAGAATCTACCTCAGTGAAGCGCTTCCATGATTTCAAGGAACTACAATTGCATTTAATTTTTTTTAAAGTGATATCTCTGAGTGTGTATGTTGGATTTTTGTCGTTTTGTTCTTGTTTTATTCAGATAAATATTGGCTATATTTCTAAGCTGTTGTGGAGTACTTTTGTGGTGTTTTCACTGTGTTATTGTGGGTGCATACAAATATTTTACACATTGCCTCTGAGATAAGCCTGTCTGCTCATGCCAAGCTACCAAGGGGGTGAGCAGGGTTTATCTTAGCTGTGTGGCTCCCTTACCCCGACAAGAGTGAGGGTCATCACTTTGACAAGATGCCAATCACTGACCTCTAGAGACCTTATTTCTAACACATGAAATGTCACAAATATCCATATAGATATATAGAGGGCATTTGGGTCAGTTTTGTTCTGCCACTGGTCTGTCTGAGGGTCATTTACTCTCTGCTTCCATCTAGGACAGCAAACTGCATGGGGTCATCTTTCAGTCCATATTAGTCAGTGCATCCTTTGTTTGAGTATTTGTTTGGATAGTGTCAGAGGGTGAATACAAAACATTAGTCACTGGATGGATTTATGGATGCATAGGTGGAAAGACGGGAGGAGCCAGTGCATCTATGACTACTTATTCAGTGACTACACCCATCAATGACATAAAAGGCCCTTTCATTTGTAAGGTACCTCTATTTGCATTTCCAATGCTTGCTTGACAGGTACATATGTGTTTCACATACAAATCGATTTACAATTTAGTGGCATTTACAAGTGTGGCATTCTGCCCATGTTCAAGGTGGGGCACGGTAAGTTTCCACACAGCTAACAAACACTGGCAGAGCAAGCTTTATTTGGATTTTGTGCAAACAAAATTTTGCCCTGACATTCACTTTAACATAAATGTGTTTCTAACTTTTCACTGCGCTGTTTTCTTAACTCTTATGCTTATATCCTGACTTCTAGGATGAAATAGCATATCTTTTTAGCTCCTTTTTTTTATTGTAGTCAGCTTATTTAGTCTCACTTTTGCACTATTTATCATGTGCTTCGTGCAAAATATCTACCTATTTCAATTTCACATGAATTGTTTGGTTTTATCTGGAAACCTGTATGCAAGTGGCAAGACAATATTACTAATAAAACACTAACCTCCCTACACTAAAGCATGCATTGTACAAGTACCTTCATACATGTTTCAAATATATATTTAGAGAAATGTTAACTGGGAGACCTACAAGTGCAGTTTCATTGTAAAACAAAGAAAAAGAACACCATTTACTGCAAATAACCCACTGTTACCATAATGTTAGCAGCAGTATATCAAATAAAAACCTATTTTAACATACTCATATGTTTTACTATTTGAAATAACTTTATGAAGGTACCAAATAACTAAACGAGAGATCTCTGCACTGTACAAATGGAAACAATTTTAAGAAATATTCAGATAATCTTCAGATTCTAATATGTTCAGCCATCTATATTACAAATGATTATTGCTGCACAGTACTACCGGGTGCACACATCCTTGCCAATACTTTCTCATAAAATAAGCTAGTTTTCAGCAGCAAAACATTATAGTTACCAGTAACTGTATCTGAAAGACTTCCTCATAATCAGGGTTGGCGTCATATTCAATGTGGCAAATTAAAATCAGTGTCACCTGGCTAACGAAAGAAACTGCAGCTCAATATTTTAACAAATCCAGCATTTGAAAGCTGAAACCCACAATCTCTTCGATTTTTTTGGTTCTGGAACACAATTACCTTGCTCTTCACTTACCTTTCTGGTTAATCTGAAGTATGCAGTGCATAAGCTCATTAACATCATTTTTAAAAGGACGATGGTGGCGTAGGTGGAGTAGGCCAGGAACACTTCATTGTCAATTAGTTGGGTAAGTTTTGCCATGTCTTTCCCAGTTACAAATGTCCTATATGAACTAAACAAGACATATGCACCTTACTGATTTTGATATCCACAAAAGCACGAAACAATTCACTTTTTGAAGACTAAAAACGTTTCTGCTAGTTTCTGTTCAAAGTTCCCCCCAGTAGTGCTATGGCTAAAAGACTCTTCTCCCCCATCAACCACGTGTAAGGTATTTAACATAAAAATGAATTAATATAATTTAGAAAACATGAACAAAGTCTTCTTCATCCCCAGGGCCCTCATTGTAGCAAATTTCCAGATTTACAAAATTGACCGAGATAAGAGTGCTTGCTATTCCGCGAGGTACTGTCAATGTTAGCATAGAACCTTCCCACACCTTCTTCATTTACATAATTATCTCACTTTTTTAAAGACATTTGCACATATGAGTTGCTAACCTTGTCGACAGAGCACCAAAGACTATTGTTTGGAAATGGACCAACTCATATCAGTATTGTCAAGACGTCTGTAGCGATCGCCTAGACGTTTCGACCCAGTTGTTATTTTAAGAACATTTTTGTCATCTGGCTCAAATATTCTCTCTCTCTCTCTCAACAGGTGTCCCTCTCATTGGTAGGGGTGACCTTGCGGGGCATTCTAACAAAGAAGCCAAGATATCGGAGTTCGATATATTACACAAACAAGCCTTATAAATTAGAAGCAACTTGGGTAGAACACTAATCCCTACCAACGAGAGGAGCACCTGTTGATTCTCGCTGAGAGAAAATATTTGCGTGAAACAACAATTATCCCGGTGAGACCCTTAACTATAAACTGGGTTGAAACGTTGACATAGGTTTTTAACTGGATTGGAATCACATTGAGACAACTGCTAATATACACCCCTCGTCGCTGCACTGGAACGAACATACACCAGTTGATTGTTTTTATGTTTTTATGGGCATGCAAAAATCACATCACAATGAGCTCTGCATTGTCGGCACTCAATTTATTTATTTAATAACGAATACACTAAATATGCCCTAAAAAAGAGGGGCCTCATGTTTATCATTCTAATGCTGACATCCAATGCTGTTGAAGTAGTAGAAATAGGTATAGTGATACACTAGGTATAATCTATGATATATACCTATGAACGAATCCCACTGGACACACATGCTTTGTATAATCCTTAATAATTGTAAGTAGATGACAGGGACTCTTGATCATGAAAATCGTACTCCATTATAACTTGCATCTAGCAGGTCACTTCCAAACCTATGTATCGTAAGCATAATGAACCTCTGATGTATTCATTAGTACTACTGTCATGGAACATAACAAGAATTCATAAAGCCTGTGGGAAGGATAATTTTGTATATATCATACCGACCTATGATATAGTATGCATCCAAGAGATTTGTGAGAAACCTGCAAATAAATTGTCAATTATAAGACGTCTATCAGGTGGTCTCAAAATCTGCAGGTTACCTCAGTTAGACTGCAGAGCCATGATGACCTCTGGGGTGATATGCACTCTGCAAATCTGCATAAAATAACATACAGGGTAATGCCATTTGCAGCTTAATCAGACTACATAACATTTTAGACATTCAATTTAGGATGATCCAAACTAATGTAAAATTTATTATATGTAACTTTTATATGCCCCAGACAAGCTTAGAAAAAGGATAAGTCAGTCTACATTGTTGAAGTGCATCAATTAAAAGTTAACCAAAGATCTAAATTACAATTTCACACTAACAGTTGATTTCAATAATGTCCTGGAATGAAACATACTACTATTGGAACTCAATAATGTATATGAGATTTATGAACTGATCTTGATCTTCAGGAGAAGAAACTGAGATAGGCTCTGTTTATGGCCGATGCTTATCATGTTAACTCAATTGAACTTAAAAGGAAGAATTCCCCCAGACATTCCTGCCAAAGCAACACATTACTCAGGGAAAAATGGAAGATTACTTGAATACTCCCTGGTTACTCATTATTATATTCCATTAGGATAAAGGAGCACAATGAGAGTCATCATGTAACACGTCACTTCTTCTGCTGGTACATCAGAGAGCTCCATACGAATAGGTTGTTGGGTGAATTTGAAGGCCTTAAAGCACCTTAACTGGTCATATAGGCCATTAGAGGATTAGGCTTCATGGAAACCACACAAATAATCAAATTCACTTTTTGTCCCTTATCTCAGTATGTCATTTTGTTACTGTGGGATAACTTACTTATTGAGTTACTAGACCTTAGCAAACAAGAGTGTCGACAGGGACATGCACCAGCATTCTCTACATAAAAACACCCAACTAAGACACAGGGAATAAATACTTACTGGTATTTTAATGTCTTGACGGATCAAAGAGATGTATTAATTAACTGTCCACGTCACTTGGGAAATCTAAGAGTCAAGAGGACTTGAGATGTTCTTTAGTGGCAAAAAGAAGATTCTAAAGGAAAAATGTTGGGAGGCAAAAACACAGCTTGAGGCCTGACGACTGGAAATTACAGGTAAGAAGGCAAATCAGCCATATAAAAAGAGGTTTTGGTCTTGTAACAATCCTTTTAGATCAATCTCACAAACATGAGTTTACCACAATATGTGCGGTGGGTTGGGTCAAGTCTGTATCTGCATTAAAGCAGAACATCAGTGCTGAAGAATGAGGTATGGTTCAAACAAATCATGTCATTATAGATACTAAAAAAAATAGTAAGTGAAAATTTGAAGCAGATACCTTCAAATCTGATTCCAAATGTTTTTCTTGTCTTCTAACCCTGATTATTTCAACATGCCTTGATATATAGAGAATCCCAAGTTCCTGTACATATTCTGTTCTTCACCCAGTTTTAAGAAAGTTGATAAGAACTTCCAAAAAACTATCAAACAATTGCCCCTCTCAATTCAGAAGCTAACAATATGACATGGTTCTGTTAAGCAAAGTTGAATGCTGGTCTCAGGAGGCCAATATATTGCCAATCCTCCAACATAACTTCGGGAAGGGATCTGAGACCACAGACAATATAATGTCATTAGATATTCTTATCCAAGAACAATCAGTAAAGAGTCTTTGTGTTTGTTAGCTGGATTATAGCTCAGCGTCTGATGGAGAGACTATAAGTTTTTGAGGGAAAAACGTTCAATTGAGGAATCCCCAACACTTTACTTAAGGCTATCCAACAGCTTGATTGGAACACATGGGTAAGGATTGATATAAGGATTGATAAAAGAGATGGACCCAGGGTCTCAAAGCAATCAGCACTAATCAAGGCCTAAAGAAAGGGTACTTGCTTCAGGCCATATTTCCCCATTCTGTACAAGCTAGATAAGCTGATCTGGAGGTGGGGGCATTATAATAGGAATAAGGAATTACCCACCCAATCTGGGCCTCCTCCATCTACCCATGTTGCAATGGACAGATGACCCAGTCATCGTAGATGTTGCAGCATTAGGAATACAATGATCTTTGGACACTTCCAATAATAACAATCATAACAATGATCTGATCATATTAGTAAGAACAAACAGTATCATGTTTGGAAAGGATAAGCACTCCTACACTTGCAACCTGGCAACACACACTAGAGAGTATGAGTTATACCAGTATTTGGCAGCATAGCAAGATAAAAGGATGGGTGTTGAAACCCATCTAAACAGGCAAAAGATTGAGCCATCTCAATTTTAAATATTTGCTCCTGTGATGCCCCATGTAGCAAGCACCTTTGAGAACAAATTAAATAATGACAGAAAATGATAGACAAAGCTCTAAGATATATATATTTTACCTTCCAAAACCTACCCCTCATCTGCAATTGTACCTATAGTTTGGTTTAATAAACGTGGTGCAAAATTAGAAGATTAATCAAACAAACTTGGTTATTTTGAATTTAAAAATAAAGATTAAACTAAAAGCTAAGATAACATTGTTTGAGGGCAATATCTATTGAATACTAAAACAGAAATGCATATAATCTCTATTTACCTCTTGCAACAAGCTAAAAATGCAACATCACCTATAGTCTGATTTAAAGTCTAGGGTAAGATCAAAATGTATGAGATTCTGCTTTTAGCTTCTGACTATTTTTGAACTAAGGGCTTGTTGGGACATTGAAGTGGTCTCTTATTAGTATTGCATAGTGTGTGGGATAAACTGAAATAACAAATGTTCTATGGTAAAATATTTATAAAGCTTAGAGTCACCAAGGCAGGGCTAGAGAATAGGGATTGCTACTGCATCAATACATTATTACAGAAAGTCTCAGAATATGAAAGTTCTCAATGATTTTCTAAATTGGAGAAGATTTTATTCCAAACTGAAAGACAAATGCAATTCCATGGTTTTGTAGCTGTGATTGAAAATGCTCTATCTCCATAGGTATGAAGATGTGGTCTAGGAACCGGGAGGATTGAGCAGAGCGCAATGCTCTGTTGAGAGTATTCAAAGAATGCGTATTCTAATAAAGTGGAAACGCGTCCATCGGCATCTATCTTTCTGAAGATATATGTAAAAAATTTGACAATCTTCATCGATGCTTCATATATTCATACAGAGCATGGATGCCGATGGTCCAGTTTTCAGAGGAAGTCATATTATGAAAACATTGGTTGGGGACAGAAACTTATTGATATGGAGATATTGAGAGTATTGATTCTTTCCTGACTACTATGATCCCTGATGAAGTGCATTTTATTGGATGAAATGCAGTGGCCTGGGAAGAGAATTTCTGTATTCTGAATGGACTGAATGAAGAATGGATTTGGACTGCAATATATATTGGTCCTCCACAGTTGGGTGATGATCTTTTGGACATTAAATTATAGAAATTGATATTTGAATTTCGAGAGTGCTCCCCTTTTCCAGTATGCTTGTTCTAGAGCTTTACTGAAGACCCAGACACAACCAGAGGAACTTTCAGGCAGGAACAGAAGCCGTCACCACCTGCACGAGAGAAAGCTGCCTCAAGCTAAACTCGGATAAGACAGAGCTCATCATCTTTGGAAACGCCACCACAGCTTGGGATGACTCCTGGTGGCCCACATCCCTCAGCATCCCCCCTGCACCGACCGAGCATGCCTGCAACTTAGGAATCATCATCGACTCCTCCCTATCCATGACCCGCCAGCTAAACTTTGTCGCCTCCTCCTGCTGGCACACAGTCCGCAAACTCCTGAAGATCGTCAGATGGATCCCAGCAGACTGTTGCAGGACAGTCACCTACGCGAGCAAGCTCGACTACGGCAATGCCCTCTATGCTGGCACCTCAACTAGGAACATCAAAAAACTTCAACTCATCCAGAACACCGCCGCCAAACTCATTCTGGACCTCCCTCACCGAGATCACATTTCCTAACCCCTGAGGACCCTCCGCTGGCTACCGGTCGAGAAGCAAATCACCTTCAAACTTCTCACCCACAAGCACAAGGTGATATACAACGCAGGACCTGCCTACCTCAACCACTGCGTCTCCTTCCATACCCCCGCCAGATCCCTCTGCTCCGCCCAGATGGCCCTGGCCATTGTCCTTCGCATCCGCAAAACCACCGCCAAAGAATGATTTTTTACCTACACTGCAGCAAAGAGCTGGAACAACCTCCCCCTGCACCTCAGACATAGCCCATCGCTCACCATCTTCAGGAAGAACCTCAGGATGTGGCTCTTCGGATGAGTTCCCTCCCCTGCCCCCCAGTGCCTTGAGACTCTCACGGGTGAGTAGCCGCGCTCTACAAATACTGATTGATTGAGGGTCTCCTGACAGTGGGACCTTATGGGTTGTCGCACATTTGATCTTTTACTTTCTGTAGATGCTCACTGGTGTGTTATGTTTGGGTCATTACTGTAATTTACTGTGTTCTGCAGGTTATGTGATAGGTTTGCTTGCCAGCTGTAGGAGTCAGGGTACCCAGGTAGGCCTTAAGCAATGCTTTCTTTGTCAATCTAGTAGATGACAGGTGTCATTTAACTTGTCCATGCCACTGGTGTATTTGCAGTACCATGTACTATGGTGCTACTCGGAAGTTAAATCTGCCTATGAGAAGTTAGCCAAAGTTACCATGTTTTAAGGTCAGACTACATAGACTAGGGACCAGACAGCAGTGCATCAGTATGAAAAGTTCAAAAACCAGCAGCACCAGTCCTAAAACATGAGAAGAAAACACAAAAAGGCACTTTCTCACACGTATTAGAAAGAAAATCAGGTGAGCCTTGATACACTTCCCTATGACCATGGATTTGAAAATGATCTTACTTTTCACTGGTAACCAATAGAGTGGCATACGATAGGTGTAATATCAGCAGTGCTGCAGCATTTTGTACAAGCTGAGGCTGATGGAGAAGAAAGTCACAGGCTGCTAGATAGATATCAATTCCATATTCTAGCCTAGACTGGAGCGTTTACTCCGGTCACATAATGTGCACGGTCTACAAAATAAAGTATTAATTTTATCTTTTTGAGCTGCCAAACACACATTTAGAAGACATTATTCACCTAAGTTTTTAAGGTCTTATTAGCATTAAGAAAGGCATTTAGATTGTGGACTGACATGGAGGGTGATGGATAGATGCCTAAGCTGTTGGGCCAGACTAAAGTAGAGGGAGAGACTGCCTATGATGGGACCAACAGCAGTTCAGTTTTATCCAGATTGTTTCATAAAGTTAGTGGACTCAATCCAATATGATATTATGCAATTAATGAGAGAATGATCAATTCATCTGCTGCTTAGAGAAGATCATGGATCTTGCTATTGCAATTCAGGCAGATGTGATCTCTCTCTTCCATTAACATAGTACAAAAAACATGATCAGCCATATGGATAGAGATACTAAGATGTCAATCTGGCTTGTGAACCACTCTGTAATACATTTCAGACAGGCTATGCCTAAGAATGCTGTATTTTCAGTGGTGTAAACAAAGAATGTGTTGGTTTGAGTCAAACAGTTGATAGCCTACTAAACGTGGCAAATGGGGAGTGGGAAGTTGAGTTGAATTGAGATTATGAATTCCCTGTATAACAGAAATGCTGCATGTCTAGGTGGCAGAGTACTTGCAGATACCTTGGGCAGCCTCTTAGCAGTTTGGGTAAAGCTATACCTTTAGAATCAATTAACATGTAAGCTTTTGTGAAATAACTCAGTGTGTTACATTAAGACAGAATTTGAAGTCCCCCTCTTGAATAAATGATGAAGTGTGCAATAGTGGGAACAGGAAAACCGCTGCATGGTAGGTGGAGCGTAGATCTCGTGACAAGTTGCATTCTTATATTAAGTCTCTGTAGGTTTTGATTTTTCACTCCAGCACAGACAACAATCATGTGTAAACACAGATTGCCCATGGTTCGGTGATTTGGATGGGCATCCAAAGTGCACTCCTGCTTTCTGGAAACTGATTGCTGCCATTTCCCCGATGGCAGCAGATTTGGTCTTAAGCGGAAGGGTGAACATTTTTCCTGTTACTAAAGTGGAGAAACATGTACTGACCTCTCATTTACTTTGGTCTGAAAGTGACTTTTCATGACAGCCTTCACTATATCCATGTGGGACATGAATGGTGAGTGTGTGTCTACTCAGCATACATTTAACAAAATGAACATTGAATGTGTATGTGTCCTTGACTATAGGGAGAGAAGAATGCATGAATCCAATATCGAACTTGAACGAAAGTACCAACAAACTTGAGTCCAGAGCTTAACCAAGCCAGAAGGCATATGAATTAGAGGGAGCCCCCAGAACATTTCTGAGGTCCCTCTGAAGTGAACTAGACTCCAGTAAAAGATGGGTGGGATGAAACATTCTTCTGAAGTTCAAGATAACCTCTAGCCCCTTTCCTGCTTTTATTCGTCCTATGATGTGTGGCACACACATAACATGTTGTTGAAAGTTTGGGAAAGACATATTTTCTTTTATGCCTTTGTTCTTTGATCAGAGTCAGAAGTAGAGTGAATCATGATGAGCTCTAACTATAGCCCCTGATCAAAAGTGTTATGGCTGAGGAATTCCTAGAAAGCATTTTGAGGCCTTAAAACATCCTGTGTTCTGCAGATGGTCTTTGACAGCCAGCCCCCTTTTCAGGTCAGGAACAGACATGAAGTCTTGCAATAATCCAAGCGATGGTAGGGAGCAGGCTTGCACAAAGGAGCTATCACAGAGGGGAAAGGAATATATCCTTCAGTGAAGTGCTGCCTGAAAGAACGACCCAGAGCACAGCTGTCTGGCTAAAAAGAAACAGCGCATGAAAAGACTAAGGGGCTCATTCCAACCCTGGCGGGCTTTGACCACCAGGGCCACGGTGGCGGTACGGACCGCCGCAGACAGGGTGGTCCGACCACCCCATTCTGACCGTGGCAGAGCCACCACAGTCCAACAGCCAACATCGCCATTAGTGGCTGCAACAGTGTTGACAAAGTGATTATAGACTACTTATGATCAACCCCCACTTGTTAATACCCAAATTAGACTATCTCCTTGATCTGGGTATCTTGGTAAATGGGTACCAGATTGACAATCTCCCATCTGATTCCAATAGACTACCCACCTCACTCTAACTTTGGAGACATTGCTTTGAAGTGGGATCTTTGGTCTATTTTGTGTGGTGGGCTCTGTGGGGCCTTCTCAGCCTCCCAGGACACTGCCCACAGACGATTTATACAGACAAGGTCTTGAGGATTGAGAGAGCTGCCATGAGCATACTGCCAGCAATGCTGGAGTCACGCTTGTCTCTCGCTCATTATCCCTGAGGATGTATGATACCCCAAGCAGCTGGTGCACCTGCATGCCAGAGCTGCTGAGCCAGCTGATACTCTGTGGCCACAACAGAGGTGTACCACTCCACCACAAGGAAGAGTTAACTGACGAGCCATTTTATGGTCTGTGGCCACACAAATAAAGATGCTGTGTCCCTCAAGGAAGGGTGAGATCTTAAAGACAAACTTCATAAACTGTAAAGCAAACTGAGAATCCCTAAGTAGGATGTCTTCTGAACAGTGTACTTTACAGGAAAGATTAGCATAGTGGGTTGGAATCCAATTCTGAGCAAACTACTATTAACAGACTACGAGTTCTATGGTGGATTGAGGAAACTTAACAGTAAGAAACAACTGCCTGGGGGAGTGGGGTCTGCATACAAAGAGTTAGAGAACCCTTTAGTGACCTTTGTGGTACACCCTGACTAGAATTGTGGTTGTTGTCTGAGTGGCACTTCCAGCTGCCTCAACCAATATCCCATTTTCTTACAAGGAGTCCGCCAGGAACCACTCATGGATTAGTGCCCAGGTATAATGTATTCGGAAGAATATGATTAAATAGATGTGACTGTTGGGTTTATGTAAGCTGTAACTGCTGAGTCTATGTAAAAGAGCATGTAGTTTTATGGAAACTAGCGAAATGTCAGAAATTGTCAGGTAGATTTCCAGCTATGTCACATTTGACTTGAAACTCAAAGGGATCTCTTTCTACATAAATCGGAATGTTGTTTGTTTTCAGAAATTGATCTGTCTAAAAATGAATCTTAGCAGTTCAAATTAGTTAATGAAATATGAAACCAGTTTTGAAGTTACAATTATTTGAAGAATGTCCCTTTACTGGGAAGACCTGAAATCCTTTGTGTGGTATTCTTGAAACAAATAAACTAGAACTATTGTTCATTAATTATCCATTAGGCAGGTTACATTTTTGCCATACTTGGCTTTTGCAATTTCACCAAAGTACTTTCAATTCAATGTTGATTAGAAATTTTTAGCCATTTAGATATGGCAGCAAAAATCCTAAAGTAAGCAATCATAAGGTGTTATTTAATCTTTTTGAACAAGTTTACGTCGCCAAAATTAAATAGAAATCCTTTCATACCTCAGACCTCTGACTTCCATCAAACTGTTGTTAATCTCCTTGATCCATTCTGGACTGATCAGTCTCCTCAAATAGCTGAATGAGGAGGCTACATTATGCAACTCAATTTCCGGATGTGATCAGCCTCCGCTTAATTACAGCAGTTTTTTACCCAACTGATCTGGTATTTTATTCCCACCGATATAGGACTAATGTAATTTATCCATTTAAATAAACTTTTTGACAGAAAGCAAAGGAAAGCAAAGCATACACTGAAACTGAAAAAGGCATTGTGACAAGATTGTCAATTTAATAACATTCATTCTACCTACCAACATGAGTGGAAGTCTCTCCTAGGATTTAAGCTGTTGCTTAATTTGCACGATGAGCAGGACATAGTTCAGTTTCAAAAGCTTACAAGGTGTCTAGAGATTTGAATGGCTAAATATATAACTAGAGTTGTGCTAGTCAGTCAGTCAGTCAAATAACTTTATTCGGCAATTGCCATAAAAGTGCATACAAAGACACATATTACAAATCTGTAAATAGTATAAAACACAATTAAAAAATGTAAAAACAATTTCTAAAAACACCATGTAAACATCTGATCTAAAACCCCTTGAAATGTAACAAATAAGTATACTAAAACATAATTAAGAATCGCAAAAACATAAAATTTACAGATGTTATCTCAGAATAGAAATCTCTCACAAACATATAGAGATTAAAATGGAGTAGACCTTTTCCTAATACTTAAAGAAGCTGTAACAAAATTTAGTACGTGTTGACAAGTTTGGATATCTGGCAGTCTCTGAAAATATAATAGAGCTTCCTTATAATGGATAGGTCTAAGATGACATAAAATGGGTAAAATAAAAGCCTTTCTAGGAGCAGCATATAGAGAACAAAAGAGAAAAAAATGTGAGGTACTCTGCTTTGATTTGGAATCACAGGGGCAAGGTGGTAAATCCTTTTTCCAAAAACATGGTTTGGGAAAGGCTACCTTAAAATGAATCAAATTAAATCTAAAAAATGTTAAAAGAGGGGTTATTTTAGAACTTGAAAACCAGATCAAATAAGGTTCAAGACATGGGGCAGTTACAATCCGGATATAGGGATCGAAAGATTTCAGTTTCAGGGAGCTATAAAATCTCACCTCTGATATGTGCTCAAAATAAGTTGACTTCAAGACAGACCTAGAGTTTGAGATTAACAATTGGGGTTCTTCAAACATGTACCTGAGCCCTAGCTTCTCAAAGGAGTTTCGCAGGAACACAAGCCAGGGAATCCTATTTGAGTTGTCAAATTGTAAGCAATCAGAAATGCAGTCTTGAACAAGTTTTGCCGCAGGGTTCAGCCAGCATCTAATCCAGAGCAGTAAAGGAGCGATAGAGACCCTGTCCTCCAAAAAACGTTGACCAATTTCCTCATGACTGATGATGTTTGCTATACATTTTGGAACAGTCAGTAGTCTACGCAGGAATTTATTTTCAGCACTTTGGAGAGAGGGTATTTTGTTATAGCCCCAAACTCCTGCCCCGTATAGGACTGCTGCAGCACACTTGGAGTTATAAAGTGTTTTCATCTGTGCGAGGGGTCTGTGACCTAATTTACTAGTAAAGAGAAAAATCGCTTCATTATTCCTTTTCAACTGTTGGAACTTGAAATTAATGTGAGTCTTCCAGGACAAAGAGGAACTCATATACATACCTAAATAAAATTTTTTTTTTACCTTATTTAAGAGCACACAGAATCAAACCATCTATGGACCACTGGCCCCTTCAAGGGCCTGTCCACCACCAAGGCTCGCGAGATATCAATACTTAAAGATTCAAATTCATGGACTATACAATCAGGATCTAACTGCTGAGACAGACACATATTAATAGAGTCAGACCTAGTTCTTACAATTTCCTGATTAAATAATTAGGATTTAGTTTGTCCCATTTTAAACGTAAACCGCAATTTGGATTATAGACAGTACTAGCTCTCAAACCTTTATTCTTTGGAACCTGGTTAATATTTAAATCCATATTAATGCTGAGGGGATTATGGTCACTGGCGCAGTGAGGCGTGATCTTAAATTCTTGAATTAGATGATAATCAGAGGAGCCAATAAGTATGTAATCAATGATGCTCCCCTTCGGTTTCCCTGTGAAGGTTGGTATATTACAGGCGTCAGCAGGCAGTTTCTCCGTAACGACCAGATTAAGGACACGTTTAATAGAGGGAGATGTAAGGATACAAGAACTAAAAGGCCGCCACGTGCTCTCCCCATTGGGGAGATTATAGCCGGCTGACACAGAGAAGTAAATCCATTCAGAAGGAGCATATCCTTAGACCAAGTCTCCTGTAGACAAATTATGTCATAAGAAGAAATAAAGCTCCTCCAATTCGAGTTGTCAGTTTTAGACCGCAACCCCGCTATATTCCAACTAAGCAGAGTTAGTGGTCTAAACCCAGGACATGGTGTTAAAACTCTGGTATTTATAGGAGTTGACAAATCCAATACAGACTTTCCTGCATCCTGAGTACATTCATTGTAAACATTCCCAGCTATTGATCTCGCCATATTAATAGGGCAGGGGTAAACCGTGGCCGTCAGTCAATCGTTCTCGTCAAGATAATTGAGAGCCAAAAACCGATTGCTAGTGGGTACATTTACCTGCAATTGGGACCTTACTGGGTCAGGTGTGTGGGTTCTTAGGGTTAGTAGCGGAGCGATGTGGTAGGAGCGCGGGGTCATAAAATTGACACAGGGGATGTATTTGGATCCTATTACATGACCTATTACATTGTTCGGAGTTGGTCAAAAAATAGTCCACTGAACAAGAATTTGGAAAATTTAAAACAACATATTCTCCTCCTCCATTTTCTTTGAATATCCAACCCTCCTCACTTTGCGGGCCATAGAAATCCTATCATTATGATGAAAATTAGGTTTAATATTAGATTTCAACCAGTGACCAGCTTTCCTGATTAGGGATTGGGTATCTTCTATTTTAGAACTCACCAAAGGGGGAACATTTGATAGAACCAATACATACGGATTGCAATCTGGAGGTAGATGTAAAGAATCTGCATGGTTTGTAGATTTATTATGACCCGTAACATGCAACCTGGAGGAACAGACTTCCCTGGTCAACCCCTGTGCAGAAACGTCCGCTAAGTTTCCTTGGCCAGAAACGGCCTGTAGATTGGGCGAGGGATTACTTGCTCCTTGAGGTAACAAAGTAGATAGGGGGTTGGTTTGGTGAACCGGGTCTTGGCTGAGAGGTTTTCCCATACTTACTGATCCTGGCTTAAGTAAATGAGATAGAGTACTAGTCACATCATTACAAAAGCTTCCTAGTAATCATTATGATAAGTTTCGCCTCTAACGTTGCACAAAAAGATTTGAGTATAGAATCTATAACACTAGTAAAATCTTAAGGGGCATCCTTTCTCAGAAAACATTCAGGAGTGGAAACCAGGGAAACTGGATCTTTAGCACTTAAAACCGAAAGGGTGGATGTTCTCTTTTTAGAGCCCAAGGCCTTTTTTGTATTTTTTGACTTTTTCCCGGCTCTCCTCTTCTTCAGAGGAGGAGAATCAACCTGAGAACAAGAGCTTTCCAGAGGTGGATTAACAAATGGGGTAGGAGAATTGTTTAAATCTGTGGGAGGAGGTATATCATGGCCCAACTGTATAATACTAGAAGGCAGGGCCGGTAGTAAGGGCCCGGTTCTTGAATTAGTGTTTATATGAACAATAGGTTCCAAAGGGGGCTGCTGAATAGTGCTTTGGACAGCCCCAATCCTTTCTTCTACCTGCTCTAGTTCAGATTCAATGGCCCCCATCACAGAGGATAAATAGCTAGTAATGGAGGACTGGAGAGAGCTGGGCCCACCTTCCCCCTTTTGCAAGTTAATCTTTCTCTTCCCCATTATAGATGACTGTCTCCCACAGCACCTTTAACAACTTCCAAAAGAATTTACCGCAAAATGGGAGGAAGAAACGTTAGAGGGAGGGCCCAGCCCAGCCTCTTCCGTTCGATGACAGGTGAAGAATGGGCCTGCCCTTGGCCCGGGCTTTGCCCGGGCGCCCCCCGTGCGCGTCCCACGAGGCGGGAGCACTGCGATGAATTTAAAGGGCTCCTGCCCTTTAGGTTGCTGCTGCCTCCGCCTCCTCCCAAAGCGTGTCCCGCGAGGCGGAGCGCTGCGATGAATTTAAAGGGCTCCTGCCCTTTTGGTTGCTGCCGCCTCCGCCTCCTCCCAAAGCGCGTCATTGCATTAATCTCAGTGAGTAGTTCTTCAATTACAGTACCAGGATTCAATATATCTTTTATGGATTGATTTTATAGCCAAAAGCCGCAGATTCTGCTATAATTCTAAAGCTCTATGTTTTTCTCACCTTCTAGATACAAAGCCACACCATTCAAATACAGCTTTATTTTAATTTTGTTTTAGACATGGTTGCAAAGTTGGTGGTATAAAAGCATGGAAAGAGCACGTCTTTCTTCTCACACATAGAATGTTTACATTATCTGCTAAGATTCTGTTCCTAATAGCACAAGCCCAGGTGTCAGGATATTATTGCGAGGTCGACTTGATTAACCTTGTTGGAACTTCTGTCCTCTACAAGGTATTCCATAGAAAACCTAGTTCATCATGTCTCTGAAATAAAACCCTTTTTGTTGCTTTCAGACAGTTATGAAATAGCTTATCAAGGTGTTTTTTTCAGGTACTAGCAATCACAAAGGAATAACAAAATTATTAATGAACTAGAGTGACCCATTAACTTCATGGTTAAGTGATAAGTCGGTATGAGCTGCATTGTACCAAATTCTTGCCACGTTTCAAAAATACACGTAATAAACCTTTGTTAGAAGCCTGGGCTATCGCCTGGATTCCCAAAAGAATTGTAAAGCTTATACAGATGAGAGATCAGGAGATCCCTCCACGGGGAGCTCCCATCATGCTCCGTGGATGAATTTGCGTCTGGGGTTGTGTGATGAGTGCATGATGACCAGAGTAGTGGTTCGCCAATCGTAGTTGAAGTAGTGTTGGAGCAGCAAAGTGCAGTGTGGGGCAAGATTGCGGTTGACGCCTGAGGCTGTCGATGACCAATGACTGGTGACACTGGCACAAAAGGAGGTCCTCAGGTTAGTGGTACCCCTCTGCTGATTCGGCAAGCTATATTCATCCCTGTGCCAGTGTCCTAACTGAAGAGATTAGCGCAGGGGGATGCTCTCCTACAAGAAGGAGTAGTTGGATTGGCAATCGAACAAGGAGCCGGTACATAAGGCAGGTAACTTTGCTATTGTGTGGTGCTGGGTTTTGGCAGGCAAAACACACTGCTGTAGGCCACCATTATGAGGTCATAGGGAGACCATGACTCTAAAGTCCTGACTACTGACCACAGTCCTCAGCTCCCTACATTAACAAACTTCGGAAGTGGGGCGCATAAACTGAATACTTGCTGCACAACTAAAGATTTTAACAGTACACACGCCACTTCAGGAGGGAGTAGCAGTACAAAACCTAACTGTACACCCTCTACCGATGCCATCAATTGAAGTGACATTGAATCAAATCTTAAGGGAGAGGAAACTGTCACAAGAAGCATCCCATTAAAAAAACTTAAGAGCAACTGGGACAAATTAATACCAACATTCAACAGCTCTTTTCCTGCATGTCTCATGTTGAACAAAGGGTAGTGGGCTTGGAAGATACAAGTTATAAGCAGGAAACGGAATCCTCTAAAATTCAAGCAGAACTAGAGGAACTTCAACCAAAGCTGGACAATTCTGAGAATAGATCCAGTCATTCAAATTTAAGATTTGTAAGGATATCAGAGGATCATGAAGCAGGATCAACCGTAACAAAGATGATTTCAGACCTCAACAAAAAGTATGTACTCTCGGAAAAAGCATCAGAGGGTGTGGACTTAATAATTACACTGGAAAATCATGCCCCAGCAGTAGGAGCTTCAAACAAGAAATATCCACAAACTATCCTGGCCAACTTTGGTGATTTTAGGATCAAAGAACAAATCTTGGTGCACGCTATTAAGAGTAAATTGTACAACACCACAGATAATTTCACCTTTCGAATATTTTTGGATATGTCAATTTTGGCTGTACGATGACAGAGATTTTATAGGACTGATTGATGACTTCAAATGACAGGCACCACTGGCTGGTATCATGCAGCAATCAAAACTTAAAGTTCTTTTTAAGGGACAAGCACATATATTCTACTCTGTGGGTAAGGCCATCGTCTTCAAAGACTCCATCAACGTCACCACCTCCACCAAAGACACCCCCTCGCCGCCGAACACCTGCACTTCCAGATCCGCACAGACCCCAGGACCACCCTCAGAGGATCCCTCATCTACCGTCCCCCCGGACCGTGCGCCCTCTTCAGCGACTCCATCACCGACTTCATCTCCCTGCACGCCCTCGCCTGACTACATGCTCCTCGGCGACCTCAACTTCCATCTGGAACAAAACAACGACCCCAACACCACCGCCCTGCTCGACAACCTCGGCCTCAAGCAACTGGTGAACACCCCCACCCACATCGCCGGACACACGCTCGACCCCATCTTTTCCGCCAGCAAACACGTATCCTTCAGCCACGCCTCCGCTCTACACTGGACCGACCACAGATGTGTCCACTTCACCTTCCGACGCGAAACTCGCCACCTCTGCACACAACCCATCCCACGTCGACAGTGGAACAAAATCCCCGAAGAACAGCTTCTTTCCACTCTCATCGACAACCAACCCACCTTCTCCGCCAACCCCAATGACGCAGCCCTCAGCCTCACGAACTGGATCACCAACTGCGCAGACAACCTCGCTCCCCTCAGACGCCTTCCAAGACAGTCCAACACCAAAAAACCTCTCTGGTTCTCTGACACCATTAAGGAATCAAAGAAAACTTGTCGCACCCTCGAGAAAGCCTGGCGTAAGGACCACACCGCAGACAACATGACTGCCCTCAAGAACGCTACCCGCGAACACCATCACCTGATCCGTGCTGCCAAAAGGAATTTCTTTACAGACAGACTGGACAAAAACAGCCACAACAGCAGAGAACTCTTCAACATCGTAAAAGATCTCTCCAACCCCGACGCCAACGGCATCACGCCCTCACAAGACCTTTGCAACTCCCTCGCCACCTTCTTCCATCGTAAGATCACCGACCTACACGACAGCTTCGGACTCCAGACCCAGCCGACCACCACAGAACCCACAACCCCAGCCATCACCCTTAACGCCTGGACCCACATCAACACAGAAGAGACCAAAGCCACCATGAACTCCATCCACTCCGGTGCCCCCTCGGACCCCTGCCCACACTTCATCTTCAATAAAGCCGACGACATCATCGCCCGCACCTCCAGACCATCATCAACACCTCATTTTCGTCTGCTACCTTCCCCGAGAGCTGGAAACACGCTGAAGTCAACGCCCTACTGAAGAAACCTACGGCTGAACCAAGTGACCTGAAGAACTTCCGCCCCATCTCGCTCCTCCCCTTCCCTGCCAAAGTCATAGAGAAGACCGTCAACAAGCAGCTTACCAACTTCCTTGAAGACAACAACCTTCTCGACCCCTCTCATTCCGGATTCCGAGCCAACCACAGCACAGAAACCGCCCTCATCTCAGTCACAGACGACATCAGAACCCTGATGGACAACGGAGAAACAGTCGCCCTCATCCTCCTCGACCTCTCGGCTGCCTTCGACACCGTCTGTCACCGCACCCTAATAACCCGCCTCCGCTCCACCGGGATCCAAGGCCAGGCCCTGGACTGGATCGCCTCCTTCCTCTCCAATCGCTCCCAAAGAGTCTACCTCCCACCTTTTTTCACTCAGACCCCACCGAGATCATTTGCGGCGTCCCACAAGGCTCCTCGCTCAGACCGACACTCTTCAATGTCTACATGAGCCCCCTCGCCGACATCGTATGCAAACACAGCATCATCATCACCTCCTACGCCGACGACACTCAACTGATACTTTCCCTCACCAAGGACCCCACCAGTGCCAAGACCAACCTGCAAGATGGAATGAAAGACGTCGCAGATTGGATGAAACTCAGACGTCTGAAACTGAACTCAGACAAAACGGAAGTCCTCATCCTCGGTAACACCCCGACCCCCTGGGGCGACTCCTGGTGGCCCACGGCCCTTGGCACCGCACCGACCCCCTCAGACCACGCACGCAACCTCGGCTTCATCTTGGACCCACTTCTCACCATGACCAAACAAGTCAACGCCGTATCATCCTCCTGCTTCCTCACCCTCCGCATGCTCCGTTGGATCCCCGCAGACACCAGAAAGACCGTGACCCAGGCCCTCGTCACGAGCCGCCTAGACTACGGCAACACCCTATACGCAGGAACCACCGCTAAACTCCAGAAACGTCTGCAACGAATTCAAAACGCCTCCGCCCGCCTCATCCTCAACATACCCCGCAACAGCCACATCTCCGCACACCTGAGACACCTGCACTGGCTTCCCGTCAGCCAAAGGATCACCTTCCGTCTCCTCACCCACACACACAAAGCCCTCCACAACAAGGGACCAGAATACCTCAACCGTCGCCTCAGCTTCTACGCTCCCACCCGTCTTCTGCGCTCCACCAGCCTCGCTCTCGCCGCCATCCCTCGCATCCGCCGCTCCACGGCGGGTGGGAGGTCCTTCTCCTACCTGGCAGCCAAGACTTGGAACACCCTCCCCACCATCCTCAGGACCACCCAGGACCACTCCGCATTCCGGAGACTACTCAAGACCTGGCTCTTCGAGCAGCAGTAACCCCTTCCCCCTAGCACCTTGAGACGCGCACAGGTGAGTAGTGCTCTTTATAAATGTTAATGATTTGATTTGATTTAAGGCAAAAAGATTCCTACAAACAATAAAGACTGAGCGAAGTGGAGGAGGATTATGGAGTAGCACTCTCTAAGGTTCAAAATAGCCTCATGTAATGCTAATGGGGTAAATAATCAAATCAATTTAAGGGCATCACAAGTGCCAATAATTTTGCTTCAAGAAACTCATTTCAAGATGCAACAAAACTCACTGAAATGGCAAGTCTTATTTCGCAGGCATTTTATGCATTGGACAATGCAGTGGTTCAGAGGGTGGCAATATTTATTACGCGGAACTTCATGGGGGAGGTACATCAGGTTTGTAGGGATTTTAAAGCCAGCTGCCCTGGGGATTACAACTCCTGTGTCTTCCAGCTTTTGCATGGTGGTTCCACTGCCATGCATAGACTGGCGGAGACTGGGTACTGGGGGCCCCATGAAGGCCCCTGCACTGCCCATACACTTGGCATGGGCAGTGCAGGGACCCCCATGGACAGCCCGTTGCGTTTTCCACTGCCTGAATTACTGTCGCATCCGACACAACGCAGCATTGCCGCCAGCTCGATTATGAGCCACTGTTAATGTTGTGGGTATTTTACCCACTGGGCCAGTGGGTGGAAATGGTGGTTCTGCCCGCTAGCCCAGCGGGAAACTCATAATAGGACCAGTGGGCAGAAGACCAGACTGGCGGTCTTCCATTCCAAAGAGTTTGGCTGGCGGCCTGCTCCGCCCACCAAACTCGGAATGAGGTCCTCAGTCTTTTGAATAGTGACTACAAGTAACTTTCTAAAATAGTGGCTTCTTGAATAACTACTTTAGTACAAGCTGTGGTCCATAGAGATCAATGTGGATTCCTACCGGGGAGAACAATCTCGACTAATAGTAATTTACTGCTGCAGACTATTTCACTAATAACAAGGTTGAGGGTGCCATTTTTATGATAGACACAGAGAAAGTATTTGATTAAGTTCAATGGGAATTCTTATTTGCCATTCTACATTGATTAATTTTACCCTGAAATTGGAAAGCTTGCTGCACAATCTATACTGCAAGGCTGAAGCCAAAGTTACAGGAAACTCACATACAGCTGGAACATTATCAATTAGTCGAGCGACTCATCAGGGATGTGCTATGTCTCCGGTGTTGTTTTCACTTTTTATCAAACCGCTAGCTTTTGCCGTGTGTCAAGATCTGCAGGTTGAGGCACTTTTGCAGGGTGCTGCCAAAATTTTATTGTTTATGGATGATATGATTTTGTATTTGAACATAGACAAACTGTTAGACCTGTGACCTTAAGGTGGTCTTCCCCCAAACTTTATGCCTGCATACCTTCATTTTGTCTGGATTTTTGCTCTGTTGGCCTCAGAACTCTGTGCACTTTACCACTGCTAACCAGTGCTAAAGTGCATGTGCTCACTCCCCTAAACATGGTTTGATTAGCATATACCTGATTGGCGTATTTAATTTACATGTAAGTCCTTTGTAGAGTGGTATACCCTATACCATGGCCTTTAAATTAAATGTTACCAGTGGGCCTGCAACACTTATTGTGCCACCAACTTACGTGGCACCTTAAGAATTGTCCCAGGCCTACCATTGCAGCCTGAGGGCAGTGTCCCACTGCAATGTCAACTTGGCATTTAAAAACCCTTATAAATAAGTCTCCCCTAAAGTAGGCCCTAGGTAGCCAATAGGGCAGGGAGCTGTGTAATTAAAAGGCAAGACATATACTTTTTATTTTTACATGTCTTAGTAGTGAAGCACTGCCAAATTTGTTTTTTCCCCTACTGAGAGGCCTGTCCCTTCAATAGGGTAACATTGGAGATTCCTTATTAAAATTAATAAGTTGTGCTTCCTAGACCAGAGGTAGTAGATATGTCATGTTTGGTACCTATAAACTGTAAATTAATGATAAACCCTCTTTAATGGTAAAGTTGGATTTACCATCAAAAGTTTTAAAGTGCCACTTTTGAAAAGTTTGCATTTTCCTGCCCTTAGCCCGCTGTGCCTGTAACCTGCCTCAGGTCTCATGACTAGGTTAACTGACAGTTCCGACTTCGTGAATTCACCCCAGACAGTAACACCATGGGGGGATTAGCAGGGCTTGAATGGGTTATTGACTGACTTGATGTGGGGGGACTAAGCACAGTCCCACATACAACTGAATAGGCTGGGCTCTGCCACCACAAAATAAGGCTTAACAATCCTTTATTGTCAGTGCAGCCAGCTAGGAGCCAGGGCAGGGGAGGCAGGAAATTCCTGCAACTTCAGAGAACCCTTCTGAAAACTTCTCCCAACTTCTAGGAGCAGGGCACCGGGGTATAAAAAGAGCGCTCTCAGACCACTCCTCAGTTGACTGCTGGACCTGTGGAAGGACTCTAAGAGGACTGCCTGCTTTGATGCCTGGAGTCTGCTTGGGACCTTCAGAGACCAGTCCTTCTGCAGAGCCCTGCATCACTACCTACACCCAGGACTCCAGGGCTGATTCATCTGGTTTCCTGTTTTGAGCCACAGGAACATAACAGGCTCCCATCATCTTAAACCTGCACCTGGGGCCAGCCTGAGTGAGTCTTGCACCCCCAAGAGGTGTCCCTCCACTCCTGGACCCTTGGTTGTGGTGCTAAAGCTGCCCAGGTGTCCATTTTCTAAAACTGAGGACTTGCTATTTTGTACATTGTGCTTTAAAAATTCAGAACTCTGGTTCTACTAATTGGATTTTATTGGTTTTGATGTCAAATAATGTTTCAAAAATGTCTCTATTTTTCTAAATTGGTTTAGGATTTTTATTGTGTTGTGTTTTCACTGTGTTGCTGTTTGTGTAGTGCATAAATACTTAACACGTTGCCTCTAAGTTTAGCCTGACTGCTTTTAGTGCCTCACTAGCTAGGGTTAAGCCCAGGTTAATTTAGTGTCTTTTTGTGGTTTACCCTGCAGGGGATTGTGGCTGTTGCTTCACCAGGATTCACACCTCAGTCAACCTACATCCTAATTTCTCACACAAACCAAATGTTGCCAGAGTATCCGCTAAAATTAAAACATTTACTGATCTATGGGGCATAGAATCAACCGCCATAAAGTCGGTAGCCCTTTTGTTTAATAGTTCCGAAGTAGTTTTGCCTGGGAAATGCGGCCATATTTTCAGGTTTAACCGCCTATTAGATACTTGGACAAATATGTATTCCATGATTTTTCTCATCTATATCAAATGAATGATCTACCAACTCTTAAAAAAGGTCAGAATCCATTACAGCAATGACAATCCCTTTCCTTACCAATTAATTCTTCCATTCTTTCTTTTAATTTTTTCAAATATCATTATTAAGGTTTCTTAAAACTTCTTTAGGGAAATAGATCAGATGTTGCGCCAATTTGTATGGCAGGGGCAGAAACCACGTAATAAGACGGCAACACTTCAATGGAACATCGGGGTCTTGCATTGCCTCATATTAAAAAATATTTAAAAATGTTAAAAATATTAAAAAGCATTATCCTAGATTGGACTATTCGGGCAGTTGCACCACACAATGTTCACAAAAACATCTATTTTGCACAAATGCTTCCATTTTTTAAAAATTCCAAGGCTCTCAAAATGTACTTGATATAAGCTTCCCGGTTAAGTATTATTTAGGTATACTCAACTTAAAAAAGAATATCAGTTTTCCCAAATTCATTCCTCAGTGCCGATAACCGAGTGTAATCTGTTGGGTTTACAGACTGGCAGCTGAAGTATTAAAGGTTAGGAAAAAGAAGGGATTTTTCGATTTAATTATTTTTTATTGGTTAGGACTATAAAATCCTGGGATCAGTTGATAACAAGCAATTCGGAGATCCCTTCCTCACTGCTACTTTCATATCCCCAAATTCACCATGTTATGCAAAATATTGAGCCTTTTAGGGATGCCTTAGCCTCTACAATTACCCAAGCTTATTATATTAAGGGTGTAATAGAAGTGGGTAATTGCTATTGCATGCTGCAGCAACAACTTTATGTAAAAATAGTTCCACACTCCTTGGACAAGATTGAGATCATCACTGGGCGTAGTCTTGGGAAGCATTATAATGTACGGGCTCATAAGGCCATTAGAGGGGCTAAGTGTTTTTTTTTTTCAAAATCGATGTTGTATTGTACATCATCTCTCGTGCAAAAAATGAACCATTCCATTTCAGTGGAAAGTTTTACATGTGGACAAAATATGGGAGAATGGCTGCATGTATGCTTCACCTGCTCCACTCTAGCCAACTTCTGGAGGAAAGCTTTTCAGTGTCTCAGTGTCAAACTCCAGGTGTTAATAGCTCCAGATCCCTTGGGAGCCCTTTTTGGAATGTCTACTCTGTCAAATGTTTCAGTGCGACAGCAACTGTTATTTTTCAATGCATCTTGAGTGGCTAAATCATTGACACTACAAAAATGCAGAGCTGTGGAAGTCCCATCATATACATTTTGGGAGCAAATGGTGAAACAAGTTCAGTTGAAATCAAAAGGCTGTGCACAAAGAGTGGGCGCACTATCGAAATATCTAAATATTTGGGAGGGGTAGCTAAATTCTCAAATTCTTGAAGAGAATATATAAGAGATTTAGGATATTACAAACTGTGTTTTGGTTTTTAATATCTTGTTTTTTATGGATAAAAACGCTGGATTCTGGGATTGTGAAAGAATTTATGAAGTATAATGTCATATAACCTTTCTATCAGTTTTTTTTAAATAAAATATTTTAAAAAAGAGAAAAAGAGAGATGAGAGGCCAGTACTTCTGAAAAATGATTGTATATCTCTGAACCAAAGCTGACAGAGTGCATGGATAAGTGCTTGATAATCTGGTTGATCGTGATCACTTAATTTTTAGAGGGTATTCTAAAATGCTACCTGTTTGCAGTGGACATGCAGTATATTTAGGAGTTGAAAAATAAGAGACAATCTACATTCTGGATGGATGTTGACTTTTTGCATATAAGCCTGGAAATACTGATAGAATCTTGCTTTTTACAAATGTTTCTTTTGGGAGTCATCTGTCCTGAATATTTTGTCCATCACTCTGTTATTTTTTGCTTGCCAAGCTAAATGTTTACCAACCTTACCTCCTTCTTCGTATATCCATTGTCTGTATGTTGCAGCATTAGTGATGACTTTCTTGTTCGTATAAGGGGTGTATTTCTGAAAGGATCTGGTCTGCTTCATTTAGATATTTTTTACACTGTAATATGGCCAGTAAGGTCTCTGTGAAATGTTTTTGTTTGCAACTTTCTACAGCTTTTCAGACAATGCATTAAAGCAGTCTCACAATATCGGTGCACTTGCAGTCTAAAAAGTCTATGAAAAAAATTTAAGATAGCTCTAATTCTTTCTCAAAGTATTACTTGTTCCAATTAAGGGGTTTTCAATCTGAACTTGCAGAGTTTTTTTGTTTTTCTATTTTTTTGTATTTTAAAGTCCGCCAGACTCACTTCCAATATCACACTACAATGGTTGGAAGAGATGTCAGGTTTAAAATCAGTTTATGGCATCTTTTCATCTGTACTAACGGAAAAGAAATCTAAGCGGACTTTGGTAAAGAAATCTCAAAGTATACTGTCTTGTTCCCCAGTGTTTAGCTGTCCAAATACCTATTCATAAACATTTTTCAGTTGTTGAAGTTGATTCATGATCATTCTCATTGAGCAGTTAGCTCATCTTTAAGTACCAGACCACGCTTGCTGGGACAAAGTGACATTGAAATCTTCTGCTAGAAATGTATCTTGTGGATATGACATCACATTTGTGTTTATTTAGGTTAAAGCTGTTGTGTAATACACCCAGGAGCCACAATAAGAAACCAAAGCCAAAGGGGTTCCTGCATGTTTCTATATTATTATACTTCTTAAAGTGTGCTTTCTAAGAGTGATTTAGCAGATGATTCTGAATGTGAAGAGCACTGGTTGTGAGTTAATAGTGTTATCCTTGCCTTTTATCTTCCTTGTTGGGTATGTTGCTTGCCCTTTTCCCTTTGCTTCTTTTTTAGGTTGAGCGTGTGTTAGACTTTTCATCCTTGGCGTGGTCTCCCTTAACTTTTTGCCTCTGTTCCCCAGGTTGTTGATGTGTGCTGGACTCTGATTTTGCTGTTTCTGTTACTCTGGCAACTTTACCACTGCTAACCAGTGCTAAAATACAAGTGCTCCTGTACAAAATGTGTATGTATATGGCTTATCCATGATTGGTATATTTGATTTACTAGTAAGTCCCTAGTAAAGTGCACTGGAGGTGCCAAGGCCTGTAAATCAAATGCTACAAGTGGGCCTGCAGCACTGGTTGTGCCACCCACATAAGTAGCTCTGTAATCATGTCTCAGACCTGCCACTGCAGTGTCTGCAATTTTAACTGTAAATTCGACTTGGCAAGTGTACCCACTTGCCAGCCTAAACCTTCCCTTTTCTTACGTGTCAGACACCCCTAAGGTAAGGCCCTAGGTAGCCCCAAGGGAAGGGTGCAGTGTATGGTTAAGATAGGACATATAGTAATGTGTTTTATATGTCCTGACAGTGAAATATTGCTAAATTCGTTTTTCACTGCTGGAAGGCCTGTCCCTCTCATGGGTTAACATGGGGGCTACCTTTAAATCTGATTAAAGTGTAGATTCCCTTTGGGAGCGGATGGACATGTGG
Organism: Pleurodeles waltl; assembly: GCF_031143425.1. Taxonomy (NCBI): domain Eukaryota; kingdom Metazoa; phylum Chordata; class Amphibia; order Caudata; family Salamandridae; genus Pleurodeles; species Pleurodeles waltl. The sequence goes on along the minus strand of NC_090442.1, from coordinate 340,939,094 downwards.
AGTTTGGGGTCTCTGAGCTCACAATTTAAAAATACATATTTTAGTAAAGTTGATTTTAAGATTGTGTGTTTGAAAATGCCACTTTTAGAAAGTGAGCATTTTCTTGCTTATACCATTTCTGTGACTCTGTCTGTTTGTGGATTCTCTGTCTGGGTCAGTTTAACAGTTGGGCTGGTTGCACCTCACACTAGACAGTGACACAAAGGGAGCTGGGGTGTAGTCTGCATTTCCTGATGAGCCATGAGGATGGAGGGGAGGAGTGGTCACTCACACCTGAAAGGGCTGTGCCTGCCCTCACACAATGCAGTCTCCAACCGCCTGGTGAGTGTCTGGGTCCTGGCCTGGGCAAGGCAGGATTTCACATTCCAAAGAGACTTTCCTTTGAAGTAGGCCTACTTCAAAGGAGAAATTGGATACAAGAAGGGCACCCAAAACCACAGATTTTAGAAACACTTCTGGAAACAAGAGGAACCTCTGCCTGGAGAAGAGCTGACAAGTTGAGGAAGAAGAGCTGCCCTGCCTGTGACTGTGCTTTGTGGAGCGATCCTGCAGTTGCTGCTTCTGCCAGAGTAAGAGGGCAAACACTGGACTTTGTGTGCCTTCCATCTTGAGAAGAAATCTCAAAGGGCTTGATTAAGAGCTTGCCTCCTGTTGTTTGAAGTTTCAGGGACAGCAAAGGCTGCTCTCTGCCAGCACCTGGAGTCTCTGGAGAGACTCCTACTCTGCCCTGTAGTGCCTATCCAGTTCCTGGAACCCTGAAAGGAGAAGCTGGCAGCCTAAAGAAAAGGAAATTCACGTACAGAGATCGACGCAACTTTGATCTGCAGCTGAAGAAACGACGCGCCACCGGCTCCACAGCTGAAAATTGACACTCGCCGGAAACACGACCGAAGAAACGACGCACAGAGCAGGAGAAATGACGTGCAGCATCGCTGACGGAGGCTGGGAGATCGCAACCCATGCTGCGTGGTTTTCGGATCATCGTGCAGCTGGAGTTCCGAATCAAGTACCACTGGTCGTGTGAAAACAACGCAAGGCCTGCCCAGGCCAGAGAGTGCTGACCGGATCAACGCATCCCTCTCCTGCGGGGAGAAGAAATGGCGCGCCAGACCTGACGAACGGAGAAACGACACAAGATCCAGCTTGTGAGTGGAATCGATGCCTCGCAAGCCCTTTTTGATGCACACTCGCCCGTGCGGGGTTATTTTTGATGCACCCAAAGTACTTTCTCACGCTAACAGTGTTAGTGTGTGTTTAAAACTACTTAAAGACTTTTTATGAACAACTTGACTTGTGTATTTTGGATTTTTGTCATTTTGGTCCTATTTTGTTTAGATACATATTTCCCATTATTCTAAACTGGTGTTGTGTCATTTTGTAGTGTTTTCATTAAGTTACTGTGTGTGTTGGTACAAATACTTTACACCAAGCACTCTGAAGTTAAGCCTACTGCTCTGCCAAGCTACCAAGGAGGTAAGCAGGGGTTACCTGAGGGTGATTCTCTTTTACCCTGACTAGAGTGAGGGTCCTTGCTTGAACAGGGGGTAACCTGACTGTCAACCAAAGACCCAATTTCTAACAGCGTGCAATCACTTTTTGACCTGTTGTAAGTATTCTGTGGGCTTTTAATGACGCCCATTCCATGCCCATCATTTTCACTCATTTGTGGGCTTGCCTTTCAGAAATCCCTTGATGTCCATGGTAAATACTTTACGTTTGTCCATTTGTCCCACCCTGGGGAAGTTTTGTTACCACCTTGCAGACTGACCCTATTACATGAATTATTGTACAACTGCTGATACACTCCATCCTGGGAAAAATATTTTTTTCTTTTGTCTCTTTCCTTCATGCTCCATGGCGGCCATGGCACTCACAGCGTAGAACAGTGTGAACTCCATTGGTGGTATTGAAGTGCTAGTCACTTTATTCACGCTGGTACCTATTCAGAGTAATTTCTTTTGGCTCTCCCCTTCACGCTCCATAGCTTTCACGAAAACACTTGTAATTGATAAATTCTCTATATAAAAAACACAGAAATCCTCGAATCGGCTCTCCCGACACAGTGGGAGAGCCAATACGACAATATTCACTGCACTCTGGAAACTCGCCTCATAATGCTTTGTAGGCCATTACTTTAGAAACTATGTTTGATCATAACTCAGCCTGTGGTGGCCCTAGGACAATTCTGATAAAGGTTTTTATTGGGTTTACGTAATAATTGTATATGTTTTATTAATCTCTCCTTATTGCAGTTATGACCATGATTCAGGCCAGCTTAACATCCTTATTATACTATGACTGTTTGAACACTCTCTAGATGTTTGGGTGACCCTTCTAGTTTATTTCTACCACTTAGTCTATTTCTCTTGTTACTCCTCCATGGCAGTCATGTGTCTTTTTTTGGGAATTGTGTTAGCCAGTTAGCAACTCTGATGAGGTAGTAAAAGTGATATTCTATTGGAATTAGCATGACAGATTTAAATCTGGATGCTAAATGGCAACATCATAATTTTTGGCTGCAGATGGAAGAAGAAGGTAAATGGAAGTGCTTTAGTTGTATGCAGGGCCACTGGAATTATGTGGTAGGAAAAGACCAAATTATGAGGCAGAGTTCACCAGTTTATCTAGCAAGAAAAGCCCAGTTATGAATTTACACTCCAATGGCTCTAACTGAAGCAAATGCGAGAACTACTACATTGCAAATGCTTGTACTCTTTGATGCTGAACATTAGGCATCTGACTCACTACTGGACCGCTCACTTGTTCCAAAAGAGTAGATTGGTCTGGAAGGTCTTATCTCAAGTCCTGACGCGGCCAATTCATAGGCGTTTTGTGTTTTTTCTTCTGTATCGCTCTTGGTAGGCAGTCTATTGAGACTTAGCCCTTAGACAGGTGGAGAAACTATTGAACATTCTAACCTAGCTGTAATACATAGATGTGGCATATCCCTCGTTTAAAACTCCCTGCTCTTTGGATAACTGTTTATGCAGTGATATAACTAAACCGGTGTTAATTATGTCTTGTGAACTGAGGTAAGCAGATGCTTGAAGCAAGTTCCCAAGACATTAAATATAATCGTTATATTATCCCTTTAGGTTTCCATAAGACATAGCATTAATGTTAAGAGTTGTGAGCCACAAGAGTCATTATCAGTAAATAGCAGGGTGGTTTCAATTTGTTCTCCCATTTTTTTGTATCTTGGTACTATTATTAGTAGCACGGACAGGAATGTTAATGTGCGCAATATCATAAACTAAGATGATCTGCCAAACACTCCTACTCGCCATCATACATTGAGTTGTTTGCCCAGATTCTGCGCCTGGTAGAAGAGTGTTATATTTCTTTTTTAGGCTTTGCAACAGGATACAAATACTTGAAGGTTGATACACTGCTCTAAATTTTCTTCAGGATTCTTTTTAAATGTCTCAATTGCAATATTAACAAACTATTATTTAAAAATATATTGTGGTCTAACCATACTAATGAAAATTCCCTTTCAACTAATGGACGGTAATTGTGCAAGCTGCTGTTTGTTGTTAACCATGAAGTAATATCTCATTGCATCAGAGTTCAACGCTCACTAGGACAAAGTACATCTTGATCACACAAAGGCTGTATAACAGATGGGCTTTCTGTTTATACACACTCATGCCCAAATCTGTTATACTTCTAAACTAAAATCTGCATGTAGGCTTTTGAAGAAAACAGCATTCCTACTTTAGACGTGCACCATATAAATAAATACAAAAAAGCAGCAATACTGACGTACATGTCCTAGCAGAATTCTTCCATTCTGCAATAAATTGAGTGTTTGTTGGCAAAAATGTTTTTCTTTCAATTGTTGTTTGCAGACATGCACCCTAGTGCACTGATCAAAGAATCAGGAAATCTCAGGTAGCAAAAGCTTCCTCGGAATAACTCACAGAGATGGGGCACAGGAAAAGCAAAGACAATTGAATTTATGAGTGGCATGCCTAAACCTTCACCCAGGACTGTCTAATAAGATTGAAAATAGGTCAGGGGTGTATCCCTCCCTGTTCCCCCTTCACTCCATTTAACAAGCTGTGTCAATGTGATAATCGCTCTCTAGTTCACTCCTCCCCTACATTTAGTTTGTAAAATTTACAGGAGGGAATTGGTAGATATATTTCCCTCTCCACCTTTGAACTGCTACGATGAGCCATCAAAGAAAGCCCTTAGGACTCCTTTGGTGATTTTTCTTCAGTGAACCCATTTATTTCTAGGTTGTTTAGTGGCTTTGAGTTATTAGGGTCAAGAGTGAGGGAGGTACATCCTTCTTGGCATCTTGCTCTGATTTTACTGAGATTTGCACAATTCCACTTTATTTAGCAGAGGTATCAAAGAGTTTCTTATACTTCAGGTGTGTTCCTAGTAGAAATTACTACCGTAAAAAGAATAGGGGAATTGGGATTCTTTCTTTCCCATCTTCCATACCTGAGGATGATTTTTGAGGGTGGGATAGTTTTATGATTCAGGCAAGACTTGCTTTAACTAATTGTAGCTGGGGTACCTGAAACACTTTGCCAGGGAACATACCATGCACTGAGATTTTGTGCTTTTGGACAGGCAGGGTCTATGTGGGAAGTAACAGAAAGAAGCCATACTGCGGAAATGTGGGTACCAGAAACCATACATAATAGGCATAGAAAGATTTGTGTAGCAGATGTTACACCAGAAGTCATGGAAAGACAAACTTCATTAGGAGTAGTTTAAACAAGATGGTATTTGTACACATTTCTTGTCAGCATACACAGTGGCATAGAGTTTTGTTATGATACATATATATACATATATATATATATATATATATATAAATAATTAACGCTCAAGATACTGTATGCTCAGAGTGCAACTTTTTGACCCACTTACATTACACATACATAAAAAAGAAAATGACTGAGAGACTTTGTCTCTCTCAACATAATGTGCTTCTGAGATCAAATTCCTCATATCCACTTCCTATGAAGATGATTACTGTCCTAGGTTCTTTTCAAACCTCTCTGCAGAGAATCACTCTAATTCCTACTCATCTTGGTCAATGCCTCCCTTATTCAAGGCATCTTCCCAGTAGATCTCCTGACAGTCAAGATCCTCCACTCCTAAAGAAACATAGATCAGACCCTGATGACCTCACTGACTGTCAGGCCATGACTCATCTACTCTTCCTTGGCACAATTATTGAAATAGCAGCCTGTACTCAAATACAAGATCATCATTGCTAACAATCTCCTGCATGACTACCAATCTGGATTCAGATCACTCTGCAGCAGGAAGACCACTACATTACAAATCATTGATTGTCACAAACTCCTTGTGTCCTTTTCTCTGTGAGATTTCCGCACAGGGCTCATGTGGTTTTCCCCTGTGGCACCTCAGGCCCCACTGCAAACCATTGTTTCCCTCCTGTAGCTCTACACTTGGTTGCATGTCTGTAAGAGTATAACATGTTTCCTAAATTATTAGCTCCACCGCCTTTCTCTACTGCATGTAACAACTAGGTGTATTTTTCCACTTGCCTTGGTTATTGACGCCAACTGGCGTGACCTATTGACTCAAACGGTTAATGCTCTTGGTTCCGGCAGATGGTTCATTGATTTCCAACCATCATTTGCACCTGCATCTGCAAAAGGTCACAGCTGTTAGGTTAACACATATTTTCTCCTAGGTTTCCATTGGAATTTTCCAGCCCTTCCACGTGAGCCATGTGCCTTTCTGGAACAGTCTTCCCATCAGGTACATAAACCCAGTCTAAACCCGGAGTTGGTGCTTGGTCTCATTCCAGTTCTGCACAAGCATCTTTCTTGACCTCACCTTCTGAGTCGCCTAGAACCTTCAGCCCTCGAGTCTTCCTGTGATCCTGACTCCATCGACGTCTCCAGTGTCTTCACATCCAGATTCTACTAGATTCTTGCTCATTCCAGTTGAAGAATCTAATTCTAGGCTAAGTACGGTTTCTCAGGTTAGTGTGCACTAATCCATAGTTCAGTTTTGAGTATTGTCTATGATTAAGTTCCTTTGAGGAGATCAACCCATTCTTGGACTATGAACATTATGGGGGTCATTCTGACCCCCGCCGGCGGCGGTAGCCGCCGGCCTGGCTGGGACCGCCAGAAGACCGTCCCGCGGTCAGAAGACCGTCCCGCGGTCAGAAGACCGCGGCGGTCATTCTGGGTTTCCCACTGGGCTGGCGGGCGACCGCCAAAAGGCCGCCCGCCAGCCCAGTGGGAAATACCCTTCCACGAGGAAGCCGGCTCCGAATGGAGCCGGTGGAGTGGAAGGTGTGCGACGGGTGCAGTGGCACCCGTCACGAATTTCAGTGTCTGCAAAGCAGACACTGAAATTCAAAGTGGGGCCCTCTTACGGGGGCCCCTGCAGTGCCCATGCCGTTGGCATGGGCACTGCAGGGGCCCCCAGGGGCCCCACGACACCCCTCACCGCCATCCTGTTCCTGGCGGTCGGAACTGCCAGGAACAGGATGGCGGTGAGGGGGTCGGAATCCCCCATGGCGGCGCAGCAAGCTGCGCCGCCATGGGGGATTCCCAGGGCAGCGGAAAACCGGCGGGACACCGCCGGTTTTCCTGTTCTGACCGCGGCCAAACCGCCGCGGTCAGAATGCCCTGCGGGGCACCGCCAGCCTGTTGGCGGTGCTCCCGCCGACCCCGGACCCAGCGGTCTTTGACCGCCGGGGTCGGAATGACCCCCTATGTGTTCTTAAGTTTTGAAAGTCCTAGCCCTCCCAACACTTTACCTTATAGGCGCTCCAAACATTGACTCTGAACTGAAGGTCTTCATGTTCGTATTCTTGACAATATCTTTGTATTAATGACTCAGAAAGACGGAGCACATAATTGTGATTGTCAAATTTTTGGAACTGAACTTTGTTGCACTGGACATTCTGTGGAATGCCAGAAAACCATGGTTGCTCCTTTATAATTTCTATCTGCTCTCAAGCCTCATTTAGGATGAAGCCTGTAAGTGTTCTTGTTGTAAATAAATGTTTAAACACCATACGCTAAGAACTGTTAATAAACTACTCTTCTTGTTGTTTTTAGTGCACCACAACCACATCCACATACAAAGGTCTCGGGAGTACAGATCCTCCTGTGCAGTGTCAATGGGCAGCAGAAGAGACCCAGTGATACAAATATATCTATTTCTTGTTTTATCCGAACCCCCTTACCCTTGGAGGCAGTGGATGAATTACGGTTGTTATTACTTGTTTCATTCGCTGCCCCGGGTGGGATCAGAGGTCTAGCACTGTCTCTACGGTCGGAGCCAGGTGAGTGTACCACAGAGATGATGCCCTCCTGGCCACAGCTGAAGATGACTCATGACTCTGATATTGCTGAACCTCTCAGATTTATCAACACAGTAGACCATCCAATCCTTATCCATAGATGTCTCGAATTGGATTCAATGGCAATGTCCTTCACTGCAACTCCTTCCCAATTGACACCAGTTTGTTCACATTAATACTTTAGGTCCTAAAAGAACCCCATCACCTATGAAGTCCCCTAAGTGTTTCATAAAGCCTCCTGTCATGTTCAGCCTCTACAAGGATGCACTTTGGAACTCTATTCACATTTAACAGCTTCACGATTTACCAATATGTCGGCGAAACATAGTTCTACCTGACAGTCTCTTCTGCTACAGAGATCCAATGCTTCAAACACTGCCTGCACCTCATCCAGACCTGGAAGTTCAGCACCTACCTGGACCTCAAACCAACCATGACAGAAATAATACAATCCTGACTTAATGACAAGAACTTTGATGGCTTTGAATCTCAACTTTCACCGAAAGCCCAGTCCCTTGGATTCATCTTAGATATCGACTTAACCCTCAAAAAACCCATTGCCAAAAAACAAACACAAACTGGTACCAGTTCTCCTTTCTAAAGAAACTGAAATGGTTTCTTCCAGAAAGTGACTTCATAAATGCTGTTAAAGCCCTCATACTTTTGTATTTGGATGGTGATGATGTAATGTTCCATGGCCACCCAGGCTCAACACTGGCTCCCTTGCAGGGTAACCTACACACCACAGCATGTCCCATGGAGGGTCTGAAGAAAATATGATCACACCACCCCCATCCTAATGAAACTTCATTTGATCCCCTTGCCGGCCCACATTATCTTCAAAACCAGCTGCATCATTTACATAGTTATCATGACAATCACCCTACTTATCTTGCAAAGCTCAACATCTCTTGTTGCAATCAGCAAACCTACAGCCAGGACACCATGAGACAGGAGACTAAGAAGTATAAAAAAGAAAAAAATGAAGCAGAAGGTCTTTTATGGACCCAGGATCTAGAACAATCCCATTTCAATAAGATCCTCCCAAATGCGCTCCAATGTAGGAAAAAGTTGAAGACACACTTTTTCAAAGAACACTACAATCACAGTGCAGTAACAGGTCAATACCCAACTCCCTCATCACTCTTTGACTTTATGTTTGCCTTTGACCATGTGGAGTGCCCTGTTTCCTTTTCAGCTAGGTTAGAGCTCTACAAATACCACATACACAAATACAAAAAACTACGAGGCAATGAGCTGACTTGAAGAGTGTCAAACTGTGTTAGATATAGTCTGCACAACATTCAACCTTAAATCAACCTGATGCAGAAGACTGTTTTGATGGTCTTCACTTTCAAAATAAATCTAAACCATTGGACTGGCATCAGTATCATCTGTAAACATCAAGCATACTTGGAAGCTACAGATGAGGCTGAAGCCACACCCTTGGCTCACAGAGCCACAATTAAGAAAGCCTGATGAAGAGTGCAGTTGTCACATCCATTCAAGGATCTCTCACTGGGCTTGTGTCTCAGATGCACAGGCTCTCACTTAAAGCATTTGTTTCAACTTCAAGAGTCTACACTACTAGTACCATAAAGCCATTTGGAAGCTATAAAACCATTCTGCTTTTTATTTTGTTATTAGTTTTTGTATAAACAGAAGAAAACAACATTCCAACAGCACCAACAGAAGTAACGATTTGACACCATGCATAAAACTAGTCTGTGTGAGACCCACCTGAAACTGCCACATATGACCTGTCAGCGATCCACCCCTCCTCAAGTACTTCTGGGTGGGTCACCCAGCTTTGCAGAGGCTTTCACAGGGGGTTAGAATCCTCAATATGATTCCCAAGCATCCCATATTTTACCCCAGTTTTTGGGCCAACCTCTCCCTCGTATATAATTTTTATGACCAGCATGCACCAGTCAATATATATTTTTCCAATCGAGGTCCAGTAGTTTTCTGATAACCTGCCACTCAGCAATTTTCTACTTTGCTACAATTAGGCCAAGATTCATCCATATTTCCAGCTATTTTGGATTTTCATTCTCTCCCCATATATACAGTACAAATCTCTTGCCAGAGTAATTGAGTCCCACTCCCAACACCTGAGTCATACATTCCATAATTTTTATACACCAATAAGGCATTTTTGTTCAGGGGGTACATGAGCAGCCAATCCTCCATGGGTGAGAAGTCAGCTAGCTATGTTCCTTCATTATAGGCAGCACATGTCTGACTTGACCGGTAAGTGTTGATCTCCGCCGGATGGAACTCCACATGAATGGTCCCCAGAGAAATCACATCCCCCTCAGCTTACAGGTCACCCAGCTTGGAGATGCCTACGAGATCCCACTTAGCAAAACCCTCTAGTCTCCATCAGAAGTCAACATCTCATAATGGCGTCTCATGATTGAGTTTTCTCCCTATATCAAGAAGACCATCACCTCCCTCTAGACCGATACCAATTTCTTTGAATGAGTGGGCATATCCTGTGAAGTCTACTTTCTTTAAGATGTGGCAGGACATGCTCTGCTGGCCATCATGCATATAAACATTCACACTGCAGGTTCAGTCAGAAGAACCACTTGTTAATCGTGACCAGTTGAGAGGCCCAGTTGTGTTTCTTTATGTCTGGCAGGGAGGTTCCTCCATTGCATATCCTGTCAGTAAATATAAGTAGGGCTATTGTGGGAGGGGTGAGGGAACTCTGTCAGAATACTATAGGGGGTGTTCTGGAGTGCCTAGAGAAACCTGGGCAGAAACATGATCTTGAACAGGGCAGTCCTGCCTTGCAGAGAAAGCGCCACGGCTTCCCAATGTCAGATATCACCTTTAAGTTTCCTGAGGAGGGCATAGAGGTTTTGTTCAAGGAATTGCTTAGCGTCTTTTTTAACGTATATACCCAGATATCTAAACCCCTCTACCACTATAGCCATTCCGCAGTCAGTCAGAAGTTTTAATATCACACCCACTCACAGGGATACTTAATGAATATATTTTCAAATTTACAATAGATTTTATTATGCCTCGTTGTA